>NC_085845.1:197744806-198084449 GCF_035594765.1 Anolis carolinensis
TAAGTACATTTATTACTTATCTCAGGCATGGGCAAACTTCAGCCCTCCAGGGGTTTTGGACTTCAACTCCCACAATTTCTAACAGCCGGTAGGCTGTTAGGAATTGTGGGAGTTGAAGTCCAAAACCCCTGGAGGGCTGAAGTTTTGACAGGAAACCGGTGTCCTGAATTATTGAGGTAGTTCCCCTCACCCGTTAGACCACTTAGTAACTACTAAGCGGCACCAACAAACACGACAGCACAGCCATTCTTATCTGCCAATCCCAGCATCTTTATTTTACAAGTATTTACAAAGTAAACAGCCAGAGCTGCTCAGAGACATCTTGCAAGAGCAATTAATGGAGTCTCTCCTTTGCTCTTATCAGTGAACCAAAGCCACAACCCACATTCCACAGTCTATGACATATCTTCCTGCTAAGTAGCACAAACGGAAGTCTTGATGCTTTGCCCTTCTAGCCATAAATCAGGGCTCTCTGCAATTAACCACTTGACTACTGGAATGCTTACTGGAGCAAATACACACACTTACATAGCAACAATGAATTAAACATTTCATTGCATAACACAAAAACCGTAACAAGTTTGCCCTGACTTATCTGGTTAAGGACAATACACATTATTGCTGTGTGCCTTCAAGTTATTTCTGATTAATGCTGACCCTAAAGCATACCTACTGTTGTTGAAAAATGCACTCCCAGAAGGCAAGTGTGCTAGATACTTCTTTGACTACTAGACAGCCAAATTTCCCCTTACTTAAGGCTCTATCACCCACTCTTAATCTTTGTTGCAATCACTAGGTTTGCATTTATAAGTGATATAGCAGATTTCTTGGACTAGAGCAGAGGTCCTCAAACCTTTTAAGTGGAGGGCTGGTTTACAGTCCCTCAGACGGTTGGGGGGGTGGAAACTATGATGAAATAGTCCCAAATTGGGGTTGTTGTTGTTGTGTGCCTTCAAGTCATTTCAGACATAGCTCTAAAGTTTAGGACAGGGACCAGGTAAAGGACCTCGGAGGGCCACATTCGGCCCCCGGGCCTTAGTTTGGGGACCCCTGAACTAGAGGGATCCCCTCACTTCTGCAGGAGTCTACCGTATACCATGCAGCTGTAGACAAGTCTACTTTGAGACCACCAAACACAGCACTGTCTAAACACGAATCAAGGAACTTGAAAGGCACTGCAGACTAATCCAACCAGAGAAGTCAGCCATAGCAGAGCATTTGATGAACCAACCTGGACACAGCATATTATTGGAGAACACAGAAATGCTGGACCACTCTCACAACCACCATGCCAGGCTACACCGAGAAGCCACTGAAATCCACAAGCAGGTGGACAATATCAAGAGAAAGGAGGAAACCATGAAAATGAACAAAATCTGGCTGCCAGTATTAAAAAAAAAAATCTAAAATCAGGACTGTAAATAAAGAGCAACACTCTGAAAACGGGGGGATTCCAGACATGAAACAATCAGGGCCAGCTAACACCTCCCAACAAAGGATTCCCCCAGGCAGGAAGCAGGCAGGCTTTGAAGCTGCAATGTTTATCAAGGTGGTCAATTGCAACATTCACACCTGCCTCAAACAGACAAGAGTTCTTTCTCCCACCCTGGACATTATTCCACAGATATATAAACCCCACTTGTCTAGTTTACAGCAGACTTCGCAACCTCTGAGGATGCCTGCCATAGATGTGGGTGAAACATCAGGAAATAATGTGTCTGGAACATGTCCATACAGCCTGGAAAACTCACAGCAACCCAGTCTCTTGGACTAGTTGGGTCCGAAGTTCTCTTACCTGTGGCTCTATCATCCACCTTTCGGTTTCACTGCCATGGCCAGGTTTGCATTTGTAAGCCGAGTATATAGGGACGCGTTGGTCTTTGTCGTACATGGTGGCAAAGCGGTAGGCCTTCTTGTAGAACTGGCAGATCCTGGCGTCGTCGACGGGGGTCAGGGACTCTCCTGGTGGCTTCTGATCCAAGAAGAACTCAAGGCAGTTTGAAAAATCCTCTACCACTTCGCCCTTTCCAGGTATTGGAAAACATGCAACCAAAAGGGGCAGGAATGATAAGAACATCTTTATGGTGGGATTCTGTGTCTGGAAGAAAGACGGTTGTATTGGTCAAATAATTATCGTTTCTTTGTGTACTATCTAATTTCTACTCACACTTCATTCATAGAGTGGAGTTCTGGAAGAAGCAAAGCATTGAAGCAATGATTTTGCTGGACTTCACTGGACTTTGCTGCATTATTTGAACGCCCAGTCGCTTCTCCTAAAGAAGTAGCTTTATTCTCAATTCAAGAAGAGAAAACAGAATGTTGGTGGATAGCAAAAGAGACTGAAAGATGAGCTTGAAGCTAATTTTAAAAAATGTGGTATAAACACTGAGAACTGTGGGGGTAACGCAGAGGGTTAAACTGTTAGCTGCAGGAAATCTGGGTTGACAATTCGAAACCACAAGCCGGGGTGAGCTCCCAACCGTCAGCCCTAACTTCTGCCAAACTAGCAGTTCGAAAGCATTCAATGCAAGTAGATCAATAGGTACCACTTCAGCGGGAAGGTAAAAGGGCGCCCCATGTAGATATGCAGACATGCCAGCAATACAGTTGGAGACATCTATATATATAAAAGGGTAATGAAATTTCGGCCTAGGACAAAACAACAAAACCACACATCCCAGAAACACTAAACTTGGCAGCATAACCCCTCATACATGCCTCTGCGTTCATACAACAAAAATAAAAGAAAAATAAAATCCTAATTAGAGGGAGATGAATAATTGTTTTTATCCAATTGCTGCCAGTTAGAAGGCTAAGCTCCGCCCTCTTGGTCTCCTAGCAACCCACTCTGCCCAAGGGACAGGCAGTTAGGCCTCACTTAGGCCTCTTCCACACTGCCTATAAAATACAGATTATCAGATTTTAACTGGATTATATGGCAGTGTAGAGTCAAGGGCCTTCCACACAGCTATATAACCCATTTATAATGGACTTAATGTCAGGAGAAAACCTTTATCCTTTACCTTAACTACCACTAATTCCTCAATACTTTATTTCCCATACCACCAGACTTCGCCACAGCAACGCGTGGCCGGGCACAGCTAGTTGTTTTATATTTTAACTTGTATACACTTTGTCTTTTCTGGGCTTGGCCCCAAGTTAGCTGCCCTGAGTCCCTTTGGGCAGATGGTGGCGGGACACAAAAATAAAGTATTATTACTGTATTATTATTATTATTATTATTATTATTATTATTATTATTATTATTATGATACAGCAAACAAGATAGATATGCTGGATTTCGTATCACAAAATCACAAGTCGAACACTTCCCAAGTGTCTAGGACTCTGTGATGTATTTTCGGATGATGCGTGGAGATCCCAGTAGGGTGGCCTTTTGCAGTTGGCAGATCGTAATTTTGTCAATGTCTATTGTTTCCAAATGCCGGCTGAGATCTTTTGGCACAGCACCAATAATAATAATAATAATAATAATAATAATAATAATAATAATAATTATTATTATTATTATTATTATTATTATTATTATTATTATTATTATGTCTAATGATGAGGAATACAGAGTTGTAGTCCAGCATCTGGAGGGCCACATAAAATGACATGGTTGGCTGGATTTGACCTGTGGCCTTTGGGTTTGACACGTGTCCTAGATGATTTGGATAGATCTTCAGCATCTTCTGTATTATGTAGAACCATTCTACCTTTTGAAAAGACAAGCAGCCTCAAGCTGACCAGAATGGCAGGAATTTATTTTTTCCATCCATACACGAGAAACATTTGTACATGAGATATTCTGTCTTGGCAGAGCAGCTCAACAGAGCAATTTTGCTCCAACCTTCCCCTGGGTTTGCAAACAAATCATTACCTTGCATGATTATTCAGGTTCGCTATCTTTTCATTATTCATATGTTTGTTCAAGAATATTCTCTTTTACTCGGTTGCGTGTAGATGTAGATGATTGGTGTACTGCTACCAAGGCTAAAAGGCTCCTCATGGGCATGTTGACTCAGAACATGGATGAGTTCATAATGCGCTCTGACAGCATACTTGGTAACAATGGCTTGAATCCTTTGGTGCATTACAATGCTTTGGTTTTACGGAGGCATTGAATGTTTGCCATTGTTATGTTGGAATTCGCCCTGAGTCCCCTTGGGGAGATAGGACGGAATACAAATAAAGTTTTATTATAATTATAATTCTATTATTATTATTATTATTGTATGACACAGCAAACAAGATAGATATGCTGGATTTTGTATCACAAAATCACAAGTCGAACACTTCACAAGTGTCTAGGACTGTGTGATGTATTTTCGGATGATGCGGGCAGATCCCAGTAGGGTGGCCTTTTGCAGTTGGCAGATCGTGATTTTGTCAATGTCTATTGTTTCCAAATGCCGGCTGAGATCTTTTGGCACGGCACCCAATGTGCCCATCACCACCGGGACCACCTGCACTGGTTTCTGCCAGAGTCTTTGAAGTTCAATCTTGAGGTCCTGATAGCGGCTGAGTTTTTCCTGTTGTTTTTCGTCAATGCGACTGTCACCTGGGATGGCAACATCAATGATCCAAACCTTTTTCTTTTCCACAACTGTGATGTCTGGTGTGTTGTGTTCCAGAACTTTGTCAGTCTGGATTCGGAAGTCCCACAGTATCTTTGTGTGCTCGTTTTCCAATACTTTTGCAGGTTTGTGAGGGTTCTTTTCTGCTGGGAGGTGGTACTTGAGGCATAAGTTCCAATGAATCATTTGGGCCACATAGTTGTGTCTCTGTTTGTAGTCTGTCCGTGCGATTTTCTTACAGCAGCTGAGGATATGATCTATTACTACTAGTACTACTACTACAATAGAAGAGATGGTGACAATGAGGGAGATTGACCACCCTACTGTAGACATTACCGAATGCACCTTGTGTCATGCTGCTCCTCAAGCCTTCGGCAATATGTGTCTCTACCTGCTTCAACTAAACCCATTGGATATGATTTTGCCAAGAAAAGTACTGGTACCAAGTAAGCCTGAGATGTTCAGGTCTTGCTTCCAAAAATATCTCTCCTAGGGCTTGCACCCACAGACACATAGTGGAAATGCCTTATTTGTTTTTTTATTTATTTACAATCTTTATATTCCGCCCTTCTTTCTCACCCCAAAGGGGACTCAGGGCGGATTACAATGCACATATACCTTGCAAACATTCAATGACATTAGACATATGATATATAGACACACACAGAGGCAATTTAACATTTTCCAGCTTCATGACGGTATGCTCAACTTGTGACACCGAATCCTTGATGGTAATACTTCCTCATTCCTTTCCGTGCGCTCATGGCAATTTTATGGTATCGTAAATTAGTTAAATTAGTCTCCCTGCATAAAGCAGTATCTAGATTTTCTACTTGATAGATGGAATTGTCTTTTGGGCTGTTTAGGTCAACAGCGTGCTGGGCTATTAATGGTTGGGAGCCTAACCCGACCCAGGCTTTGTTCTCATGACCTCTCGGTCAGTAGTGATTTATTGCAGCTGGCTACTAACCAGCTGCTACATTCACAGTAGAAACAATATTTTTCTTTTGAAGGATGAATTTACTCCTCTTCTCATAAACAATAAATGTTCTTTAGTTCTTTGATTGTTCCACATACACAAATTGAGTCCCCTTCTTATATATAATGATTGTTCTTGTTTCTTTATTATGGATAGTAGACTGCAAAACCACAACCAGTTTCAACTCAAAAGAGTCTTCATCAGGTGGATTGTAGTCCAATGCGAATTGGAATCAAACTGTTTGCAGAGTATGTGTGTTTAAAACCTAGACCTTTCTGATCCACATTTAAAAAACTCAAAAAAAAAAACAACTGAAAAAAAGGACTACAATCCTTTTGGAAAGGAAAGGGCCTGAGGCTGTTAGGAATGGTGTGAGTTGAAGTCCAAAACATCTGGACATCCCAAGTTTGCCCAGGCTTGATCTATTTGCTGTTACAGTTCACCCCTGGGTTATTTACATCCATTGTTGAAAGGGTCGATCTTTTCCTTCCCGTAGAGCAGAGCCAGCTCTTTCTTGAGTTTCTCCAAGCTGTATTGCTCGACACTGTTCTCGTCATTCTTTGCGATTGCACCCCATGCGTTTCTGCGGTTCTTCTCACGCACGCAGCAGGCCGCGGACCAGATGTGGCTGGGCATATTGACCCTGCCGCCGGCGATATACTCGTTCCCGGGCACGGCTCCTACGATGACATACAAGTCCTTGCAGAGCTGAGCCTCTTTCTTGACACTCTTTTCGTAGCTGGCCCAAGCTTCTTCGTTGAGTTTGCTAAACTGGGGCACAACGTTAGTCAAGGTGAAGGTGGCCGCTCGGCTGTCTTCGTCCGGCTGGTGGCAAACGGGGTTCAGGTGGCCCTTTTCGGTGTTTAAGGCCTGAGCGTAATCTTTGAATGTGGCCTGGTTCTTTTCCACGCCCGAAGCAGCGATGTTGGTTTCACGCTCGTCTTCCATGCTCCTCCCTAAAGTCAGGTCTACAAGCTGAAACGTACAAAGACAATATCTGATCAGGCATTGATTCCCAACCTTTGGGCCTCCAGGTGTTTTGGACTTCAACTCCCAGAAATTTAATAATAATAATAGATAATAATACTTTATTTTTCTATCCCGCCACCATCTCCCCGAAGGGACTCGGGGTGGCTAACATGGGGCCAAACCCAAAACAAAAAACAAAATATTACAGTTAAAACCAATATAAGTAAGGAAAAACAATTATCAACATAACATTCAAAAAACACAAAATACAAAAAACACCGTAGTGACCAGATAGGGAAGGTAATAAAAATGAATGAAATTTATTTATTATTTATTTACAGTACAGTAGAGGCTCACTTATCCAACACTCGCTTATCCAACGTTCTGGATTATCCAACGCATTTTTGTAGTTGATGTTTTCAATAGTAGTTCAGTACTCAGTAATGCTATGTAGTAATTACTGTATTTACAAATTTAGCACCAAAATATCACTATGTATTGAAAACATTGACTACAAAAATGCGTTGGATAATCCGGAACGTTGGATAAGTGAGACTTTACTGTAGATACCAATAAAATTTAATTAATTGAGGCATCAGTAGATTAAATGTTTTTGAATATTTACCGTATTTCAAAGAAAAGCAATAAACTAGCTCTATAAGTGGAAAAGTAGGGGCAACAAAAACAATATGGTATCAACAATAACCTAATAATAATAATAATAATAATAATAATAATCATCATCATCATCATCATCATATATAAAAATAATGTATATGTATGGCTACAGATACACAGGTACATGGATCTATATGTATAAAGGATTTGCAAAGACCTGAAAACATATGAGGGGAAATTCATATATAAAATTAATGTATATAGATAGATACACATATAAAGATACATAGGGATTGCAAAAGCTTGCAAGGGGTTAATGCCTATATATCTGTAGGAGAGTTTAACAAATATTTCAGGGGGAAATGCTTTCATGAAATTAATGAATATATATTTTTCTTCTTCCTGACTTGCAAGGGTGTCTCTCTTTTCAAAACATTCCCTTGGGAGGCTTTGCAAAAGTAAACACACTTATGGTGTGAAGGGAAGTTAGAGCTTTTAAAAGAGCAGACAAGTGATCTTACCTGGGGCTCTATCATCCAGCCGTTATACCTCTGACCCTTGCCAGGTTTGCACTTGTAAGCGGAGTATATGGGAATGCGTTTCTCTGTGTCGTACATGGTGGCATAACGGTAGATGTTCTTGTAAAATTGGCAGATCCTGGCAGGGTTGGAGGGCGTCAGAGACGCATCTGGCGGCGTCTTGTCCAAGAAGAACTCGAGGCAGTTTTGAAAGTCCTGCACCACTTCGGCCTCGGCAAGCAGGGAAGAACATGCTGCCACAAAGAGCAGGGCCTGCATCAACATTGTTATTTGTGCCGCCGGAGGTTGTGTCTGAAAGATAAGTCAATTATTATAAAAATTATTCCAACATCCCAGGGATGCCTCTACACCAGGCAAACTTTGGCCCTCCAGGTGTTTTGGACTTTAACTCCCACAATTCCTAACAGCCGGTAGGCTGTTAGGAATTGTGGGAGTTGAAGTCCAAAACACCTGGAGGGCCAAAGTTTGACCATGCGTGCTCTAAAGACTAGTTCCAAGATACCTGAGACTCCTCATAATAGAAAATGTTATATTTTGACTATCTTTGGGCCGAAAACATCCCACATAGAACAGCCCTGACACATACGAGGGTTGAATGAAAAGTAATGCCTCCACCTTCGTTATTTGGGTTTGGATGGGAATATTTTAATAAATCAAATGCAGAAATAATCCTTAGAATGTGCTCTTTCACTTTCCCACATAATCATCAGACAATTGGATACATTTCTGCCAATGATGAACGAGTTTTCTGAAGCAGTCATGGAAGAAGTTTACACTCTGTTTCTGCAACCAGCGTCTCACAGGATGCATTGTGCACAGATCTTCCGTTAGCCAAGCAAAGCAATAATGTGACCCACACGTTCTTGTGAAATACCAATTATGCTTGAAATTTCTCTCTGAGTGATATGACAATCATCCTGAATCAATCTGTCAACCTTTTGCTTGTGAAACTTGGCGGTTGCTGTCACAAGATGTCACAGGCCCGGGCTGTGGCGCAGGCTGGTGAGCAGCCAGCTGCAGCCGGCTGCAACAAATCACTCTGAGCAAGAGGTCATGAGTTTGAGGCCAGCTCAGAGCTTGCATTTGTCTCTGTCTTTGTTCTATGTTAAGGCATTGAATGTTTGCCTTATATGTGTAATGTGATCCGTCCTGAGTCTCCTTCGGGGTGAGAAGGGCGGAATATAAATACTGTAAATAAATAAATAAATAGACTCTTTGTTTGTCACGCAAGTCAGATGTTTCCACCTCAATATCTTGAAACTTATTCGCCCAACGACACACAGGACTCACATTAACACAATCCCCATAAACAGTTTGGATGGATCTCCCATGGGGTGACACCTTCTGCTGTCAGGAATTCAGTGACTGCACGTTGCTTAAGTCACATTGACCGACCGTCTGCACAGGGTTCCATACTTCACACTTTAACAACACAACCGTTCAATGCTAAGGCTTCCCGCCAAATGGAACTAACTGTAGAGGAGAGTCTACTGAACAAGCCAGGACCTTCCACATACCAGTAGTGCCAACTGTTGAGGAGTTACGAAGGTGGAGGCATTACTTTTCATTCAACCCTCGTAGGTTGACAAGGCTTTTAGCCTTCTCTGTTGAAAAGAGAACTACAAATCCCAGGATTCCATATTACAGAGCCATGGAAGCTGAAGTGGTGTCAAACTGCATTAATTCTCTAGCGAAGATGCACCCTATGTATGGACTAGACAAAAATAGTGGCCTAGAGCAGAACTGTCTATATTGAAACCTGGTCACCTTTCAAAAGTGGCTACAGGCATGGGCAAACCTCAGCTCTCCAGGTGTTTTGGACTTCAACTCCCACAATTCCTAACAGCCAGTGGGAATTGAAGTCCAAAACACCTGGAGGGTCGAAGTGTGTTCATGCTTGCTATAATATCATCAAAGAACCCTTAATCTTTTAGCCAGGTGATATATGACAGATGTTAGATCTTGGTTTAGAAGTTGAAGGCACTAAGCAAGGCTTGGAGTCGTCCTAGGAGAACCAGGCCTTTTGTAGTTCAGGACTTACCTTACACTTTGGAAATTTCGTTCCAGAGGAGGAAAAACCTATGAGGAAAGAACAGAGAAAAATAACAAAGCGAAAGAATGCTTCCAGTTTGTTAGAGATGTTGGATTTGGTACTGGAGGCTGAACATCTGGTGAAATAGCTCTTTGTTTGGGGATCTTATAAAGGAGCATTCAAGTACCCTTCACCCCGCCCTGGCAGTGAAAGTGGCAGATCGGGTGGAGGAATGTGTTTATTCGGATGACAGGTGTTGTAAAACAACAGATGTGGTGATAGGTCTCTATCTAAAACAGCCATAAAGATCTGGCTTGCCCCAAATTAGCATTTCTATCTGGAAGACCTTGAGAACAGAAACCACTCCTTGAATTTCTGCATAGAAGATACTGGTGAGAGAAAGCATGGAAAAGGCATGGCAGGATTTATCAGGAAGCGACTTTTTTCTACCGAAAGCTCCTCCTCATTTTTCATATCATGTTTATGTTTCAAATATTATTAAATGCATGTGTTTGTATATTTTTATATAAAGCCCTGTGTGGAACAACAGAGGGAGCTGGGTATGTTTAGCTTAGAAACGAGACATCCAAGAGGTAACATGGTGGGAGCCATCTGAAGGGAAGGAACGAGCTTGTTTAATGCTGATGTCCCACCGCAATATGACATCCTTACAAATATTTGAACATGACTATCATGTCCCTTCTAATCCTTCTTTGCTCCAGGCTAAATAAGCCCAGCTCCCCAAGCAACTCCTCAGAGAAATCCCTGGTTCAACCTTTGAGCATTTTGGTTGCCCATGTTCCAGCTCATCCATATGCTTCTTGAATTATTTTGCTCAGAACTGGAGACAGTATTCTTCCAGGTGAGGAATAGAGCGATACTTTCTTTGATCTAGACCAGGCAAGGGCAAACTTTGGTCCTCCAGGTGTTTTGGACTTCAACTCCTACCATTCCTAACAGCCTCGGGTCCTTTCCTTTTCATCCTCAGCCGCTTAAGCGGCTGAGGGTGAAAAGGAAAGGGCCCGAGGCTGTCAGGAATGGTGGGAGTTGAAGTCCAAAACACCTGGAGGGTCCAAGTTTGCCCAGGCCTGATATAAACTACCTTCATTCAATTTGCTGCTTGAGCTGATTTGAACCTTTGCACAAATCAGGTTGAGGCAATTGAGAATTTTCAATGCTATACAGTTCAGATGAATGTTTTCAGTGTGTTGTATTTATTTTGTTTAACCTTTGTATATATTTTACCTGATTTTATACTGTTTAACATGGAGTGCTCAGTTTTATTTTATACTAAGGGTTTTTTTTTTAAATTGAGTCTCCTTTGGAGCTTTTTTAGTAACAAATAAATATGTTCAATAACTGAGTACAACACTTTAAATTCCAGTATTGTCCCACGTAGATAAACGTCTTAGAAATGCTTGGTCAAAGGAGTAAACAACTGTATATTGTGGTTCACACTTTAGATAAATTTATCATAGTCCCATGTAAGTTAATGCTTTGGAGATGCGCAAAAGGAATGTAAACCATAAAGGAATGTAGAACAAAGGAATGTGGAAACAAGGATTCCCAGGTATTTTTTAACCCTTGTTTCTGGATCAAAATCCCTTCTTCAGGTAGCTTCTGAAGGTTCTTTCAAGCGTTTGTTGTAGACTTTTCTGCAGCTTTTGTAAAGGAGTTTGTGGCTCTGCTATAGCATTTCAATTGTGGATAATGATCCTACTCCTTAGTGGAAGTAAGTTTTTTTCTTTGCTTAATTGAGTGTTAAACCAATGAGAAATTGTTTAATGTTACTGGGTGCTGGCAACAGCAAATCTATTATGTTCTTTTTAAAATATAGTTTACAAGCATTTCTAAGACGTTTATCTACGTGGGACAATACTGGAATTTAAAGTGTTGTACTCAGTTATTGAACATACTTATTTGTTACTGAAAAAACATACAAACATGAATATAACGTTTGATGTAATGCTGTAAACAGTTTGTATTTGTGTATTACTCATGCGCCTGTAAGGATTATAATTTGTCTGTTATCATTGTTCTATTCTGTATATTAGTTAGTAATAGGACAACTGTATCTTTACACGTATTATAGATTTCTGCGTACTTTAGTGTCTCCTTTGGAGCTGCCATGGGAGTAAAATGGCTTTGAAATGAAATAAGTAAATAACCAATCTGGTCAAGCCTAGGGGCACCGAGACGTATGAATATTCATACAATGGAAATGCCTGATCCTCAGAATAAAAAAGAGAAAAGCGATAAAGGAATAAAATCCAATTGGATACATAGATAAGATAGACTGGTGCCGATTGGGAATTGTCCTTGTGAAGACAGGGTTTCATTATTTAGCCAATCCTTTTTGTTCAGAACAAAGGGTTATATTCAGGTTATTTTAATTTATTATCCATTTCAAAGCTCCAGACAGGGGACAGGAATAGAGTATGCATCTCTCCTTTTAGAATATCCCCAGGCATTTGATAATCCTATCTGGCGCAAATCTGGTTTCTTCATTTTAAAAGAATCCAATGGAGTAGAAAGTAATGCAGTCAAAGGCTTTCATGGCCGGAATCACTGGATTGCTGTGAATTTTCTGAGCTGTTTGGCCATATTCTAGAAGCATTCTCTCCTGACGTTTTGCCCACATCTCTGGCAGGCATCCTCAGAGGTTGTGAGGTCTGTTGGAAACTAGGCAAGGGAGGTTTCTATATCTGTGGAAAGTCCAGGGTGGGAGAAAGAACTCTTGTCTGAGGCAAATGTGAATGTTGCAATTGATCACCTTGATTAGCATTTAATGGCCTTGCAGCTTCAAAGCCTAGCTGTTTCTTGCCTGGGGGAAATTCTTTGTTGGGAAGTGCTAGCTGGCCCTGATGGTTTCTTGTCTGGAATTCTGTTTTCAGGGTGTTATTTACTGTCCTGCTTTTAGAGTTTTTTTTTAAATACTGGAAGCCAGATTTTGTTCATGGTTTCCTCTTTTCTGTTGAAATTGTCTACATGTTTGTGGATTTCAATGGCTTCTGTGTAGTCTGAGATGGTGGTTGTTAAGAGTGATCCAGCATTTCTGTGTTCTCAAATAATATGCTGTGTCCAGGTTGGTTCATCAAGTGCTCTGCTATAACTCTAGTTGGATTAGTCTGCAGTGCCTTTCATGTTCCTCAATTCGTGTTTGGGCAATGCTGCGTTTGTTGGTCCCTATGTCGACATGTCCACAGCAGCATGGGATACGGTAGATTCCTGCAGAGGTGAGAGGATCCCTCTTGTCTTTTGCTGAATGTAGCATTTGTTGGATTTTCTTAGCAGGTCTATAGTTTGTAGGTTGTGTTTCTTCATCAGCTTCCCTAGGCAGTCAGTGGTTCCCCTGATCTATGGTAGGAACACTTTTTCCTCTGGGTGGAAAAATTCATTTTTCTTTTCTTTTTCCGAGCTCAGAAAAGTTCCTTTCAGGAGGCTTAAATTCACTTTGGCAGTGACAAATAGAACAGACCAATTTTATCATTTTCTGAATGGTAAGTCAACACTTATAATGTAAATCCTATTAAGTAGGGCTACTCTTAACTGGGATCAACAGTTGGATCGAGGTCTGGGATTGCCAATTTCAGGATACCACTACACTGCAGTATTATTGCAGTTTGTCACTTTAACTGCAACGACTCAAGGATATGGAATCATGGGACTTGCAATTTTAGAAAGTCCTGTCTGCCAGAGTAATGGTGTTTTGCCCAAACTACAACTCCTAGGATTACATAACCTTGAGCCCTGGCAGTTAAAGGGGTGTCAAACTAGATCCATCTATGCATTGACTCACCATTCAACAACTGATTAAATGGATGTACTGTACTCTATTCAGCACTAACCAATGGGATTTTATTTTGGAATTTGTAGGTTGCCGAGATTATTGGGCTACAAGTCCCATTTGCCCTAGCCAGGTTAAGATGATGAATGATAGGACTTGGAATCCAAGAACCAGACTATATGCTTCCCACATCTGGCCATTCTGGTCCTGTCACTACAGTGTAATAGTTTGAGTATTGTTGCAATATGATTGTGCGAGATCAGAATTTGAATCCATGCTTGGTCTTGGAAACCCAAGGTAAATCCTTGGGCAAGTCACATTCTCTCAGCCTCAGAAAGCAATCGCAACCCCCCCCTGAAAAACTCCTTCCAAGAAAACACCACAAATGTGCCATATATTGCTTTGAGGCACACAGTAGACATTGAAGAAATACGTGTGTGTGTGTTGTACAAAATGAGGACACAAGAGGACGCCACACACTCAGATTTTACTTGGGAGGAAAGAGTGATGGTAACTCGGTGGTAAAGCACATTCCTCTAATGCAGGTAGCATTCATAATTCCCCAGTAATTCCAGCAAAGCAAACAAATAGAGGATGCAGATAAAAAAACAACTAGCAGCCCCTGCCAGCCAGAGTAGAAAATAAGGAGCGATCTCAATTGCCTTCTAGACTTTCAGAAATACAAATCCCTTAATGATCTTAAATATCCTAAAGGCACAAGACAACTATCCGATTGTGGAAGCTAAGAAGGGTTAGTACTTGGACGGAAGACCACCAATGAATAAGTGCTATAGGCTCTTATTTTAGAGGAACTGGCGAAAGTACATCTGAGTACCTCTTGTCTAAAAACCCCCATTATATTCAATGGTTACCATAACTTGACAGGTGACTTACACACACAATGGCCATGATTCAGGTGTTGTTTAAGGTATCTGAGAAATGCTGGAGCTCTCTCTAGCAGCCAAGAGGTTAAACTGTTGGGAATACTTTGGTTATTTCTACATGGCAGAATGGGGCTGGACTGGATGGTCATTGGGGTCTCTTCCAACTCAAGGATTCAATTACGCTGTTATATTTGAGATGTATCATAAGACGACATGACTCGCTAGAAAAGACAATAATGCTTTTCTATAATGGAAGGCAGTAGCAAAGAGCTGTTCAAGATGAATGAATTGACTTGGAGGTCTCCCATTCATAATCATCTCATATGAAAAGTCATCTCATACAAATAGGTCATCTGAAAATGAATCTCATTATTCATAATCATCTCATATGAATGGGAGACCTCCAAGCCATTCATATGAATAGATGACCTGGAGAACTCCCATTCATAGTCATCTCAAAGTTGGCTGACAGCAATTATTATCAAATGTTTGGTTTGCAAAGAGCACTGCAACTTTTATTGTATTAGACCATACACCAGCTCTGCGAGGTAAACTTCAGTTTCTTTATTTTGGGGAGGGGGGGGGAATGATACATCCAGCCCCAATTCAGCATCTTCTTCTTTCTTCTTTGCTCCTCCATATAGTCCACTGCAGAGTTAGGACTTCAAGCCTTGTCCTGCCCTTCCAGCTGTGATGGCTGAAAGAAGCAACGTCTTTATTTCTACACTCCGCCGTTCCAGCCTGCTTCCATGGTGATATTCCCCAATCACTATAACCGATTTCAAATGGTGCTAGAAAGAGAACTAGACTCCGAACACCAGAAGAAATCAGTCATCCTTTAAAGGGGTGACCGGACTCTACGGAGCCAAAGGCTGACGCTCCTAATTTAATATACACAAGGAATCTTGTAAGCATCTTATTTTAAAAGAGCACATCCATTCTGTTAGGCACAATTAAGTTTCATTAGACTAATATAATGGGATTTTTCCTCATTCAACAAATGAAATAAAAAGCAGACTCACTGGTGGAATTAAAATACTTGCACAGCTCAATCGGAGATGCAAGCTGCTGACAAAAGCGTGATTGCTTTATGTTCAACCAAATCAGTTTCCTTTGAGCTACTGCAGAACAGTTATTTTATTCTGAAAACAATTTCTCCTTTGCGGGGTCAAGCTGATTCACTCTTTGTTCCCACTCACTTTACACTGTGCTTCTCCATGCAAACAAGAAGATTCTTAGAATTTCACATCTTATTTTTACAGACAAAATATGTCAATAACTGATTTTTCTAAGAAGCCATATACGAGTCATAGGCCTTATGCCATGTGACGTGGCTATATTTTGGGACTTTTGGCAAGACGTGTCATAACATGCTATTGTTGCATTAAAATCGTTGTTGTTTCTAGATGGAGATGTTCCTTTAAAATACATTCCTGCACCCTTTGTTGGATCTTCCATGCTTCACCTATTGCCAAAAGACTGTATCCTGAAATCTGAAAGGTACCTCTTTACTATCCATTGTTCAAGGCTGAGTACGTCAGTTATGCTTCAATTATGCACGGATATGTATTTAATAGAGGTCATTTTTAAACAAATATTTTTTTGAGATAGTCATATTAATCTTTATACCTAGCCTCTCTTTATATCCTATACATTCCCCCTTTTTTAAAACATTGCATGATTATGAACAGTTTGCATCTGTAAGAAGCACATAAAACACTGGGGTATGATTTTTCACAATTATACCCAAACCCAAATTCTGCTTCAATGAGGATCATTATATTGCTACTATAAACCGCATCTTGGTACAAATGAAATCATTTAACTTCTCACACGTAGCCAATTCCTAAGAGAAGATTCATTTATTTTTTGTGGTTGCTCTAAGTAAATTGTTTGGGTTGTTCTTTTTTTTTTTTGCTCTTCCTTCTATTTTGCTGTCAAAGCTATTTGTTAAAATGTAGGCCGTAAATATTTCTTAAGTGGTTGCTGCTAAAAAACACACTTTATCAGATGCCTTAAATCCCCCTTCGCCTTGGAAGCCCCGGTGGCTTCCTGGGGAGACTGAAAGAGCTGCCATTCTTCCTCCAAGAGCACTGATTTCAAATGGTGCTAGACATTGTGTACTTAAATCTAAACCACCATATGAAACCAGCTTCCTGAGGGAGCTCCAGACGGACTTCCTTCTGGTGAGGAATGAGGCCACTGCTTGACCTAGAAAAAAAGAGAGAGAGATGTGAGCACATGTTTGGGTTTTTAAAGAAAAAGACGTTTCCTTTTCGTATGACCGCAGAGGCAACCATGAATGAGAAAGCCGAACCATCTCCCATTTCCTCCTGAAGCTCAAGGAGGAACCTAAGCAGAACACAATCCACTCAAACTGAAAAAGGAAGGATCTGGAGAAGTTTCTTTTCTAGGCTTTCCAAAAACCCCAGTAAACATGAATACTGGAGTTGCGGTCCAGAAAAGGAGCCATTCAAAATCCCTATCTCTATAGCAGCTGTGGTTAAGCCCATGAATGTGGAGAGCCAACTGTGATACTTATGAGTTAAGAACACTAGTACTAAACTGGACCAAAAATAATATGCCCATATAACTCAGTATTTTTCTGACAGTCAATGACCAAAATATCTCAGAAAGCATAATGGATGAAATTTGCTCCTCTAGACATTTTAGTTTCCAGTAGAACTATAATTTGAATGTGTCTCCAAGTCAGCAGCTCTCAACTTTTGGTTCTCCACTTATTTTGAACTCCAAGTCTCAGACCATGAGTTCGCTGGAAGTTGAAGTCCAAAGATCTGGGAAACAAAACATCTATCAGTAGTCAGTGGGCTAGTTACACTACCAAGTAGTGATCTACCGTAGCTATTGACTTCCAGCCTATGTAGCCTCTTCATTCATCTGTGTTACCAATCAGCTTGCTGGCTATCTACGTCCAAGCCAAGAACCTCCTCGTTCCTTTTTGTTTTTGGTTCATACTGGCAAATGGCTTGTGGGTGTTGACATTATCACAGACCCATGCCAAAATCTGCTAAAGACAGCAAGGCATGTCAGAAACAGAAGATATACATTACCAACCATCATGAAAGACACCTTGCAGTTTAGGAGAGGCAAGACCTTGACCGAAAACCAAAAGGCCTGCCTATCGGTCACAATCCAGATCTGGGTGTATCCTGGCTTTGCTTTAAAAGTATCTCTGGAGCTGAGCTTCTCCTTGGTAGTTTTCTTTCTTTCTGGACTGATTTATTCCTTTGATCACACTCTTATCTTGCAACCTGTTAAGCCTAAAACAAATTCAAGGTCTCTTGCCCCTGGGCAATTTTTCTCCATTCCCAGCCACAGGGATTTCTTCTAAGTGAGGAGTAATCCATCAATTTCCTTTGGCAAACTTAAAACAACATTCTGAAGGCGATGACTTCAAGATTAATCACAAAACTCCAACCGGCAACCTCTTGGTAAGGCTACTTGAAAGGACAGCTTTTCCACATGAAATGTTTCAATAATATCCTCACAGTTGCATTCCTTTCTCTCACTTTCTCCTTGGTTGTGGGATGTGCAAATGTGGTTTGCAAATTATAGGGTGATTTCTTTCTTCTGCGATCTTGCAATAATGGCCAAAGCGAGCCTCTGCCATAGACAATTATTCTGATGCACTTACATCAAATGACTCAATTTAGGTTTTAAAGAAATGGGCACAACTTGGGTCCATTGTACTGTTGCCTTCAACCTCTGCTTCATAAACCACCTCCGAGGGTTCCAGCAATCTACACTGCTAAATTAACGCAGTTTGGCACCACTTTAGCTGCCATGGATTAATGTTACGGAATTCTAGGAGCTGTAGTTTGGTGAGCACCACTCCTTGGCAGAGAATGCTGAAGACTTTGCAAAACTAAAATGTTGAGCCCTAGCAGTTAAGGTGTTAAATTGCATTAATTGTACAATGTAGACACATCCTACGTTGACAATTCTCATTATGGCATGAATCACAGAATGGTAAGATCTGCAAGGACCCATATAAAAGAAAGTCCAACCTCCTAGTTGATGAAGAAGTGTTAAGTATCCCCAGCAGACAAAATCTTCACCATACTTCCGGGTCACTGATCCCATTTTCAAGCTTTTCTCAGCATGAAGGAGTTTATTACAATATCCAGCTGAACTCTGTCCTCCAGTAATAACTGCATATATGGGGGGAATTTCAGCAGGTGCAGCTCGTTCCACAAACCGCACCTGTTGAAACTCCCTATTCCTGTTATATATCTATATTAAAGAGACACGTTCTTGGTTTCTTGTGGGGGCTGAAATATGCTTTGAGAAGAAACAAGGGACAAGATATTCCACCCTCAAACGTCTCTACAAAATTGCTCTCTTCTTTCGAATGCATACCTGAGAATCATGCAGTTCTCCAGTTACTGCTGAATGGCAACTCCCATCATCCACTTGCTCTACTGCTGGGAATTGCAATTGCACATCATCTGGAAGGGTGCATGACTCCCACCCTTGCCCTAGTCTCCTCAAAACCTGTATTTTATATTAGATCTTTAGTTTAATTTCTTATTTCTATGTTTAATTCTATGTTAATGTTTAAATGTTGTTGGCTTTAAATTGGAATTTGTACAGCTTTGAGTTTTATAAGCTGTTTTCAGTCTTGTTTAACAGAGGAAAGCAGGATATAAACAAACTACTGCCCTGAGTCTGCAAGACCTGAGCAGGGCTATAGATATTTCTCATTGAAAAGGCCAACAAAAGTAAGAGCTAACACCAAATCCAATTGCTATTCCTAATCAGAACGAGACAGTTGTTTGCTGAATGTACTTAAGAAAACCCCATTGGTTCAATGGGCAAGATCCTACATGATCAAGCACAGTGTAAGATTTTTAAAAATATTTATTTTCAGAAGATGGTAAAGAACATCAGCCACTGCAAAAACAAAAATGGCACACACAAGTGTAAGGTGGGCTTGCATATAACAGTATTCATATTTATGTCAGAAGCAAATTAGGAATACAGCTATGATGTATTAAAAAAAAGTCATTGGCACGCTGGCTGATATCCGAACAGAGAATGGGTCAGAGATGCCCATGCCTTGATAGTGTCCCACAATTACACTGAAATGAGTTATATATAGGCCCGGGCTGTGGCTCAGGCTGGAGAGCAAGCCAGCTGCAACCAGCTGCAATGAATCACTCTGACCAGGAGGTTATGAGTTCGAGGCCCACTCGGAGCCTGTGTTTGTCTTGTCTTTGTTCTATATTAAAAGGCATTGAATGTTTGCCTATATGTGTAATGTGAGTCCCCTTCGGGGTGAGAAGGGCGGAATATAAATGCTGTAAATAAATAATAAATAAATAATCCCACTGGAACATTACAGCACACCAAAATATCTGGGAGTCACTCTGGATCGTGCTCTGATTTACAAGAAGCACTGCTTGACTTTCAAGCAAAAAGTGGGTGCTAGAAATAATATAACACAAAAGCTGACTGGTACAACCTAGGGATTACAACCAGATACAGTGAAAACATCTGCCCTTGTGCTTTGCTACTCTGCTGCTGAGTAAGCATGTCCACTATGGAATACATCTCACCATGTTAAAACAGTGGATGTGGCTCTTAATGAGACATGCTGCATTATCACAGGATGTCTACGCCCTACACCACTGGAAAAATTATGCTGTTTAGCCGGTATTACAGAACTGATATCCGCCGGGAAGTAGCAGCCAGTTAGTTTCTTATGAGCATAGATCATAAGGTAAGAATAACTTATCTCCAAGGTAAGAAGAACTTGGAGGTAGATTCCTCTTTCTTAATTCCTGTTTCAGAGATCTGGTAACAAAACCTGGTAGATTTCTGTTTGTAGATTCCCGATTGCTTAGCATCAGTTTTTTAAATCAATTCCTCCTCTTTCCCCCATTTCTTCCTCCCCATAATATAATTTAAAGCTTTTACAACACTCTCACCAATAAGCTTCGTATGTCTTTGTTTTGGAAATGGAAAAAAGGCACAATCCATATGGAAAGGGTAAAAAAGGTTTCTCTCTTTCTTAGTAGCAGATGACTTTTTTGCAGCTTGCCTCCATTTAGCAAGAGTATTCCTCACAGAGCAAACAGTTGCACCTGAAATGAAAAAAAAAAGGGGAAAGTGTAATTGTATTACTCACATTATGCCATCAATTATTCTAGGCTCCTGTATTCTTTGCCTTTTATTCTCTCGCAGCGTTTGGCTAAAGATCTTGTAAATCTACAACACCTATTATTTCACAGCATTGAATATTGGCCATTGAAGTGGTGTCAAACTGCATTACTTCTACAATGTAAATGCATCCTTTGAAATTACACAGGTACATAACAATAGCAACAACAATAATGCCAAGAAAGTCTCAACTCCGGACATTCCTACCACTTTGGGAATCATCTTGCTTTGGAAATGTTCAAAGAGGACTTTGGTTTCTGAAAACGTCAACTGGATCCATTCAGAGTATGCCTTGTGCCATTTCTTAACATGTACAATATTTTTTTAAAAAACATAAACGTTATTCCAACCCCCCCCCCCCCAAAAAAAAACAAAACAAAACAAAACAAACCCCACAACAGAACAGGAATAGTAACACCAACCACAAATGATATGTTAACCTTTACAATTCTAAAGTAAGATGGTAGACTATGTAAGAGGTCCGGTTGTAAAGCAGGTAGATCATCTTAAATATTCAAACAGCAAACTGAAATTTGAACCATCATGGTCTAATGGTTGGAGTGCTGGATTCTGATTCCAGAGACCAGAGTTTGAATCCATATACAGCCATGGAGGCCCAGTGGGTGATCTTGGGTAAGCCACACTCTCTCAGCCTCAGAGGAAGGCAAAGGCAAGTCCCCTCTGAACAAATCTTTCTAATATGGAAAGTCTTCCTTAGGGTAGCCATTGGTCAGAAATAACTTCAAAGTATGCAGCAGCAACAACAACCAAAGTGAAACTGACACTCTCTGACGTCAGGCTGGAAGTTTTTATAGGACTATCCTAAAAGTCTTCTTCAAACATTTAACGGAACAGAGAGAGAAGGGTAAGTAAGTAAACTTTTATTACAGTCAATGACCAGCTCATATCAAAGATACCCAGTCCCATACATCCATATCAAACCCGAGGGGTTATATACTTCAGACTTCAATAATAATAAAAAACCATTATAAAATTGAATCAGAGAAGGGTGTTTGTTGAGTTTTGCTTTGGCTCAACAGTCATTTTTTTAGGGATTTACACAGGTGAAAGGAATCTGATAATATTAGGAACCTGTAGTTGAGTTTTCTTTATCTCTCCCCATCCACTTTTCCTTTGGTGATATGCTTTTTTTTTGGGGGGGGGGGGGGATTATAAACCTATCTGGCACGGCTGTCTTATCTGTTGACGACGTTTGGTATCTATGCCATCTAGAAAGCATAAATGCTATTAACAAATACCCATACAATCAAGCCATGCCAGAAAAAATTCAGATCATGTATTTCATGAATTATTGAGCTGTCTGTCAACTTACCTTTACCCACTACCTGTCAATGAAAAGGCATATTGCCAAAACCTCAATACAAGAGTCTTCTTGCGGTGTTTGGAGGCAGAAAAAAATCACAAATGACAGACATGTAGGGCCTACTAAGAAAAAATGCAGTGTGGAATACATCTGGCTCAGGGATGCATCCATACTGTACAATTAACATAGTTTGACATCACTTTAAGGGCTCAGAACTATGGAATCCTGGGAGTTGTAGTTTGGAGAGGCATGCACACTCTTTGGCAGAGAAGATTAAAGACCTTGTAAAACTGCAACTTCCATAGGATTTAGCCATGGTAGTTAAAGTGACAACAAATTGCATTTATTCTATGGTGTAGATGAACCTTTAGATAGGGAAGCATGATTCCTAACTGTGATCTAACTCAATGCCAGGGAAACTTTTGAAGCCCAAGGGCCAAATTCTATTTCTGAGAATTTCCTGGAAATTGCATTCCAGTGCTGGGCTGGGCAAAAGGAGCAAGCCCCAAAAGATATGCATAGTACAAGATAACGCCTGGCTCCCAGTGGCTATGATTCAGGAAAGGCTAACATTCTTTGCTAATTTATTTTCTGAACCTTCTAATGTACGTGCTCTCTGGTCATTATTATCCAGTGCTTTGAATCACACGGTTTCATCTGTGTATGCTACAAGCACACACTATTGCTTTTGTTGTTCTAGTATGTTGTATTTGGTGATTTTGTCAATTTTCTGGCATTTTGCTATGAATGTCACCAATGTGAGGACATATATGTGCTTTCTAGTTGTCTGTTGACTTTTTAAAAGTGTATTCTTAAGAAAGGGATACTCAGAAGTAATTTTTTCAGGTATTTAGATTGATATCCACCTATAGCATGCCAAGTCCATAAAATAGAATAGACTCTGGAGCCACATGTCAAATAAAGTTTCAGGTCAGGCTTGTTCCTGGCTATGGGATTTTGGGGCCAAACCATGAGAATAAGGGATGATTCCTGATATCACAGGCAACAAGCCCTTGATAGATCATTAAAGATCAACTCTAGTTGCACAAGAGTATGCTTCTGGCATAAAAATTATAAGGTCTAACCAATGAAGGGGAAAAGGGTATTTAGGCTACAACCATTTTATCAAGGTTGTAGCCTAAATACCCTAAAAGCACTGGAGAAAATTCATTTCTAAATATCCCTGGTTCCTCCAGTGAAACCCTATGGTCAACATCTAGCCTAAAATGGCCATTGAACTATACTCGAGGACCTAGTGATTCCTACTATTTGAATGATCAAATTAACAAAAGCAAATATAGAGATTTTCTTGTATGATGGCCAACTCTCCATTTTGGAGATCTTTAAACATATGTTACCTTTTAACATATATTTGGATAAAGCATCTTTCAGGCATGCTTTGGTTGTGTATTCCTGCATGGCAAAGGGTAGGACTAGATGGCCTTTGTGGAAGCCTTCCAACACTAGGACTTATTCTATGGTTCTGGGATCCCTTAGAAGGCATAGCATGTGTGCCTTGAAAGTAAAAGATGAGTTGCAACCACCTCAGGCCATTTCACAGAACTTGATTAAAGTTCACACTGTACTCAATGTACATGTCTCCTAACATTTTTCTGGAATCCTGATTTCTATCTTCTGATTTAATAAACAAGATGCCTATTTTTTCCTGCCTCCTGCCCTTCTGCGAAATCTCCTGGATGAACCGCTCCAGGGGACAAAACACTGGGAAGAAAATCCTGTAAAAGATTTCTCTGGCGTGAAATATAAGCGTTTAGCATTAGCAGCTCGGAGAACACTCTCAGTTGTTGTGGGTTTTATTTCTCCATGGAGTGTTTTTGCTGGCTTTATTTCTTTCATATCATTTACAAACTGCGTCTTCTTTTCAGTTCAAAAGCAACCTAAGATTACATGGGATATACAAAAAAGGGAGAGAGAGGAGGAGTGGATTTTATGGATGTTTGGCAGAGCTGTCTAAAGACAAAGGAGGATGCTGGCAAGAAATATTATTACCAAGTGTTAAGAGAATCATTTAATAGAATTTAAAGTCCTTGGCTTGTAATTCTATCAGGGTGTTAAAAATGCAGCATTTTGAGAGTAAACATAAAAGATGTTGTTGGCAAATTTAGTAATTGCATATACAATGGTTACTAGCAGAGAAATCAAAACAAAAAAAGCAAAATAGCGCTAGCTTATTTGGGGACGAATGTAGGATCTGCAGTTTACATTATACAATTATAATGCTATGATTCATTAACACCATGGCGGTATCTATCAGCAGTCCTGTGATTTGCAGTATATGTAGAATTCTCATCCTGAGTGCGCTAGTGCCTACCATCTCCAAATTACAAATCCCAGAACTCTATAGGATACAGCTGAAGAGAAAAATTACTGGCAAATATTGCTAATTGTGCTAATGCTAAAATGTGGAGCCTAAAGGGCTGTTTTAAAGGTAAAGAAAGGTAAAGGTTTCTCCTGACGTTAAGTCCATTCGTAAACGCAAAAGCCTGAATATACACAACTAGAATTATATTTTGTTTTCTTTTTGAAATGGCATATCTACACTGTAGAATGAATACAGTTTAGCATCACTTTAACTGCCAGGGTTCAACAGTGTGGAATCCTGGGATTTGTAGTTTGATGAGACACCAGCATTTTTTGGCAGAGAATGCTAAAGACACGATGAAACTACAATTCCCACTATTCCATATCAGATAAAGTGGTGTTAAACTGTGTTATTTCCAAAGTGTAGATGCACCCTGAGTCAGCCCAAAGGGCCTGGGAACTATGTTTCACAATGCTAGCTAGAGTAGCAACACAGATTTTAACTGTTTTTAAGAGTTTTGAGTTTTTTTTAACCAATTTGTTTGTACAATTCTATTTTAATATTTATATGCTGTAGATTTAAAATTGTATTGTATTTTAATTATTGTGAGCTGCTGTGCATCGCAAGCCATAAAGGTAAAAGCGGGATGATGATGATAACAACAACAACAACAACAACAACAACAACAACGATAATTCATGTTTCAAGTTGCTGTTTCTTGGGTGACTTATTGAATGCCCTCCTAAAACAAACCACTTTTAAGAAGAAAGCAACCTTTTTTCAATTAAAAGAAAACATACAATGGCTGAATAATCTCATTTTGTCCTAGGCAATTCCAAAACAGTGGAGTCACCACTGGGAAGGCACTGCGTCATGGGCACCAGGCAGGACAATGGGTTGTTTATCAGAGCGAAAGGTAGTTTCAGACTGTCATTGGTGACTCACAAATACACAATAAACTTACTGTTGTCTGTGGCTTTGTGTTAGCAGGGAGTGCTTTTGGAAATAATTTGATCATGAATAATTACAAGGCAAAATAAATGGGCATGTACACCATAGATAATGTCTATATCATACCGCCTCCTGTCTTCTTACTTTGTAAACAAGAGGCTATTGTCTGATTTTTGTCACCTGATCTTCTGCAGAAAATAGCTGCAAACTGAAGCTATTTTCACCTAGCGTATCTTACCTATTGAGGAGGAAGCTTACAGACCAAGTGACCATATTCTGAAACATTTGTAAGAAGAACACCAGAAAAGGTATGCTTAAGCAACATCAGAGTGGGAGTAAGATGGCAAAAATTATTGATGATGAAGAATAAACAAGATAGGAGAGATTTCAGTAGTTTGCCTTTGCCTGAGCCTATTGGGAAGGTAACTTTTCTGCTTTCTCTTCACCTTAGATCTTTGAATGCAAACTACTTTTTCACTCAAATAAGTTGAGGACAAAGAGGGAGAGAGAGCAACTGGGACATTTAAAAATCTGTTGAAAATGTGGGGCAGCAGAAGATTAATTGGGATTGTCTCTGCCAAATCCAGACAGAGGCTGAGGCTGTCTAATAGTATAGACCAATAGTTTTCAATCGTTGCCCATTCAGATGAATCAAAGGGATTTCAACTCCCAGAAGTCTCCACCAGCCTAGTCAATGATCAGGGACTCTGGCATGTACAGACCAAGATATCTAGCGAACCAATGGTATAGTAGAATGTGGTCTAATATCTGAGATATTTGTGGTGCAGCCCAGAGAGTGTAGTGGTTTGAGCATTTGGCTATGACTCTGGAGACCAGGGCTCAAATCCCCTTATTAAACACTCTCACAGCCTCAGAGGAAGGCCATCACAAACCTTTTCTGAACAAATCTGGCCAAAAAAAGCTCTGTAAGAGGTTTGCTTTAGAGTCTCCATAGGTCAGAAAAGACTTGAATAATTTTGTGGAGGTCTGGGAGTTGTAGTCCAAAAACAATAACCACCTCGACCTTTGCAAAGATGTGGAATATCATCTTCTAGGGATTCTTTTAGGCATAAGTCCAATTCAAGCGCATCAAGTTGTATCAGGGTGCACTCAATAACCCTTGATCTCAATCTCATCCTTCGTGGTTGTTTGGTTTACATTTTTTGTAGAAGAAATGTCCTCTTTTCTTTGCCAAAACACTCTCACCAAATTCTTTAGGTACAGCAGGATAAAATGTAAACAATCCTTACAAAATAAAAATAAAAGAAATAGTGAAAAATTATGTAAAGAAAACAAACTGCACGGCGGCAAACCCTCCACCGCCTCTTCTTTCCATGGCTGTTTTTCTGTTTTTGGTTCTTAACCCTCCAGCACAAGTAAATATCCAAGCGGTCTGCATGATGTAACAGGAGTCTGTCAAAAAAACACAAAACAAGACCAAGGACAACATGTTCTTAAGCTCAGAATGCTGGTCAATTCTTGGGGAATTTATTCTGCAATCATTGGCCCGAGTTCCAAGTTTTTGCTAGGAGTGAAGCTCTCTCTGGCTTCCGCTCAGTCTTTCAGCTTTTCTAAATCCAAAAGCAGAGAGCCTTGAAGAAATCATTACTCAGGCTTGGGCCTTGGAAAGAGGAAGATTGCTTGCCTGTCGATGGATTAAATGGAAGGGAAATTCGGATGCACTATCACCACATGCTGCAACGTATTCTAAGCATTTTCCCCAAACAATGGCAAGAAGCGGAAAAGTTGGAGACCAGTCTCTAAACTAGACCTATTTAGCTTGGACACAAAAAGACTGAGAGGTGATATGTTTTCGCATGCCTTTAAGTTGTTTCCGACTTGTGGTAACCTTCTCACAGAGTTTTCTTGGAAAGGTTGGTTCAGAGGGGCATTTGCCTCTTATTGTATCTGAGACAGTGTCAGGCCATGACTTTGGAGATGAGAGAGTTTAATATTTCCACTTGGCCATGAAAACCTACTGGTAATTCTGCAGAAGTCACACACTTGCAGACCCAGAACACCAAGTGATAACATCACTTTAGCATGGAGATGGGCAGGTATAGTTGCATTCCTGTATGATGCTGATAGAGTGATGCCCCATTTTCATCTCACCAAATACTGGCATTCATTTTTGTCCATTTCTACATGGTTGATTATCTCCTAGCATTCATAGGCACAGCGCTATTAGCCATGTCATTGTGGGGAATTCTGCCCCCCCCCAACTGTTTAAGTCCATGTGGGCATTTAAAATATGACTCTACCCTAGTCTACCAAAATGTTTCAAATGCAGCAAAGTGGCCAACAAACAACACTGGGGGAAAGAGGGTCCATACTATTATTGTATGAAAATTTTTTGGGAATTTTTGGGAAGTCCAATATTTCTTGGAAGGGAGGTTGAGAACTTGAGCAGCCTTAAGGGATGCAAAATATAGCTTGGAGGGAGGGCATGTCCACCAGAATCTGAAATTCAGGCCTCCACAAGATGCAAAGAACCTGTTACTGTGTCTTTAATATATGTATGAAAGAGGGAGTTTCCACAGATGTGGCTTGTGTGACAAGTCACACCTGCTAAAAATGTCCCATATACACAGTTGTTACAGGAGGCCAGAGTTTAGCTGTAACTTTTACTTTACCTGCAAAACTCTGGCTATGCTGGACCACATCCTAGCCATTCTGGACTTTAACTGAAATGGTTGAATTCAAATACCTTTCTAGAAATGTCAAGGTTGCCTTGGATCAGTACAAAAGCCTGTATACTGCAAAGCTCTTAAAATTTGATACCATTCTTTCCATCATCACCTAAAATGACCAAACTGAAGCTTGTTGAAGAGTCGAGAAGCAGGAATTTAGAGATTCCTGACCTTATCACCCAGAAGTACCACTCAGCTTTAGCATTCCTTTTTTTCTTTTTTATTGTGGGGTTTTTTCTACTCGTCATTAGGGGAAACAATTTTAAAGACCAACATCTCAAAAGGACCAGCTTCATTTTTTTTTAAAAAGAGCTAAATTCTTAGTCTATCAGTGGCAGGGATCATGGTAGACCTCTAGATGTTGCTGAATTGCAACTACCATCATTTCCCAGCTTCTCCAGGAGTGGCAGTGTAACCATATCTTGAGCACTGCACAACTCCTACTTCTGCAACAATTATATTGTGAGTGTGCTAAAAATAAGATACAACTTTACAAACAATAATCACAAGCTAGCATCCTGTTTGGCAATTGTAAACTAATTAAAATGACAACATACAGAGCAGCGAAAGTGTAGGAGGGCAGGGTTATGTGGGCATACAGAAGCATGACCATGGATTGACACATTGGGGCAGTTGTGCAAATGGAGATGCGTGATAATGAGGGTTCTCATGGCTGTATGTATGTAGCCACTATTTGTGATTGTACGTAGAATAGTGATATTCTGCGATAAAGTCCTATGTTTATGTATAATTTATGAAAGGCAGGAAGAAAACTGCAGGAAATAATCCTCCAAGAGTACTTTGCAGGTTCTTGTTTGTAGTTCCTTAAAACGGCCATCCAGGGTTTGATTGTGCAAGCAGCCAGACCTCAAGGTGTGGCTTCCGGTTGGGTCAATTATTCAGTCTTTTGTTTTTTCCTACCACACCTGTAAGTCTGAGCAAAGCAGTATTGTTTATAGAGGTGGGTGTGAAAGGCAAACAGGAATTGGCTGGCACAGTCTGTTCTTCAATGCCATTGGCATGCACTGCCAGGTCAAAGGAAAACGTGGCTTCAGATATCTCTGCCTTTGGGCCACACATTTCTGAAGTTCCAGCGTGCCAAATACCACAGCAACCAGAGTACCAAGTATACCCATCTAGCGCATATACTTGGCATTGCCCAGACATGCATTTTGTTTGTGGCTTTTTCCCCTTCTTCCTTTGCTTTCTCTTATACACCTTCCTCCTCTTCTTTTTCTTTTCTTTTCTCTTCCCTCCCTCCCTTCATACCATCTTCTCTTCCCTTTTTCCTCTTTTGTTCCCTCCTCACACATTTCCCTTTTCCCCTCCCTTCCCTCCTTCCTGCTCCCTCCTTTTCTTTCCCTATCTCTCTTTCCTTTCTTCATCTCTTCTCCTCATACACATGTCATCTAGTAACAGCTCATCTGCTTTGCTTCCTTAATTTTTCAGTCACATGACAGAAGGCCACTTCACCTAAGAATTGTTGGAAATAGCAACCTCCCAAGCCTTTCACTATTTATTTGTTAATGTATATATTTGCTAAGCTGTATTCTATGTGTATGTTGATTTGCCAGTTTGACTGTACCTCTTTGGTGTGAGAGGGGTTAGACATGTGATTGTATTGAGCATGTTCAGACTCAGGACTCCATTTTTTAGCAGTTTCACTACATGTAATGTAGTATTGGACTAGGATTTTGGGAGAACAAAATTCAAATCCTCGCTTAGAAATGGAAAGCTACTAAATGGCCTTAGAGAAGTCACTCTCAGCTTCAGAAGAAGACAATGCAAACCTACTCTGAACAGATCTTGCCAAGAAAACCCTACAATAGGTTCACCTTAGCATCTCTATAAATAAGAAATGACTGGAAGGCACTCAAGAAATGCAGCTCCCTGTGCCACCAGAAATTGGGATTCTCTGTGGCAGTGCTGAGCCAAAATCATAGGAAACCAGCTTCTGATCCAAGTCAGAGGAGATCTGGCAACCATAATAAGGGGGCCCATTGAAAACCATCAGAGCTCATTGAACCACACAGGTCTCTGTAAGCACACAAAAGGGGCTACATTTCCCTGGTCAAAGCACTTGCTGGCGCATGAGTGCTTCCTTAGCTTTTGCTTGTTTTGGAGAGGCTTTGATGCCGAATTAAACCCACAGCCCTTTATAGACGTACCAACCCGAGCAAAGTACCGCTTCCGATCAACAGCAGGAATGGCTTGACAGCTTTGGGATTTGTCATTATTTCTAAGAGGGGCATAATTAGCATCAAAGTTCTGAAAGCCTCAGAACAGGCTTTGCACTGTGTTGTTTTTAAGCAGGAGAAAAAAGAGCGAACATACAGAAAATTTTGCTAATTGGGATGATTCTGGTGCCAACAGCATTTAGCATAAACAGAGTACAGTCAGCAGACAGGCTAGTCTACAAATAGACTAGGTCTCCTTAAAACAGGACCACACAGTGTAGAGGCAAGAGCAGTGGACTGGCCCAGGGAGATCTAGATTAAATTCCACTCAGATATGAATTCCTTTATATATCTTTGGACCAGCTAGCCTCCCTTTCTCTGGGTGCATCTACACTGCAGAATTAATACCACTGACATCATTTTAACTGTCATGGCTTAATGCGTCTTTACTGTGGCTTCAGCCTTCTCTGCCCAAGAATGATGGCACCTCACCAAACAACAAATCCCAAGATTCCACAGCATTAAGCCATGGCAGCTAAAGTGGTGTCAGACTGCCTTAATTCTGCAGTGTAGATGCACACTGTCTCCACAATACCAGTGGGTTGTAGAAATTAGATCAAGAGACAGATCACAGACACACTATGGTTATGTGCCTGATGCAGAATCTTGGCAGTTATTCACTCTCTTCTCCCCTGCCCACCAATAACCCATCAGAGCAAACCTCTTCCAAGTTCTGTTATGAGGTTATAATTAGTGTGGTGTCGTGGTCTGAGTGTTTAGTTATGACTCTGAAGACCAGGACCTGAATCCTTACTCTGCCATGGAAACTCACTGGGGAAATTAGTGCAAGTCACGATCTCTTTATTCAGAGGAAGGCAAAGCCTCTGAGTGTATCCTGCCAAGAAAACTCAACTACAGGACTGCTTTAGGTCACCATTCGTCAGAAATCATTTGAAGGCCCACAAGAACTTTTGAGAAAGCTATGTAGGAGCCTTTGTGGTACAAGCTGACAAACCAACCAACAAACCAACATACAGATACTTGACTTTTATATAGAGAGATGGTGATATTACGCCCTGTAATGAACAAGTATAAGGTAGTACTCTTGCATTTGCCTCAAGCTGAGACTGGAAATCCTCCAGCAAGCAACAGGTACATAAATACGACAGAGCGATTGGGATGCTCCCTACAACACTGTTGTGGTGTTGGCCACGTGATCCCTTTTTCCCTCACTGACAAGGCATAAGATTTAGTCAGGGTTAGCACATGTAGAAAACAGTATTCTAAGGAAAATAAGGGTTCTCACAATGAAGAGGAATGGAAGCCAAGAGGTCAAGACAGACTTCCAGGAATGGATGCCTGAGACATGAGAACGGCAAGATGACTCCATGCAGGACGCTCCATGCGACCAATGAATGGCATGCAAAAATTACGAGAGTCAGGAAGGCGATGGTCACTTAGTCGAAAGGAAAGACCCAAGAAAAGGATTTATGCTGCGGAGACATAGAAGTTATGATTGGGGAGGGGGAGGAAAAGAACTTTTAAAGAACAGTTCAAAAAAGCCTGCTTGGTGTAGTGATTTGAGCATTAGACCACGACTCTGGGTTTGAATCCTCACTCAGCTATGGAAACCCCCTGGGTGGTCTTGGGCAAGTCACACATACTCTGCCCAAGATAACCCCATCATAGGGTCACCTTTCGGTTGCCATAAATTGGAAACAACTTGAAGGCACCCAATGACAACAATAAAACCTTAATCCATTAGAGAAGTGGTTCTCAACCTGTAGGTCCCCAGGGATTTTGGCCTACAGCTCCCAAAAATTCCAGCCAGTTTACCAGCTGTTAGGATTTCTGAGACTTGAAGGCCAAAACACCTGGGGACCCACAGGTTGAGAACCACTGTATTAGAGCATCACAGCCTGGAAAGGTTACTTTTTCAGACAACAGCTTCCTGAGTCCCCTATCTAGCGAGAACTTTTCTAAGCTTTGCCTAGCATTATTTATTTATTTACTTCATTTATATCCTACACTTCTCACCCCGAAGAAGACTCAGAGCGACCTTACAAGATAGGCAGCAATTTGATGCCATAAACATACAAAAAATAAAATAAACAGTTACATTAAAACAAAAGACATTAAAAAAGCAACACATTTTAAAACCAATTATTAAAATAACGCAATCCAAAATCATAATCCAAGGCCGTTCCATTTGTCATTTTGCTATTTTTATTTTCTTATTGCACTTAAAACTTGCTATTCAAAAGCTTGGTCCCATAATCACATTTTTACTTTCTTCCTGAAGGTCAGGAGGGAGGGGCCTGCTCTAATTTTGCTAGGGAGGGAGTGCCATAGCCAAGGGGCCACCACTGAAAAGGCCCTATTCCGTCCTCACCAGCTGCACCTGCAAAGGAGGTGGGACCAAGATATCAGCTTCTGATCTGGGGTAGATCTGTCTCTGACCCCAACCACACTGACCATATAATGCAGTTCAAATTAGCTTCAAACTGTGACGACTAGACAATGAATGCCCAGGAAAGCATGCAAAAGAAAGTCCTTAATGCATAGTAGTGCTCTGTGGTTTGTGTAATCACCATCCAGGCCCCAAACTAATCCCGTGATTTCCTATGTAATCATTTACACAGTGAATCCATTTTCTTCAATACTGTTTGAAACTGTATTTCAGCGTAGATGTGCCCTCAGCCTCAGAAGGAGGCAAGTCTCTTCTGAGCAAATATTGCCAAGAAAGCCCTGTGACAAATTTGCCTTAGGGTTGCCATAGACTGGAAACAACTCGCTGGCACATAACAAAAAACAAAAATATCTATGTGCTAGAACTCTTCTTATACATCATTCGACTCAGACTTCTGTAATTTGACAGAAGCTATAATATATTTGTTTCCTTTGAAAAGGAAAATCCACAGAGGTCACTGTGACTGCCACCTCGTCGCCCTTGCCATCCCAAAACACAAGTTCCCTTGCACAACTCCTTTTCTTCCAGTGACCTCCCCACAACATTTGTGCATGCAAACAGCTCATGGAGGAGGAACCACGTGACAATGGGGTGACTGGACGAAAGGGGAGTGACTGATCTTTTGGACACAAGCCTCACTTTAGGCACCTCCTATTCTAGTGGCCAGGAGGAGTGTCCTCCACCTTGCTTGCTTGTAAAAGCAATCATGTAAGCAGATTTTGTAAGATAAGCAATTGGGTGGTGTATTTTGGGGCAGTTATCATGGCACACAAGACACAAACACACAGAAGACATGCAGCCACACTGTCAAATTATTGCGGTTTGACACCACTTTCACTGTCTTGGCTCAGTGCTATGGAATCCTGGGAGATGTAGTTTGGTGAGGCACCAACTCTCTTTGGAAAAAATGGCTAAAGACCTAATGTATCTATAATTCTCAGCATTCCATAGCACTGAGCCATGACAGTTAAAGTGGTGCAAAACTACATCCATTTGACAGTGGAGATGCAAGCAACTTCTCCAGGCTTCCTGACTCCTAGAAAATATGTTTAGGCACATCTAAATGGCAGCCACAAATTGTGCTTTGTTTCCATATTGCAGGAAGGAATCTTAATTCATAAAATTGGTTTCGTACATTCATTGTCTATTACAGACTATAGTGCATCTAAACTTCAGAAGTAATGCAATTTGATAGCATTTTCATTGCCATGGCTCAATACTATGTGTCATGGGAGTTGTAGTTAGTTAAAGACCAATACTATTTGGCAGAGAAAACAAAAGGCCTTGTAAAACTACAACTCCCAGGATTCCTTAGCATTGATTAAAGTGGTATGAAACTGCTTTGATTCTACAGTGTAGCTGCACCATCAGAAAAATTTTTGGACCACAAATCAAAGTGTCCCATCCTGGCTAGATGATTCCAGGAGCTGACATTAAAAAACATAACCTTTCTACATTCAGCTTTTAGGTGTATGATAGCAACAAGCTCATGTACTTTTTTTAAAAAAAAATTAAAATTCTTTTTAAAATTCTGACAAATGCAAACATCAATTCCTGCTATCCAACCCGTATAATGAACAATGAAATATGTTCTCTCTAGGTCTTCCAGCAACTAGTGCCTTTGGGATATTTAACACTGTCACATAATAATTTATTTGCAAGGTTTTTCCATAATGTCAGTCTGTACCCGAGGAGCAGACACACTGTTGAAGGAGTACTTTCCAGACAAAACCATGTCATTTTTTTCTTCGTTGACTTCCAGATTTTTTCTGTTTTTTTGTTCTGCCTGTAAGAGCCCATAGGAAATAGTGCCCACAGAGAGGAGAGAAAAACACTTTATAGGTCTGTGAGGCCATTAAGACATGGTCAGTTTGTATCGACCAAATAATGCTGAGATAGTGTCTGTAAAGGAATGAAAGCAGACAGCTTAAGAGAAATTGGAATATTTTTAGCAGATTAAAAAGGCTGGAAAGACAGGAGGAAATGGAACATCCTTCCTTTGCAAAGGAGGGGCTTGAGGTCTTTTGGATGCCTTGCATCTAGTTTCCTTCTCTTTCTTTTTTTTTCCACCTGCCAGTAAATCCCATCTTCCTACTGGTCAACACTGGAGCTGTCTGGACGAGATATCCTCATATGACCCTTCGGGCTTGATTAAATTCCTTATTTCTGGTCTGTATTAGGATGCATCTACACTGTAGAATTAACACAATTTCACATCACTTTAATTACCATGGCTCAATGCTATGCAGTCCTTGGCGTTGTCATTTTACAAGATCTTTAGCCTTCCTTCCCAAAGAATGCTGGTACTTTGCCAAATGACAATTCTCAGGATTCCAAGGCACTGAGCCATGGTGGTATCAAACTAAATTCATTCTAAAGTGTAGATGGACCCTTGGTTTTCAGTATATTTCTGTACAAGCCAGAGGCAAAAAAATCCTTGAAGAACATTTTGGCTCATGTCTCTTTAAGGGCTCTGAGGTGTTTGACCGAAATCTCTCCCTTTGGTGTTTTGTAATCTACCACATTGCTTTCCCATTCTTCTCCTTCGCAACACACCTGCCTCTACAGGTCCTATAAAGATTAGAAGGAACACAATGTTCACAAAATGTTTCCTTTCCGGGTTTGCAGGCTTTGTGTATTTGGAATGAAGGGAGTGGCTGCAATTTTTTTTTAATATAAAAAAAATCTCTTGTCTTAAATGCCAAGTCTCAGGGGCAGAGAATGTGTTCAAGTTGCTTGCCAACTTATGGCAAACCCATTTATTTCATTGGATTTTCTTAGGCGAGGAATACTCGGAGATGATTTCTGCCAGTTCCTTCCTATAAATCAGAGCCTACAGCACCTGGGATTCATTGGTGGTCTCTCATCTAAATGCTAAACAGGGCTGACTCTACATAGCATCCAAGTTCAGTGCCTCGCCAGTGTGATTTAGTGGTTTGAACACTGGACTATGGGTACATATATACTATAGAAAAGTTTTTTATTGTGTCAGAAGCTAATTGAGACAAGTCGCTTTTGGTGTAAGAGAATCGGCTGTCTGCAAGGACTTTGCCCAGGTGGCGTCCGGATATGTTACTATCCTGCTGAGAGGCTTTTCTTATGTCCATGCATGGGAAGCTAGGGCTGACAGACGGGAGCTCACCTTGTCTCGCAGATTCGAACCACCAACCTTCAGGTCAGTTCTTCAGTTGGCATAAGGGTTTAACCCATTGAGCCACCACGGCCCATACTATAGAATTAATGCAGCTTAGCACCATTATAATTGCATCAGCTCAGTTCTATGGAAACATGGGAGTTGCAGTTTGGTGATGCACTAGTACTATTTGGCAGAGAAGGCTAAAGGCCCTATAAAACAACAACTCTTGTGATTCCATATCAGGGCAGTCAAAGGGGTGTCAAACTGCATTAATGCTACTGTGTAAATACAGTCTTTAAGACTTCAATTCCCCCAAATCCCAGTCTTGGGAAGAAATTCTTGGAATTGAAATCCAAAACCAAAACACTTATTCAATTTACACAGTTCAATTTATTATGTTATCACAGAAACCGTTTTGCTTCAAGAACCTCCAGCAAAATAATTACACTATGTTACACAATTTTTGTTCCTGGGTTATAAATGTTATTTCCTAATTGGTTATATTGTAACTTTGTTTTTGTAGTCTGCACAAAAGATTAAAAAATGGCACATGGAAAGGTTAAAAATGGCAGCCTCAAAAATAAAGTTTCTGGAGTAGAACAATTACTTTCAAAGTAAGTACCACACAATTAAACAGGAAATAATACTTTCAAAACAGGAACAGAACATTTTTAAATTTTGTTACACGGTGTTATATTTGCTTGTTCAATGTTCAAAAGGTATCTTTTAATCACCAAATTTAAAAAAGGAGAGGCCCACCTGAAAGCAAAATGTACTGTGCATAACTTAATAAAATAACCAAACCGGATGTTGTAGCAATAACGCGAAAACAATGGGCCAATTGTCGACCTCCTGGGGAAGGTCACCGCGGCAAAGCCGTAACCTTGACATTGAAAGTTAAACAACAAACAACAACTAGGGATTATTCATATTCGGTGCTGCAATGTTAAATGAATACCTATTAAACAGGTATTCAAATTGCAGTTTCCCTTTGACTTCAAAGAGGTGATTCAGGGAAGGAAATTGTGTGCACCTTCTAGTCGCCTATTGATTTATTGCACTTCCATGAATTTCATAGGCTTTCTTAGGTAAGAAATACTTAAGTTTTGTCAATTCCTTTCTATGAAATGTAGCCTCCAGTACCTGGGATCCACTGGCAGTCTCCCATTCATCTACTGACCAGGGATGACCCTGCTTAGATTCCAAGATCAGAGGGGTTCTTGTAATTTAGAGTATTTAGGGCAACACTACCAAATAGTATATTCCCCTAACCAGTGAAATCATGTGAAGCTACAGAACTGGAAGAGATGGCGTGGCCACTGAAATCTGATACAGAAGTCCAATACATGATTCTGTAAAAGTTCAGTTTAGGAAAGTGGGAATCATAGGTATTTAATGTAGTGTCTCAGAGACCCTCGAGTCATGACCCCGTAGCCATTATGGATCAGACCGAAGAAGATATGGGGTTTGTGCCGACTCAGCAAGATCCAGCTCCCTTCCAGATGTCCCCTATTGACAGTTTTAGTCCACAGTTAATTACAAATAATAATAATAATAATAAAACTTTATTTATACCCTGCCACCATCTCCCCAATGGGGACTCGGGGCGGCTTACATGGGGCCATGCCCAGACACCATACAATATAACAAAATAAACAGCAAATCATAACACAATATAACAGTGCAAAAGGCCCTTGAGTCAGAGCCTGGTTCTCCAGAGAGCGCTCCTTTTGATTGGAAATTGTTTAGGGAAACATCTCGCTCGGACAAGGAGAATAGGAGAAAAAGCGCTAGATTAGCGGAGAAAGCAAGCGCTAATTAAGCCAGTTCCCTTGAGAGTTTCCCAGGAGGCTTGCATCTGGCAAGTTGTTGACTTTAGTCCACTTTCCCTTGGGAAAAAGTGTCCAGGCACCTGGTTTGAGGGGAGATTGAAGTCCCATAAAAGTTCTGTGTGCAGGCGGATCTTTGCAATGTCAACGTGTCAGTTGAGGAAATCACATCGACTCTAGTTTCTGCGGTGCGCTACTCTCGAGTAGACCGGGCGTTGCATCTCGTCTCCCTGCCAAGTCTGGACAGCAATTCAGCTCTACCACGACTAACCTTGCCTTGCCTTGTTATCCTAGCCTCGGACCTGAAACCTGGAACTCTTTGACAGACCTTGCCATAATCCCCACTCAAACAGCCTAGAAGTTTGAGTGTGTTTTGGTTATCGGATTTAAAACTTTGAACTCTAATACTGGACATCTACTTTCACATTACTGGACTATATTTGACCTTTTCTGAAAGGACTATTGCTGGACTATATACTCTGCTTATTTTTGTTTGACTCCTTTATTTCTTTAATAAAGATATTAGATTGTTTATTGGCCTCCTTGTCTGGTTCCCAGTGCTCACGCTGCCCTGAGGCGTCACATTTAATATCCAAGGGTCTGTCCACCCTAGAAATATAATTCAGGCCCAATACATGGTATTTTGTCCTGGATTAATCCCATTCGCGTCACATCTACTTGCAATACACCAGAGTGGAATTGTATCAATAGCCATACATTAGCCCTATACCGCAATAATAGCCGATATCACCCCTTTGTGTCAGCATGGCACAACACAAATAAGGAAAAAGAAAACACATAAAGTGAGAAAACGGCTGGCTCGAACCTCTCTCATTATTATGAGGACAAAGTTTTCGATGTGTAAAAGAGCATCTTCACTGTAACTCAGAGAAGAGGACATAACCCAGTTTTCCTATTTGGAAAGGATGGGATGGCTCCTACATCACAGACTGTACCCCAAAAAAATTAAATTAAAGGAGGTAAAAATGAGGAAAGGCAGAAAAAACAAATGAATTAAACAGAGAAAGCATGAAACAAAGAAAGACCTGATGTGTGGAGAACATCAGGATTACTGTTGTTGCATGGCTAGCAGCCATTGCTTGGTTTGAAAAAAATGCCGTATTTATTTTATTCTAAGACATCATTGATTCTAAGATGCACACTAATTTCAGTAACACCAACAGGAATATATATAGCACCTGTGATGCTAAGACACACCCCATTTTTACAGATTTTTATGGGGGGGGGAATGCATCTTAGAACTGAAGAAATACAGTAATACTCTGTGTGTGGGGACAATTTTTGTCAAGCATTCAAAGCACAAGGAGCAGAGCATTTGAGTCTGACTATTCTTCACAGAAATCCCCCCTTACCACCCAATCTGAGTTGGCAATTAGTGTTACTGGGAGGGGGGTACCACAATTTATAACTAAATTTACTGGTTATTCAGCAAGGAGACCTCCATCACTTCCTGGTATTTACTAAGTTGCTCACAACGCTCTGTGGACACACTACAATGGTTGCTAATGAAGTTGGTGGCATTCTGGATTCATGTCCGCCCAAGTGTGCACTTCGTAGTGCGTTTCGCCAACCTAATTAACCGCCCACTCACATCATCGCTTGCTCACCCACCCGAGTCGCACATTCTTCTTGTCCGGTTTCCTATTCAGTTCTGCACACAATGCAATGGTTCAACATTTCCCATTTATAAGGTCTTTAGCCTTTTTAGCCAAAAAGGATTGATAACCAGATGCTGTTTAAAAAGTGGTCCCCAACTCTCTGGTGTCAACCACAAAGCTTTGGGGAGTCTTTGAGATAGAACAGAAAATGACACTGGATTAACTTGTATAATTTGTGTGCCATCATGACAAACAATGACTTGGATGTGTAGAAATAATAGAAATAATAATAATAGACTTAGTTTTTATCTCACCTTTCTCCCCATGGGAACTCAAGGTGGTTAATAATGACATGACACAATATAATAGAATTTAAAAGCAGGGCAAATACATATGAATATAACAAAAAAATTAAACGTTTAACATACAATAAAAATACAATAAAATTACCTTTAAAACTAGACAGACCCGCTCAAAATCCCACTCCCAGCATCCACTGCAGCCTGATAGAAATGACTATCACTGAATTAAAGAAAGCCCACAGTTTCTCTTTTCAAAAAACAGAAGAGCAAAAAGGAAAAAGGGAGAAGAGAAAAAACCGTAAGATTCTGTGCCACTTTATTGTCAAACAGTTTTGCTCAATCATATTTGTACATTCAACTGCAAGTTATTTTTCCATCAATAGTTACCTGTCAACAACTCTTTGAGTTTTTAGTCATATTCCTAACCTTCCAGTATATTTGCATCACTAATAAAATAATGGAATGATCAAGATAGAAAATGAGCAGACAGAGTAAAAGCATCAGAAGAAATTAAATAGGAACCCATGACAGCAGATAAAAGCAAACAAAAATAAGCCTTCACCACATAAGAAGTCTGAAACGTAGAAGGTCAAAAGGCTTTTTTAATAAAAAGTTTTAATCATGTGCTAAAAATGAAAAACAAAGCAGGAAGGAGCCAAATGCATTTCCTGGGGCAAAATGTTCCATCAACTAGGTGTGTCCAAAAGCGAAGGACTTCTGCATTCCAACCAGCCATGCCAACCCGCCTAAACCCAAGGCTGGCATGGAAGGAGAATGCCAAACCCAAGAAGATTGCTTTTACCTCTACACTTTAGCGCCAAAAAGCAGGCAGAAATGTGGAGCGGGCAAAGGAGAGGAGACATTTGGGGGAGGGCGGGGTCCTAGAGTGTTTGCAGCGGGCACTTTTTATACATTTGTATAGATCAGAGGGTATTTCTACAATGTTTTGGAGAAAAAAATATATCTGAAAATTGTACTAATGTTTACAAAAATGTTGGAAGGTTTCAGGAACTAAATGGGATCTGAGGACCACATGGGGCTTCCAATGTATATTAGGGCCAGTCATATTCCCTTTTGACTGTATCAAAATACAGTAGACGCCTGTTTCCTAGGGCTATAAGGGAAGGACCCTGCGATAATGGAGAAAACAGAAATTAAAAGAGAGAGAACACCTGTCTAGGAGTCTCTCGTTCCTTCAGCGTGACTCCATGGTGAACTTCTTCGAGAAGCTAGAAGTATTCTCGTTATCTCTTGATGTGTTCTAGGTATCCCTAGATCCTCCAATATGACACTACAGCAGTTGTTCTCAACCTGTGGACCCCCAGGTGTTTTGGCCTATAACCCCCAGAAATCCCAGCCAGTTTACCAGATGTTAGGGTTTCCGGGAGTTGAAGGCCAAAACATCTGGGGACACACAGGTTGAGAACCATTGCTCTACAGTCCACTTCCAGTAGAAGTTGACCATATAGTTATGCTCTAGAGATTACCAGCGATTGCATATTAAAGTCAAATGAAATCATCGAAAGTTAAACCCACAAACATGGAGGGCTGATTTTTATGAAACAAAAAGTGAAGCCTGGTTGCTTCCATGTTTAGTCTGAAATTCAAAGGAGCTATCCAGATGCTGAACCTATTCTGGGGAAAGGGTTGAGCCCCTTGGACAGATCCTCCAAAGTAGGGGTGAGCAACTTCCAAGGATTAGAAGACAGCAAGCTCCTTTCCCTTAGCTTTTATACACATTTTGAAAGCATCTCCTCACAATACATTTTATCCTCCTTTTTAGTAGGCAGCAGGAAAAGAGAAAGACCCCATTACAGGTAAATTGATTCCAGCGAGGAAGCCTTGGCCCTACACATTGCAAGACCTTAAAGGATAATAACAGGGTGCCTTGGAGGTCTCCTATCCATAGAATCACTGCAAGTCATGATCTCATGACAATTAACAACAAACAATCTGGAATAATTCACTGTTCTGCCAACATGGCACCCACCTCTGTCTAAATAAATTGAACTGGATAGAATATCATGTTTAGAGCAGTCCTGCTGAAATAAGTGAAATTAGAGTAAATGTGCTCAAAGAAGTTAATCATGACTGGCTTAAATCCCACTTATGTTGATGAGTTTACATTTAAAAAGAGCAGGGATGGAATCCGACCCAGTTTACAATATCAAAAATTGCCTATACCTGAAGAGAGGGAGCTTAAACTTCATCATGATTACTCTTAAAAACTGCCATCCATTTTTAGCCTGCCTAGATTTCCTAAGCCTCTTTCTCATTAGGCCAGAGCTACATCAGAGATAAGCAGACAAGTTACCTTTAATTTATATTCTTAAATTTCTCTAATAGCTAACAGTAATAGTACAGTAACTCCTAAAGATTGATTATTCTTATTGCTGACTAAGGGTGCACTATTCTGTAGAATGGAGCTCGACACAACATTAATTGTCATGGCTCCATGATATGAAATCATGGAAATGGTAGTTTGGTGCAGCACCAGGATTCTTTGGCAGAAATGGCTAAAGACCTTGTAAAACTACAACTCCTTAGATTCTATACGATTCAGACACGGCATGTGGAGTCAAGCTCCATAAATTCTACAGTGTAGATGCAGCTTGAGAGAGTCTGGGAGTTGTAGTCCAAACAAATAGCGATCCCAAGTTTTGGAAATGACTAACTGAGGTTTCTTTCCTCCTATAGATGAGCTAGATGAATACATGTTTATATGCTCGGCCTCTACACTTGCAGATTTGACTTTTGTGGAGTTGATTAAAATGTTGGATTTTCCTTTCCATCACACACTGCTGATGCCTTTGTGCCACGTGCTTCTGCTCATTTTCTCTCTTCCTACTTACTTCTCCTCCTTTACTTTTCACAAAACAGCAAAATAAACACATGGACCAGTTAGCTGTAAAGTAGTGGTCTCACTTTGCCGAGGTGATCCAATTAGGGAGCCGCAAAATGAAGTGTTTAACACAGCAATGGGCCATGGAGGATAAGAAAACATATGTGAAGGAGGCCCCTAACAGGTTTCTCATTGATACGCTGTGCATGTGCGACATGACTGTTAACAAGAAATCTTCTGTTTTGCAATGTTAAATAAGTGAAAATGCTGGGGGAAGGCAGAGAAAGGGAATTAACATCTTACATACTGATGGGAGTCTTCAAGTGCCTGCGTTTCCAGAGTCAAAACAGCATCATTCACGCATAAGAGAGTAACATGAGCTAATTTAAGCTTTGCAAAAGTAAAGGATTTTTAGAGCAGAATATAAAGATTTTTAGGGAGGAAATATAAACTGAGACCCCCTCCCCACAAAACCCAGTCTAATATGGGCTGAGCATGATCAGTGGCTTAAGAATTCTTGCTTGTTCTTGAGGGGGGAAATGACATTCTAATTCAGGGATGAAGAATGAAATAACATCTAACATTCACAGATGAAAATTGGGACACGTGGCTGAGCAGCATAAGAGGGTTGCCAAGATGTCAATAGTTATTACCTCCTGTAACACTCTTGTCTCTCTTGATCAATGACAGCAGGTAGTTTGGAGGATCAATGAGGTCTAGGGCCTTTGGAGACTACAAGGCAAGAATGGAGTCATAGTGGCATCATAGTCCTGTAACTGTGGAGTATGAAATGGATCCTGGCGATGCTTGAATTTTGTATCTTCAAAAATCTAGGTGAGCCTAAAGGTTCCAGGACCACCCGTAATAAGTGAAAATCCGCGAAGTAGAGACACTATATTTATTTTAATACTTATACATTACTTTAGTAGTTATACACTATTTTAAGTCTCTATCAACCAATCATGTGTTGATAAATCACCTCCTCCTCCTGTTGCTGATTGGGCTCCTTTTCTCTCCCTTCGGCTTCTCCTTCCTCCCTTCCATAGGCTGTAAATTTTAATTTTTTATGATTTATAATAGTCTTTTAGAGTTTATTGAAAAACCACGAAACAGTGAATCCGCGAAAAGTGAACCGTGAAGTAGTGAGGGAACACTGTATTCCTGAATGGTAGAATGGGGTCAGACGGTCCTTGTGGTCTCCTCCAAATCTGTGATTATATGATCACAAACATATGCAAATCTATTTAAATATTATTCACACTGGCTTCAACAGATCTCATTCTTAGGTAAAATAATGTAGAATGAAACCGAATTCAGACTTCTCTTACATACTTAACCTACAACATGATGAACAATATTACATATGACTTCGGGATGTGATAAGTTCTCTTTAGTTGAAGGATCTTAAGCTGAGGTTGAGTAGCTGTACTGGTATTATCTGGGCTTTTGTACAAGACCCTTTGGCTAGAAGACCCCGAGAGTGCCTTCCAACTCTATGATTCTGTGAAGAAAAGCAAGGAAGAGCCTTAGGGCTGAAGTATCCAGATATGCTTTTATGTTTATGTGTATTTATTATCCTTCCATACCCCATTCTGCCTTCCTGTTCTATGATTCTACAAAGATATTGTGGTTACAAAAAGCCATTCCTTTCTCTGTCCTACTTCTCCTTAAAATCCTGCCTAATGAAGAATGCTGGAGAACTTGAAAGCTTGCTTGCTGTTACTGTGAGACTCTGGATGTCCCTAATAAAGGCATTTCCTAGTGGTGCATTTTTCTTAGATACAGCAAACGCAGCTTCTTGTTCTCTTTTCATTATCCTGGAGTCATTGCTAAGAAGAAAACAAAAACTACTGTCTTTTGAAGGATGAAACGTTTAGTGCCTGTCTCTAAGAAATCTTCACTGTGTTCTCATTGTTTCGCCTTGTGCTGCACGTCCATGGACAAGAAAATAAATAGGGAAGAAGACTGTCAGCTTTATTATCCCCCCAGTAAGAACTATGTGAGTCATGGGGAATCATTGATAGATTAATGCTTAGGTGAAATCTATTTTCTTACAGTTTGAATCCACTGCTCCGTGTCCTAGCCTCTGAGCAGCAGGAAAAATCCTGCCTTCTCTTCAATATGGTATCTTTTCAAGTATTTAAACCCACAGCTATCAAATTGGCTCTATCTTCCATATGACATTCTTTCAGATACTTAAGCATGGCTATCAAGTCACCCCTCAAACTTCTCTTCTCCAGGCTAAACATACCTACCCTCTTAAACCATTCCTCATCAGACTTCATAGCATCCAGATCTTCACTGTTTTGGTTGCCCTCCACTGGACACATCCCAGCTTGTTGCTATCCAGGTGAGGTCTGATCAGAGCAGAATAGAAAGGTATTATGATTTCCCTCGATCTGGACACTATGCAGTCTAGAATCGCATTGGCTTTTCTGGCGGCCACATCACCTTGTTGACTCATGTGGTCTACAATGACTCCAAGATCCCATTTCAAGCCAGATGTGACCCAACCTATTATAATCCTATGGTTGTAAGGACAAAAACGCCCATTTTGAGCCATGGGTGAAGGCTGAAGACCCATCTCCAAATTTTTCACACTAGGATAGTTTGGGGTTTTTAGGGTTTTAGGGGCTGCACATAGCAGTCAACCAACCACACTTGATAGCAGCCCTGGTGTATTGACACAAACGGCATTCAATTTATCTTTATCTCTTGTTTCATTGATAATTTTAGTGGCAACGCAAATGACTACTGTATGCTGGAGACACTTCCAAAGAAATTCTAGAATTGGAAAAGACTACAAAGGCTATCTAGTCCAAACCTACCATGCAGGAACACACAATCCAGCCCTCCAGAATTTGCTTAAAAACCTCCCGAGAAGAAGACTCCACCACACCCCCAGGCAGCATATTCCACTGCTCTAACCATCAGAAAGTTCTTCCTAATGTTTTGGTGATATCTCTTTTCATGGCAAGACCCATGAAAGCATGCCAACCAATGACTAACTTTGTGGAGCATCACCAATAAACTGATATGCAGTTTCTAAATTCCCTAGGAAAAGAAAGGGAGGCCTAAGGAGAGACTACATCATGATGTTCTCATGCGAAGGTACATGCTGGCAAAGCCACAGCCTCTTTTTCTTTGCCAGAGAAAAAGGACTAAAACTAAAATCCTGCAAGGAGCAAACACACCTCTCGAGCAAGAATGCAGTTGGAACAGGTGAGAACATGATGCGCTTGTCTGTACTGGAATCCACTCCTTCCACCACCACGTTTCTGTTTTATTTTGGTGAAGCCATACAAACCCAACATATTTTCCCAGCCGTCTGACGCCTACTCGCCTGGGATGGTGCTTTGGCAAGGCAAGTGTGTCATGCGCTCAGCGAGAAGCCTGTGGCAGCAAGTCCACAGGGAGAACAGAGATAGCTCTTTTGATTAGCATACCCTCCAACGAGTCACAGAGGGAAATCAGGACAGTCATGGCCAGACAATTTCAAATGACGGTCAAGAGGGCAAACGTGATTAATGAGGAAGAACAGTCTAGCCAGGATTGGCTGAAACTATTTGCCTTTGCCCAAGTCTGAATCCACATGTTCCTTTCCTCCACCCATTAATTGAGTATAAACTACTATTGCAATTTAAACTCAGCAACTGGGGTAAACTGAGGTCAAAAAGATCTGAATGGGAGGAGGTGAAATTTCACCATCTGAAGTTTCACCTTATCCTACCCATCCTCCATCTCCAAGTCACAGACACTTCCAAACTATATCCTCTTACTAATAAATTATCCTCTACTTTATTGTCTAATTTTATTAATAAAATGCATATCTTCCTCATGTCATTTATCTAAAATCTCACTTGATCTGAAGGTAGTTTAAATTTGCTATTACTCTGGCACTTACAGCTGATAAATGTTTTCCATACAATCTGAAACAAATTCTCTTTTATTTTTCCTCCTGCCAATCTCACTTTGTATATTAATATTTCAAATAAATAATCTGGGCCCATATTCTGTTGAACCAATTCTGTATTGATAAATATTTCAATACTTTAACTGTATCATCCTTTGCGGTGCATATCAGAGATAATATAAGGTTTTTAAAATTCAGAATACTCTCATTTTTGTCTTCAAAGGAGATAAGCAGTAATCCCCTCTAAAGTGGACCGTTTCTCCTATTACTTGGTGGATCCAGGTTAAAGCCTCTTCCCAAATCTTTGGACCTGACAGTCACATATGGTTCCAATCTCCTAATGTTCCACATCTTCTCCAGAATAATTTTGATGCCAACATTAAGATGACATCCTACAGTTAATGAAATGGAACAAGTCTGCCCTACACATAGGAATATATCTTGATTTTGATAGGTGGGCATCATTCAAACTAAGTATTTGGAGTAAGGCTAATATATGTAAGCTAAATGGTTTATGATGCTATTATATCTCAACGGATGTTCTTTATGGTTGGATACTCTTTTCACTAAGGATTACATTCCCAGGCTGTGAAGATAAATGTTCGCCATCTTTCCATCAACCATCAAAAGAGCCTACTGCTACTTCCACTACTCATAAATGTGTGTTTTATAGATATTTGTCTCTGCTTTATGATTTACATTGTATTTTACAGTGCACTCAATTTGCCTTTATATAATGGGTTTTCTGTTTTAGTGCTCTAATGTCTATAATCTAGGCTTTTAAATTAATGTTTTATCTGCTTTTAATTCTACAGTTAGTTTAATGTTATTTTAATCTTCACATTTTGTATGCTTCTACCTATATGTGGTTGTACTTGAACTTATGTTTATTTTTTAAGGTGTGTTGAGTCCAATTCAAGGGGAATATGCGAGATATAAATAAAGTAATTGACTGACTGATAGAAATCCTCAATAAAATATAGGATTAAAAATAAATGGATAGTTTATATCAAGGTATATGTCTAGCCCAAACTCTAGGACCTACCAAGGGTACCAAAATCCATGGATGCTCAAGACCTATTATATACCATGGCATAGTAACACAATGTATATAACATACATAAAATAGCAAAATCAAGATTTGGGGGGGGGGGGGGTGGATTTTTAAAAAGTACTTTTCAAGCCATGGATATTTGAATCTGTGGATGGGGAGGGATGACTGGAGGTAATCTCTCATTCGAAGCAGATGCACAATGTGGGGAAAGGAGCAATCATCCTACAGGATTGTTGCAGTGACTGCTGTCTGCACAATTTTTGTGCCATATTTATGCCAAGAATCGTTTATCATTCCTCCTGGTTCAAGTTTCTTATGCTGCAAGGTACACTTGGACATCGTCTTTTTACAACACACAATATTTAGGCAGCTTTTTCCTCCAGGCAACCCATTCCCACCTCAGTTGACCCCAATCCCGCTCAATTTGCCTTCTATTTATTCTTCACTGAGCATGTCACCTAACCTCAGCCTCTAGCTCAGAGAATCAAAGGGATGATCGCATTTTTCTCTCGGCTTCCTCTCCGCCTTGGAAGTGACCCGATTAGTCCCACAGACTTGAACAATAATAGCAGGCTTCCATATTTTCAGAGTTTTGTTTCCCAAAGAGGGGGACCTTTGGCCCTCGAGATGTTGCTGGATCACAACTTCCAACATCCTTGAACACTGGTAAGGGCTGATGGAAATGAGAGTGGTGAAATGACTCCAGATTTTAGTTGAACTTTAAAGGTGTGGAGTCCTGTCCATAAAATAAGTACAGCATCTAGTGGATTGGCTCCTTGGAAGTGCAGACTAAAACCTGGAGTAGATTCACTGCCCCACCATTACTGGAATGACTATTGATAAAAGCATCTTCTCCCTTGCTATATGCCTTAGTTGCAACGTGCAAGCTTTTAATCAGGTACAACTTTACGTCACTTTCCCTTTATCTTCAGTAGACATCATTGGCTACAAACCCAGTTTGCCCACAATTCATTAGGCAGGGAAAGAGGAGATGAGAGGGCAGAATATCACTCTTCCTAGTAAGCTGCAGCCTCTTCTAATTTGTGTGCTCTTCTTCACTCACAATTTGTGCCACTTTAATCACATTCTTATGATGCATACAGAATCATGAAGTTGGAATAGATCACAGGTGCAATCCAGTCCAACCCCATCCTGCCATGCACGAACATACAATCAAAGCACTCCTGACAGATGGCCGTCTAGTCTCTGCTTAAGAACCTCAGAGAAGGAGACTCCACCAGATTCCGAGGCATCCACATATTCCACTGTCGAACAGCTCTTATCACGAGGAAGCTTTTCCTAACATTTAGATGGAATATCTTTTCCTGCAATTTGAATCTATTCCTTTGTGTCCTAGTTTCTACAGCAAAACAGGCTTCTTTACCCTCAATATCCTTTCAATTATTTACAGATAGCTTCTCTTCTCCAGACTAAACGTACCCAGCTCCCTACACTGCTCCTAATAGAGTTTGCTTCTAAATCTTGGATCATTTTGGTAGCCCTTCTCTGGACACATTCCAGCTTGTCCATAACATTATTGAATTGTTTGCCCAGAACTGGACCCAGAATTATTCCAGGTGAGGTCCGACCAAAGCAGATGAGAGTGCGAGTATGACTTCTCCTGATTTAGACACTATACTCCTATTGATGCAGCCTATAACTGCATTGGCTTTTTAAGCTGCTGCATCACACTGTTGACTCATATTTGTGGTCTATTCTTAAATACCTTTCATGTGTTCTGATTTCAAGCCAGGTGACATCCATACCATAGCTAAGCGTTTTATTTTTGTTTTATTGTAGTACAATCATACATTAAACCCAGCTGAAGTTCATTTTGTTAGATTTTGCCCAGCTCTCTAATCCATTAAGGACAGTCTGGATTTGATTCTGACCTCTAGGGTATTACCTATCCCACCCAATTAGGTGTCAACTGCAATATCTGATAAACATGTTGCAGAGTACAAATATCACATGTGCTTCTGGTATTCTCCAACATAAATAAGTAACAGAAAGCAGATCAATGTGTTGTCAAAAGCTTTCATGGCCAGAATCAAAGGGTTGTTGTGTGTTTTCCGGGCTGTATAGCCATGTTCCAGAAGTATTCTCTCCTGACGTTTCTCCCACATCTATGGCAGGCATCCTCAGAGATTGTGAGGTATATGTATATATATACCTCACAACCTCTGTGGATGCCTGCCATAGATGTGGGAGAAACGTCAGGAGAGAATACTTCTGGAACATGGCCATACAGCCCAGAAAACACACAACAACCCAGAAAACAGATCCTATTCAAATCCCATTTTTGGAGAGTTAGGAGTAAAAAATAATCCTATTCTTAATGCTTTTTGATATGCCAAATGCCTGAAAGTACAAGGCAAAAGCTAGAGGCACACATCTGTCCATGATAAGTGATACCTTGAAAACACAGTAATAAATCAAGATGGCTTGATAGAAGATGAAGATGTCTCTTCACTTTGATATGGTCGGCTTCAGTGATTTCAGCAATTAAATTTCTGATGGCATCCACCTGGCGAACTCTGACCGGCAAACTCCCTTTTGTGCCTGACAGTTGCAAATCACAAAAGCCATAAAAATCCAGTTTCCTCCCTGAGATAAGACAAAAGCCAAGAGAGTTTCCGCCGGAGTCAACTTTGACAAGCTTCCCTCTTAGGCAAGCTCTCTGAGGTGCCTTGCAGTTACTCTGTAAAGATTTATAGCCAAAAGCGTCAACAAAAAACAACTATGCAAACTTAAAAAGAAAAGCCCAATCTTGTGTCAAACCACAATCCTTTATTCTATGAAATCGAGTGACGTGTTCTCCTCCACCCTTTCCTTTTCCTCACCCACAAAGAAGCCACAGCAGAATGACTTTCACCGTGACCTTGGAACCCACATCTTTTGATGGATCTACTCAATCAAGTTGCTTACTACTTTTTGGGGTCCTAAAAGACCCAAGGAGAAAAGGATTCCTGGGGGGGAAAGGAACATCATTTGCTGGTTCCTTTGTACATGGCAGAAGTCTACTGAAAACCCCTCTTAGCTGCCAAACAGGAAAATACATTCTCTCTCTCTCTCTCTCTCTCTCTCTCTCTCTCTCTCTCTCTCTCTCTCTCTGTTTGAATGAATGATGGTGGTTAGTATTTAATGCTCAATGTTTAATGGCATCACTAGGGACACCTCCAAGGGTTAGGTTTTGGCTCTAGAAACCTCAAGGAACAATTCTGAAATGGCAATCCTAATACTGTCCAAACTGGAGGAGGTTAATACTATTTTCTTCTGCTTTTCTCAGACTGCACCTGAAATACACTACAACTCCTTTATCCACAGACTCATAGAATCGTAGAGCTGGAAGAGACCGCAAGGGCCATCCAGTAAAACTCATTCTGACAAGGTAGGAATACACAGTGAAATCCCTACACAACACATGATATCTACGGTTTCACTTATCAACACTGCAAGACATACCTCCCTGGAAGTGTCTGTGGCATTCTGCAGGTCATTCAGTTATCTTCCATGCTATGTTTCCAAGCTTTGCTATTATCCATAGTTTCCAATATCCATAGGGGTCTTGGAATGTATCCCCCCATGAATATGGGAGTACAGGCAGTTCTTGAGTTACAAATGGGGTGAGGCAACAGGAAGTGAGAGGAACTCTATCCCGCGGAAAGGAAATTCACTCCTGTAAGTGCTACCATGGAGAAAAGGTGTCTCCACTGAAGCTTTATCACCAACCCTTGTTTCCCCAGCAACCCAATGAGTTCAAAATCCAATTGTCATATGGTCAGAAAGTGAGGTGAAAACTTCTGAATAGGGGCACAGACAGCAAAACAAACAATATGGGGAGAGAAATCTATGCTATCTAACACTATTTTTTTTTTGCTGGAGTTTAAAATGTTTTGACTTATATACAAATTCAACTTAAGAGCAACTACATAACCTGTCTTATTGTGACACAGTCAAAAAGAATATTGACAAGCTTTAACCATTTCTGGTGGGAGCTGCTTTTCATACCCCATCAATCTTTTTGACCTGCTCTGAACCCATTCAAGCGCAGCTACAGTAAAGGGGGAGTTATGGGGAAAGAACACTGCCCCCCAACAAGAATGCTGATCCCAATGCTGTTTTCCTTCATCCTCCATATTTCTAGCATTGCAGTAACCTCAAATTAAACATGGGTCAGGCAATATTACTAAGAGAACCTAAGAGTTCTAGGTATGAACGATTTCAAAGTGTATCATTTTCTACAATGCTAGAAATTTGGGGACAGAAGGACAATGTAACAGGAGGTCTAATGCCCACATTTTGCAAACCACCACTAGCCATATCCCTCAGCTAGAGTCTTCTTTATGGAAATAGGAAGGTGTGGAAGGTGTCAGCTGTTCATCACTGTTCCTTTTTAAAGCAAGTGAATGTTGCCTACCTTTTCTTTGAATGTTCACCATTGAACTTCTCCAATGCTCCCAACTCTTTACCCTGTTTCCCCGAAAATAAGACATCGGTAAATGTACATACCAGTTGTACATGGAAATAATGGTAATAATATATTAAAATGTTATATTATTTATATTTATACAGTAGTAACAAGAAATTCTTGAGTCATAGTTTGTCTGGTTTGGTTATGTTGGTTTGTGATGACAACTACTGTACAGTATATAATAAATGTTCATTTTTTTGTTCAACAATAAATATGAATTCTTCTTCGTGGAAAAATAAGACATCCCCTAAAAATAAGACCTAGCACATCTTTGGGAGCAAAAAATAATATAAGACACTGTCTTATTTTCGGGGAAACACGGTAGTCCACTGGCAAAGAACCTGGGACCTCAAATCTCCATTTGGAGGAAAGATGGAAACAATAACGACAGAAAAATAATACCAAGTGGCTGAACAGGATTTGTGGATCTTTCCAGGGCACTCTTATTTCAACAAGACAGACCTTGTCGAAGCTTTCATGGCTGGAATCACTGGAGTGTTGTATGGTTTCCAGGCAGTATGGCTATGTTCTAGCAGCATTTTCTCCTGACATTTTGCCTGCATCTGTGGCTGGCATTTTCAGAGGATCCTAGAACACAGCCATACTGCCCAGAAACCACATAACACTCCAAGGAAGACATTATTCTGGCATTTATACGTAGGAGGAGCTAGTACAGCTTGGCACTGAAAGCTATAGCAGCAACCTGGTTAATCTATGCATTCTTGCCAGCACATTTTCACACTACAGCAAATCATACATAGATTCAATAGCCACAGTTCTATTTATCCGTATTTCCAAAAAAGACATCCCCCACTGAAGTGTTTATGGGCCTCTCTTGGTCCTCCAGTGTGATTCTATGATATGCTTTTGGGACAAGTATAACCATATAATAAGGTTCACTATTATCCATGATTTCAGGTATCCACAGGCTCTTGGAACCTATAACCTGTGGATACAGGGCTCCTAGAAAGCATGAGGTGGGATCTCAAAAAAGCCTTTTGCAGAACAATATTTCATAAGGTAACATAATTGAGACAACACTTTCTTGAGTCAGCTTGTCAAATGCACTTGGAAAATATAATGACCTTGACATACAGAGAAAGACTTATATGTCATTTAAAGATTAACCAACATCAATTCTACACCATGCCCAATGGACAGATGCCTCATTAAAAGAAATCTCCAAAACAAATGGGTCGGGACACAAGGACTTCATGTCAACGAGGATTTTGGACTAGAAACTGTTCTCATGTCCATGGGTCTTGGAATAGTCAAGAGAGGAATATAAATACTTAAGACTCCTCATGGGTCCAACCCAAAGCCTCTTAGTCTAATGCCTTCTTTCCCTCAATGATCAACTAGAGCCGGATGGGTAGTCATTTTAAATATATTGGGTTTCTGTGAGTTTTTCGGGCTGCATGGCCATGTTCCAAAAGCATTTTCTCCTGACGTTTCACCCATATCTATGGCAGGCATCCTTAGAGGTTGTGAGGGCTGTTGGAAACTAGGCAAGTGAGGTTTATATATCTGTGGAATGCCCAGAGTGAGAGAAAGAACTCTTGTCTGTTTGAGGCAAATGTGAATGTTGTAATTGGCCACCTTGATTAGCATTTAATGGCCTTGCAGCTTCAAAGCTTGGCTGCTTCCTGTTTTGGGGAATCCTTTGTTGGGAGGTGTTAGCTGGCCCTGATTGTTTCCTATCTGGAATTGCCCTGTTTTCTGAGTGTTGTTCTTTATTTACTGTCCTGATTTTAGAATTTTTTCATACTGGTAGCCAGATTGTGTTCATTTTCATGGTTTCCTCCTTTCTGTTGAAATTGTCCACATACTTGTGGATCAATGGCTTCTCTGTGTCGTCTGACATAGGTGGTTGTGAGAGTCGTCCAGCATTTCTGAGTTCTCAAATAATATGCTGGGTCCAGGTTGGTTGATTAGTGCTCTGCTATGGCTGACTTCTCTGGCTGATTTAGTCTGGGTGACCTTGGCCCAAATCACACTCTCACAGCCTCAGAAGAAGGCAAAGACAAATCTCTTCTGAACAAATTATGGCAAGAAAATCCCATTATGGGTTTGGTTTAGGGATTCAGTAAGCCAAAAATCACTTAAAGCACACATTAGAAATCCTCCATAGTGCCAAGCATACAGAAGATCTGCAGTCCTGTAAGAACAACTAAAAAAAGGAAGCCAAGACCAATTACATTTACAATGAATTACAATGAGACACTAAATATAGTCTTATATAAATGTCGACTGGTTACATACAATAATGTGTATGTGTTGGGCGGGGGGGGGGGGGGAGCAAATACATCAACACCTTGTCTAAAACATTTTATTAATCATTCTAAAAGACAATGCGTTATAAACCAATTTTTCCCATAGAAAAAGCTCTGGAGAGGGAGGAATGAGGGAAAATATTTCAGAACCAACCCCTCCTTCCATCTGATTTTCTTCTGTTTTCTTTTTGAGGCTTTTACATCATTATTAACAAAAGAAAGGAGCTACTGAACACGTGCAAAGCTTCCATGCTCCGGCAGAGCTGCAGGAACCCAAACATACATGCCCAGGATTAGGGCTGTCTGTAATCTTAGAAGAAAGAAAAACACTAGCTGGAAAATGGCCAAGCAAGAGCATTAAAGAAGCCACAAGTCTTGCCAAAGGAGATGGGAAGCGTTCGGATTCTTAGGACTACAAGAAACACTTATACTTTTGTAAAATGTATGCAGTTTGACACCACTTGAAATACCAAAGCTCTATCCTACAGAGTCAGGGGAATTGTAGTTTTCTGAGACTTTTAGCCTTTTCTTACACAGTGCTGGGTGTTTCACCAAACAACAAGTGCCTGGATCCCATAATAATGAGCCGTGACAGTTAAAGCAGTGTCAAACTGCATTCATTCAACAGTATAGATGCACCATAAATTATTATGGTTTGCTTCAACTGGAAGTAGCTCTTCAGTATCTCATGCCCTTATGGCGACCGAGATGGGGGCTGCTATCACACTATAGAGCTGAAAGTGTAGGTAATTGGTGATCCCATTTGAAATCCTGTGGTTGCTAACTGCAGAATTCTGGGGCTTGTAGTTTAGAGAGGGGCATTTAAAATGCTCGGCCAGAGGGGCCCAGGGTTTCACAAAACTACAAGTCACAGAAATCTGCAGGAGGCAGCCACAGGAATTCAGATGGGATGCATACTCTTGGCCTACTCTTTAAGCTCTAGTGTGATAACACACCTTAATAATGATTCCAAGCAGTGACTACCAAAGCCTGGGCTCTGGAGATCTTTGGTAATCACTGCTCCAAATCATTATTCTCATCTCAGTAGCCATAAGGGTGTCCTGCATACTTTTTCCTAACATGAACATCAAGGCTCTCAAGATGCAAAACACAGCTGCAGCTATTCCCTGGCAGCTGCAGAAGCTTGGAGGACAAAAATCCTAGATACCATAACACAATGAAAACACCAAAGCATTGGCTTCTTTATTGTGGCACAGACAACTGCAGAAGCTAGCCCTTCCATAATACCTTGGCTTTGAGGATACCTTCAGACGCCAGGCATTTGGGAAACTGGCACTACAGAACCAGTGCCATTCCTGGTTCCCAGAAGGAGCATGCCCAAGTTCTAGTACAGAAGCTGATTGGGCAGCATGAAGAATTTTACTTTGATGCTGTTGATGGGACAATCTTTATCACTGAATAAGCGGATGTTTTAGAATCACTGAATTCAAAGCGTCTACAAATGCCATCCAATCAAACCCTATTCTGCCACACAGGAACACGCCATTGAAGTATACCGGACAGATGGCCATCTAGCCTCTATTGAAAAGCCTCCAGGAAAGGAGAGACTACCACATTCTGAGGCAGCATATTCCATTGCCGAACAGCTCTTATCATCAGGAAATTCTTCCTAATGTTTAATGGAATACCTTTTCCTGAAATTTAAATCCATTAAAGCAGAAGAAAACAAGCTTCCAGAGCAGAAGAAAACAAGCTTCCTCTCCTCAATGAGACAACATTTCAAAGATTTAAACAGGGTTATCATGTTGCTTCTCATTCTTCTTTTATCCAAGCTAAACAGAACCAGCTCCCACAGCTGTACCACAGAGGACTTGGCTTACACGCCTTTGATCTTTTTAACTGACCTTCTCTGGATATGCTCCAACTTGCCAACGTCCTTCTTGAGTTGTGGTGTCCAGAACTGGACACACTGTTCTTCCTGGTGAGTCTGACCAAAGCAGAATAGGGTGGTGATATGATTTCCCTGGATGTTGGACTATTTTCCTATTAATGCAGGCTAGAATAAATAGGGGTTTAACCTAATCTGAATAATGGCCTGAGCTATTCCAAGATAGGATTCAGCACCCTGGAGAACTCATCTGAACTTCAATCTGAAACACAGAGCAAATTCACCTCTCCCTGGGTATGGAAGCCATATCAAACAGCTCTGTCTTTCAAGCAGAACTTTCAACCACTCCTTGGTATCTAACTAGTCCTTCCACCAAATGATAGTACCAGCCATAGTTTTGCTGGCCACAGCTGGGAATCGCACAGTGGACAAAATAGGCTTGTTGAGATCCCAGTCTAACACAATGGCAGATCGACTTTTGAAATCTCATGAAATGCCAGGTACAAATGTAGTTAAATACTCCCTTCTATTGCATGTTAACTGTCGCATGCCATCAAAACATAATGTTAGAGGACAGCTATCTAATACATTACTAAACATTGGTTGAATACCATTAGACACAAATACCATTACACATCAACTGCTGTCCATGTCTGCTGTCAAGTACTCAATGTCAAAGCCAAATATCGTAGATAGCAAACTGTGCTTTAATACATTTGGTAAATGTTCTGCAAATCTCTTTTCCAGAGATGTTAGAATCATAGAGTTGGAAGAGACACTAAGGGTCATCCAGTCCAACTCCTTTTTGGAATACAGGAATACACAATCAAAACACTCATGAAAGATGGCCATTTTCTCAAAATTCTACTCCCCACATTTTCTAGCCACCATTTGGGTTGGAATATTCTGAGAGCAGTCAAAGCAACATTTCTAAACTCTGGACACCTGCTACTTGATCCCTTTTAACTGGAAATGCTTGGGAACTTCTGGACTGAAAGCAGGGTCTTTGTTCCAATAGCTTCTCCATGTGAACAACTTTTGGCATTAGCTAGAGATGAAGCCCCCACTACAATGTTTTATTACTTGGATCCATATCTTCTCGATGACAGGAATTCACACATGAGTCTAAATAAGCATGCTTTCTGAGTGTAATTATGCAATATAGGGACAACTGAAACAGACAGTGTTGTGTGTTAAGCATGATTGAGGTTAAGACATGAGTTGCCTGTTCCTAAAGACTCCCAAATTTGCTACAGCAGAAAAGGAGAATGATTTCACTTTTCAAACAAAGCATATTCCCACTGGTATTTCAAGCCAAACCATACTAGTGAAAAGCATATTTTCAACCACATGCCATGTTTTACAAAGAAATGCATTAAGGCCAGCTTTTCTCCACCAAAGCATCAAATCAAATAGTGCGGCAGAATCAGGGGATCAGAACAATATAGACCACTTTGGGAATGGGCCTTCTGTGATTCCTGTAAATGGGATTAAGCAATCAACCATTCCTCCTTAACATACTGGTATAAAAGCTAAGCATGGTTACCAATCATTTATATGACAATCTGTTTCCCTGTCAGAACAAGACTGGAAAAGCTAATTTAAAACCAGAATCATGCAAGAAGGTATGTGAAAAAAAGACTTTCTTCTTGTATCTGATATTCAGAAAAGCTATCCCATTTAATGTGTATTCTTTCTCAAAATAGCTGTTCCTTGATGTCAAACATCATTGTGCATCTACACCAGGCCTGGGTAAACTTGGGCCCTCCAGGTGTTTTGAACTTCAACTGATCTACACTATAGAAATAATGCAGTTTGACACCACTTTAACTGCCATGACTAAATGTTACTGAATCCTGGGAGTTGTACTTTTACAAGCTCTTCAATCTTCCCTGCCAAAGAATGCTGGTGTTTTATAAAACTACAAATCCCATAACTCCATAGCACTGGGTCATGGAAGTTAAAGCAGTATCAAACTGCATTAACTCTACAGTGCAGATGTGCTCTCAATTTTCCCTCTCTAAAATGGACACAGCAATAGCCTTTCTTGGCAGTACTGTTGTAAGCTCAAACCACCACACAAGTCAAAGAACATGCTAAAATTCAACTACGAAACTAGTCATGGATGAAATGGAGCAAATGTACTGAATTAAAAAGCATTTAACTCACGGTTTTGCCAAACTTATGGAGTTCCATGTAGATTTCAGGTGTTAATTCCACTCTCAGGTTCTTCATTCATTTCCTGTCTTAGCTTCTTTTTGGGCAATGCTGTAAGCAAGAAAAGAAGGAAGAAATGACACACAAACCAAGCAAGGCTTCTGTTCTTGATTCATCTTCCTGTCTGGATCAGTAGGCCCAGAATTTAGACAGAGTAAATAGTAAATTTTGTCCTCTTCTTTCCTCCAATAATGCCGATCCGGTAGCTGCTGTCGAGAGAACCAAACTGCTCCTGTAATCTGGCCTTTGCTGTTGATCTGTGATAATGCATCCAGGAGATCCCAGCCAAGAGGTTCAAAAGAACGCCATCTGATTTTTTAAAATGAAACAAAAACGCAACGTGTCCAGTCCCCTGTTCCACATTGGCCGGGCACATTGCCTTCCAGCTTTTTTTCCTCTTGAGCCCAGGTTTTCCTATTTGATCTCCCCAAAGCAAAGCTGCGGAAGAGGAGTATTAAAAACCCGTTGCGAACGGTTCGTTCTCCACATAATACAGAACGGAGTGCACGTTCTCTCCCAGCTGCGTACACAATGGGTCTGATCTGGCATCCCGGTCCTTCCCTCCCCACTCCACGGTTCAAGATGCTGCCTTGAATCTGATTTCATAACCGGCTCTCCAACTAACCACCTACTCACACACATCACAGAATGGGTTGCACTCAAAAGCTCTCAGGAAATCGCCCTTGGTTGCCAACGAAATATATGCTACCAAGAACTAGAAAGAAAGGAGGAGGGAAAGAAAAGACTCTTTTCCTTTTGGCCGCCGAGTCCTCCATCACTTGGAAATCAAGCCACGCTCACTGTCTCTGCCCCAGAACGCATGCAAGCATACAGGGCTTTCAGAAAGTGAATTTAGCTATTTCTATGGAAGTTCAGAAAAAAATGGTTTAACAATTGTGATGGGATTTTAATGGTCAAATGGAAGCTCCATGAACAGAAGCAATATATCTCTACATACAAAATACTGAAGATGAAGAACAGGAGAAAGAATTAGATGGGCTTGTCCAGCAAGGGTCTTTTTTAGTAAACAAAATTCCCTCACTTGGCATTCTTCTCACATTTTAGATTATAACTGCAATCATAACTACAAATCATCCCAATCCAGCACATCTGGAGAATGCTAGGTTGAAAAAGTTGTTCTTAAGTATCACTATCACTCATCTAATTCTCTTCTCTAATGATTTGAGGGAGAACACTTTGTTGACTTAGAATCATAGAATCAAAGAGTTGGAAGAGATCTCATGGGCCAATTCAGTCCAACCGCCTGACAAGAAGCAGGAAAATTGCATTCAAAGCACTCCCGACAGATGGTCATGCCTCCTCTGCTTAAAAGCCTCCAAAGAAGGAGCCTCCACCACACTCCGGGGGAGAGAGTTCCACTGCTGAACAGTTCTCACAGTGAGGAAGTTCTTCCTGATGTTCAGCTGGAATCTCCTCTCCTGTAGTTTAAAATCATTGTTCCACATCCTAGTCTTCAGGGCAGCAGAAAACAAGCTTGCTCCCTCCTCCTTATGACTTCTCCTCACATTATTTACACATGATTATCACGTCTCCTCTCAGCCTTCACTTCTGCAGTCTAAACATGCCCAGATCTTTAAGCTGCTCCTCATAAGGCTTGTTCTTCAGACCCTTGATCATTTGAGTTGCCCTCCTCTGGACACATTCCAGCTTGTCAACATCTCCCTTCAATTGTGGTGCCCAGAATTGGACACAGTATTTCAGGTGTGGTCTGACCAAGACAGAATAGAGGGGTAGCATGACTTCCCTGGATCTAGACACCATACTCCTATTTATACAGGTCAAAATTCCATTGGCTTTTTAAGCTGCTGTATCACATTGTTGGCTCATGTTTTACTTGCTGTCCATGAGGACTCCAAGATCTTTTTCACACGTACTGCTGTCGAGCCAGGCGTCCCGCATTCTGTATCTTTGCATTTCATTTTTTTTCTTCCACAGAATAACCCTACAGGGAAGGGTTACAAATCCCATTTTATAGATGGGGAAAATGAGACTGAAAGATAATGATTCTACATACTATAACTCCAAGAAGCCCCAAAATCCAACTCACTTGCTTCTGAAACATGCTAGCTCAACATATTAGCAATGGCATCCATAATATTGTCGCCATCATCTGCCTCTTTACGGAGGTCATATCCACCATCAATGATATACATAATCAGTTGACCAAAATAATAAAAAAACAGCTACCAATAGGAAGCTGCTCACACTTTTCCCCAGCGTCAACAGGAAAGGACACTCCAACACTTGTCAAAAGAAATGGTCCCCAAGGAGATTTCGAAGGCTTTCATGGCCGGGATCACAGGGTTGTTGTATGTTTTCCAGGCTGTATGGCCATGTTCCAGATGTATTCTCTCCTGATGTTTTGCCCACATCTATGGCAGGCATCCTCAGAGGCATCCTCATAACCTCTGAGGATGCCTGCCATAGATGTGGGCGAAACGTCAGGAGAGAATACTTCTGGAACATTGCCATACAGCCCGGAAAACATACAACCCCCGGTCCCCAAGGATTTCCTCCACAATATGGGAAGCTTTCTTTCCAAAATTTTCACTTTTGTACAAAAAAACAGGATTGTGTGAAAATGGCTATTGTGGTGTTCTTTTTAAAGTTACACAATAATAATAATTGAAAATGCACCCAACACCTTGAGTGGGGAGGAGAAAATTTAAAAGCTTTCATCCTTGCCTGCATGGATGAAATTAGCAATTATGAACATCCCTTCCTTCCTACCTGACCTTGGCAGCACCATCTGCTTGGATGTTAATGCCTTGCATTTGTCCAACTGATCCAGTACAACAGAATCTGATTAGTAGCCCCTCACCATGGTCTCAGACAGAATATATATTCCCTATCACTTCCAATGTTCCCACTTCTAGCTGGAGACAACAGTGACTGAACCTGGGTATAACATAAATGCAGAAGTGGATCCAAAAAGTCCCTTCTCTTTGCACTGAATGGTAAACACAAATCAGAGAAACAGCCACACGAGAAAACAATAGCCCACAATCAGCTGCTCGAAGAAGTCCTGAACTTACAGTTCCAAACGTACTAAAAGAAAATAAAACCCGCATTTCCACACTTACATCCTGGTGCTGGTTATCATGCCATCATTCAATTCAGGTGAACACTGCTGCTTGCTTCTTCTTCAGCAAAGAGAGAGACTTGTGTAAATATCCACATTTTTGACTCCAAGGGACTCAAAATCCATTTCCAGCCTCCAAGCCCTGGTCCTACAATGCTTCCAAAATAATAAAAGCAGAAGGAAGATTGCACATTCTGGCCTTCGATGAGGAGGTAAGATTTGGTGTTTCCCTCCACCCTTTTTGAAAGTTCAACTCTGATTGGGAGATTGGTTGGAATAATAATTAAAAAATCTACAAAACCTGCCAGCTGTGTGGGGAAAAGTCTGCAACACTCATCCCTTACAAACAGCAGTGGCTCAGTCTTGAAATCATTGACTGGCCAAGGATGGGAAGGAAATGCACATTTCCAGAGAAGGGATTTGGGACTCCGATTAGCACACAAAAAGCAGCGGAGCAAAGCCACGTGTCTCTCCTGACCACCAACAGAACATAAACCCTCCTCACACTCATCCAAACCACAGAATGACTGGTGGAGAATTGATTTCCTCTCCTTTCCAGCCCCTGCGCACTGCTGAGACATCCCAAAGCCCTTTCTTGGCTCGGATATAGATTCCAAGCCGGGTCCATTCGGCGTTGTAAAAACCGAGGCAGCCCATGTGCCAGAATCCTTGCTTTTGAGTCAGCCTTCAACTACACACAGAAGGAAATTAGTCAGGGAAGCAGGCAGCACATGGTTTGGTTGTGAGTCGCTCTGCAAGCTCTCGTGCAATGCGGCCGCTTCTGGGAAATGCCAGATCCTGGCAACGCCCAAAGAACAGGAAAATTCCACACACCGAGGAAAAGAAAAAGAGGAAAGAAAAGAGCTGGGTGTATGTGTGTGTGTGTGTGGGGGGGGAGGGATGAGAGGATCCAAGTGGGTGATGCATAAAAAGTATGGTGTCAGTGGAAAGGGTTTATTAAAGTTGATTTCTCACTAGAGCCAGTGCAACCAAAACAGCGATAGGAAGGTGCGGATGCATGGAGAGAGAAATACTTTTGTGCACAATCACAAACGCATACACATGCAGGCAAAAAACAAAACCAGGCCCTTGATTGTCAGTGATAAGAAAAATAATTGAAAGTACAGACAGAATTTGAGCAGTGACAGGAGCGTAGAATTGACTCTGCAGGTTGGTTTAAAGTACTGTACAGAAAATGAAGCCCCAGGTTCTTTTAAACTGGCTTGGTCCCTGGAGACTGTTAACTCTATCAGATTTGGGAAAGCAAGAGAAAACAACCAATATCTCGTATCTTCAACATTTCATAGATGAACATTAAGACACATCTGGCCAAACAGTATCAGAGCATGGTCAAGATAGCAAAATGTATTAATGAGGAAGAAAAGCAAGGGATAAGAGGATGCAGCAGTTTGTTTTTGACTGAGCTTCCAGTGAAGGGCAATGTGGCACCCCTTCCTCTCCCTGCTTAGTTGGAGGGAGTTCCTTTTGGATTTTGAACTTGGTTTGCAGCAGTCGAAGTAAGCTAAGGGCCAAGGGGGAAATGTGATGAAGAGAAAAATTGGGATATTTTAAAAGCAGATGAGAAGTGGGATCACAAAGGGCTGTTCACACCACATCAAGTCAGTTGGGAGGGCATAGAACCTTGAGATACAAGTAAATATGGTAGACAGGGAAAGTAGTACAGCTAGTGGGTCTGCATCATTCAGTGAGAGAAGGTATCAGGACCCCAAAGTCAGGCGTACCTATCTGTCTCCTGGGATGTGCTAACTCTTATGGTTACCTACTAGAAGAAAACCAAACTTTGGCCATATCATGAGAAGACGCACTAGAAAATACGATAATGTTTGGTAAAGCCAAGAGTAGTAGGAAAAGAGGAAGATCATATTCCAGATGAATAGACTCAGTAGGAGAAGCCACAGTCTGAAACTGTAGAAACTCAGTAAGTCTTTTGAAGACAGGGTGACTTGGAGGCCTTTCATTTATAGTGCTACCATATGTTAAAGTTGAAGGTAGTTAGCAACAAAGCAGAAGAAAGCTAGCATGGGCTAAAATTCTAGAAAACGGGGGTATGAATCCCTTTTCAGCGAGTGAACCCCATTCAGTCTAACTACCTCGGAGAATCCTGGAATTATGATTGCGAAAAGGTACTCTTCCCAGTTCTGACTAATTGTTTTGTAGTGCATTGATGAATTACTGGATGCCCATCCCTGGTAAGTTTCCAGATCAATGGATACAAAATTAGTGATGTCTCAAGAATATTAAGAAAAAGTAAAAATAAATGCTGATCTTCCGTATCAGATATGGGACCCATGGATGTGGAATTTTTTGGGGGGAGGGGGGTCGACCTAAGGGAACACCTCTCTAGAGATTTCTAGGTGAAGCCTGCACAACCTGTGGCCCTATGGTGTTTTGAACTTCAGCTCCCAGAATGTATGGCTAGGCCTTCTGGGAGTTGGAGACCCAAACATATGGACCACAGATTGTGTAGGCCTGCTCTAGGTCTTCCTGGGAAACCCTATGGTAACCATCTGGTAGAATTTGACCACAGAATTGCCCTGGAGAACCTAGAGACCTATAGAGAATTGTTCTCTAGGTCCTCCAGCATGACTTGACCATCAACTTCCAATGGACCATAGCATTATCCTTGAGGACCCAGAGTTTCAATTCTGCAAATAATCAAACCTGCAAATGTGTCACTTTGTGTTGTCTAATGCCTTTTACCCTATTAACCTTTCTAATCAAATGGGTTTTGCAGATGAAAATGACTTGATGGCCAGTCATGACTCAGAAAGAGACTTCTTAATTGCTCTGTCATTCTACTTTTGACTCTCTGGGGTTGGGAGGACAAGTTGTGTGTATATATACACAAGAAAGACACACACAAAACTACTGTTTCGACCCACCGCAAACCATACAGTTGGAATTTGGGTACTGGAGGGGCCAAGCTCTCAGATCTTTATTACTCATCTCAAATTCATGTAATTCCCACTGACTAAGGGAGTGACTAGGGCAGAAAGCAGTCATTTCACTCACACCTGCTAAGGAGATAAATCCTTATTTGGACCAGGCGTTCATCCTTGTGGAACGGAAAGGGATGTTGGTTTTACAAATGAGAAACAGGACGGCCCCATGCAATGTGCCCCCCTCCCCAACACTGTGACTGCATGAAGCACTCTTCAACAGTATTATTTTCCAGGAGGACGGCTTCTCCCAGAGCAGGCTGGAGCACAGAATGTTCTTCCTCTACTTTTTCTGCTTTTCATGCTGTTATAGCCAGCATGCAAGGGGAAAAGGCTCTTCTTTCATGCCCTGATCTGGGAGTGGCCGGTGGGTCCCATGTCAGTGGAAGAGCGACTCCATTTCTGGGTTTGGACAGCTTTAATTAAACTATCCAGGATGGTGAAATCATTTGGGGGAAGTCTTTAGTAGAAGTTCTACTAAAGAGGTTGTTGAAGTTCTCAAGTTCCTTCCTGGGCCCCCAGGAATGACTGGAGGGTCCCATGTGACTGGGGCTGGTACCACACTGTAAAATAAATGCAGTTTGACACTAATTTAACTGTCCTGGCTCAATGGTATGGAATCCTTGGGAGTTGTAGTTTGATGGAGCACCAGCAACATATGGCAAAGAAGGCTAGAGACCTTAAAAATTAAAGCTCCCATGACTCCATAGCATTGAGCCAAGGAAGGTACAGCAGTGTCAAACTGTATTAATTCTGCAATGTAGATGCACCTTAGGGCACTGAATCTGATTGGGTGTTGGTTGAACTTGTAAAGGAGCTTCTGGATGTGCTGGGTTTACATCAGCTGCTATTTTCAATTAATACAATTTGTACTCTCTGGTAACAAGAGGTATTGCAGTTTGGATGGCAGCAGAGAAGATTAGAGTGGACAATTTCTCATTGCAATTCGCCATCAGGTCAACCTTAAGGCAACCCTATGAATGAGAAATATCCCCGATTTTCAACAGTATTGCTCAAGTCTTGTATAGCTTCCTTGATCAACTCACCCCACCTGTAGTGCCATCTCCCTCTTTTCCTACTGCTTGCCACTTTCCTAACCATTACATCCAAAGTATGGCAGTCTCTGTTTAGTAATTTTGGCTACAAGGCTGAGTTCAGGCTTTATTTGTTCTCAGACTCATTCGTTGATTTATATCTCTTTATCAGACCATGGTATATGTAACTCTCCTCTGGCATATTTTGAATACGTTTATTTCCTCTCCTGTAAGCTGTCTTCACTATCCAATTTTTACATCCATACATAGAATCTCTGAGTTGGAAGAGGTCTCATGGACTGTCCAGTCCAAGACTCTGCCAAGAAGCAGGAAAATTGCATTCAAAGCACCCTCGACAGGTGGCCATCCAGCCTCTGTTTAAAAGCCTCCAAAGAAGGAGCCTCCACCACACTCTGGGGCAGAGAGTTCCACTGCTGGACAGCTCTCGCAATTAGGAAGGTCTTCCTAATGTTCAGGTAGCATCTCCTTTCTTATAATTTGAATCCATTGTTTCGCGTCCTAGTCTCCAATGCAGCGGAAAACAAGCTTTTATCCCCCTCCCTACAACTTCCTCTCACATATTTATACATGACCATCACTGCATAAATGACACATGTTACATGCAACCTGTGAATGCATGTATCTGTATCTATCCATCTGTAGAAAGTGTGTACAAACAAAATTAATCTATACGATGACTTGTATGATCTTGACTTGACTACTGTCGATGTCATCTCATGACAGCCCAATGAAAGAAGATCTCCAAGTCACCCTATCAATAGCTTTGCTCAAGTCTTTCTGACTCAGGGTGGTGGCTTTCTTGGTTAAATTTATTCATCAGCATTATACTCTTCTTCTTTTTCTACTTCTTTCAATCTTAGCAAACATTATTGCTTTTATTGAGCAGAATAAATAATCTCTTCTCATTATATGGTAAAAATACAACAGCCTCAGTCTAGTCATTTTGGATTCTAGGGAGAGTTCAGGCTGGTTTTGATATCGGACTCATTAACTGGTCTTTTTGGTGGTCCACAGTATCCATAAAACTCTCTTCCAGCATTGCATCTCAAAGGAGTTGTCCTTTTCCCATGTTTTAGTCTTTTCAGCAGTCTACAGCATTTGTGGTACTGTCACATTTTCTGATTATGGTATTCAATGACAAACCTTTGATATTCAGTGGATCCTATTCCCAGCCCCGGTAAATGTGAACAAATGCACAGTCATCTTTTCTGCTACTGACTTCCACTTTATAGATCTCTACTGACTTTTTTCAAGGAATCATGTTATCTTGCAATATGTCCAAAGTATGGCAGAAGAGGAAATACCAACCTCATATGAAGAAATTTCTGTATCAAGGACTATCTCTTTTCTGTAAATGCTACTGGATTTCTAATTCAGCAATTAGTCTTTAACTTGGACTGTTATGCTAACCATTGAGTTTGAGGGATTCATTGTCATTTGGCAAATAAAACAATAATTTAGCAAACAGATTGGCTAATAAATTTTTTAAAAACCATGCCTGGCCTCAAAAAACTTTGGCGGAAACAAATTACATTTTAAGACTATAATCCCCAAAATAATGTTCCTTGGCTACAGTTGGGATTATCATTCACTTTATGAGGCATGACTACTACTAACATCTTGAGAGATTCAGAATTTTTCAAAGCACCTCACTGTGGATATTCCAAAGTCTTCCCTGATCTGACAGTCTGCTCTTGCTTTTCAATTCAGAAGCTGTGATGTAGACTCACATAGCTCTGATTTCGCCCCATCTGTGCGGAAACACTGGAATGTGCTGTACTGCATTACAATGCAAATACAGTACTAACTGAAGCTAAAAATGCCTCTCGGCAGAGCCTGCAGCCTCCACTAAAACCTCAATCAAGCTGACAGGTGGGCTTTTATTAATATCTGAACACACATATCAAGAGTACTACCTAGATGGTGGAATCACCTCCCATTACAGGCCCACCAGTTCCGGACCTTTTGTTGATTTTTAATGTAAATTGAGTAACCCTTATCCAAAATGCTTAGAACCAGAAATGTTTGGGATTTTGGAACATCTATAGGTACATAATGAGGTATCTCAAAGATGGGATCCCTGCCTAAACACAACATTCATTTCTCTTTATATACAGTTATCCCTCCACATAGGTGAATTGGACTTTTGTAGATTTGATTATTCACAGATTTGATTAAAATGCTCCAACAACCTAATCAGACAGGGTAAATTTTGGTGGCAATTCCGTTTCCTCTTTAGCTTTGCGATGGAGCTCACCGGCTTCCATGCCACAATGTACAGCTACTTCCAGTGGAGATCCAACTAAAGAGGAACATGAGAGGCTTCTCATCTTACATTGGAATCTATGGGGGAATTATGGGAAATTCCATGGGGAATAAGATACGGGGAGAAGCTGGGCAATGAGTTCCTCACGCCCACACCAGGCACCGGTGGATTTGCCATGATGGATAGAGATTCCGGTGGGAAATATGATGAGGTTGTAGGTCCTTCAGAGTGGCAGGGGTTCAAAATGTATTTTCACCAAGGGCAACATCAGCCTTATGGGTCATTTGCGATTGTAAGACTATATAAATGTAGCTTACTCCTTAACATATTGTTTAATAACCTGAGACATCATATGGCGATTGTTTTGCCCAGAAACACATATTTTGTCTGTAGAAATATTAGTGATTTATCTGTACAGATAATTCAGTTTTTATGTGTAGAAAAAACATGGGTTTTCTGAGCTGAAAAATGTGTTTTTTTCTGTGCAGAAAAAAACATTTTAGCACAGAGGAACCAGACATATTTCTGCACCAATAATTCCCAAGGCACAAAAAAGTTACAGCAGCCACACAATTCTCTGTATTCTTTCCAATGGGGTTTCCCATGTGTTCAGAAACTCCTCTCTTAATTGTCAAATCAAAAATACCAAAATTCAAATCTCACAGTATGCTGCTAAAAACGGTACAAGAGGCTTCCCGGTCTCTAGACTGGAAGGAGAATGATTCAGTTACATTTCTAGTAGGTCTTTTGAACTTTCCATAATTCAAGGATGACTTATGACAGTAATTCTTCGAACCTTTCAGACATGGAAAGTCCCCTTCCCATGCATTTCATGATCACTTCAAAATGTTAGAGGGTTATGGATGCATCTACACTATAGAATCAATACAGTTTTGACACCAGCCTAATTTTCATGGTTCAATGTTATAGAATCCTGGGAGTTGTAGTTTGGCCAAGGCACCAACAAAGAAAGCTAAAGAACTTGTAAAACTACAACTTCAATTACTGACTTATGGTAACCATAAATTAAACTATTCTGGGGGTTTCCTGGCAGAATTTGCTTAGAGTGGGTTTGCCCATGATTTCCTTCGAAGTTGAGAGTGTGATTTGCCCAAGAGCAATCATTCCATCGCAGAGCAGGGATTCGAACCCTGATCTCTTGGAATTATAGCCCAACACCATGTTGGCCCTCGCACCCACGTTACAGATTAAACAATTTTTTACTTTTAAGAGATGCCCTGAGATCAACTGAAAGGTGGATGGAAATAAACAAATTAATATGATAAGGCATAGTAAAATATAATTGCATAGATGAGAAAAGCAAAAGAAAAGAAATATGAGTGAATGCAGAAGGAAGGGCCTAGACCTCTGCCCACCAGTTCTCTCTCCACCAAATTTTTGTGTTCTGCAACTCAAGGTAGGTCTTGGGCATCAGTTGCTTTTGGAGCGCCTTGTTAAAGTAACAGTAAGAAAAAAGGAGCACAAGTTAGTCCCAATACCCGCCTACGATTATTAAGGGCAGAGGTACGTTGTATTTGCCCTGGCATGGCTCCCAGCCTTCTTCACACCTGCAGCTTTCAGGCTTAATAGTCCACCCTCGATCCTAGCACTCTGGGAAACAGCACGCAAAAGCTGACAGAAACAACCATGTCTCCATTTTCTAAGATGCCCTGGATGAGGTAAACTGAGGGTGCACCACTTGAACTGCTATGACTCAATGATACAGATTCATGGGAGTTGTTGTTTTGCGAGGCTTCTGTCAAAGAAATCCAGTGCCTCACCAAACTACAAGTCCCAGTTTTCCATAGCACTGAGCTATGGGAGTCAAAAGTGGTGTCAAACTTTACAGTGTAGATGCACCCTTATGATACTCTAAGTGTAAGATACTCTAAGTCATCTGGACATAAACTCCAAATTCAGGAAGATACAGATTTTCTTCTTTTTTATATGGAACGTAAGTCATTCTGCCATTTGCCAGTCAGAATACAGTAGACTCTCAGTTAATCCCATGGGGATTGGAAGATGCCAGATAAATGTAGTTTCTGGTTGCTTGTGAGTTACTATTGAAAATAGGCATGTCTAATACTATACCATATCATAAACTCTGCACTGACTGGATATTAATATTGACATACAGTTATTAAAAACAAATAACGACCTATAAAGGAAAACCTAATTTAATGCAATCCAGTTTTACTGTATTATAAAACAGCTTTAGGAATGAAATATGCAATAAAGTATTATTTTTTCAGTAGTTTCTGCTTGAGTTGCTTGAGTTTCACTTAATCATAGTCTCTGGTATTTGCCAGTCAGAATATTTATACAGACTGAACAGACAAGTCTCACCTGGTGTGACAAGTGTCACCTGGTGTGACATCTTCATATGGATCTGTGATGCCCATCTCCAATCTGAATTCTCTCCAGATTGTATACCATGGGGAACCTCCAGATCCCCATGGTATACAATGGCTGGTGATAGCAGGAGTTGTCGTCCATCACTGTCTGATTCTGGAGAGTCTTGTCTGCTCAATGGTCTCAAAGGGGATCTGTCCAACTACCTCCCACTTCTATCTTATCAGCAATGGAAGACTGCCAAGCAGGCTGCACCTGGCACCTCTGGACTCCCTCCAAACCTGCAGTGTCCTTTGAGAGTTCACTGTCAAAACCTATCCTGGATGACGGTTAATTCCTCCATCCCTGTCCAGCCTCACAATCTGGGCAATGCCAGCCAGTTGGGTTTTGCAATCACTCACAATGCTCCTGATGCTTGGGATATAGCAACACATGCATCAACATTTCACAGTTGAAAGCTGGGACAAGGGTAGCCAACCTGCATTAGAGCAAAGTTACGTATTAATAGGGATCAACAATCTAGGGGAAGCTACAGCAGTTTGCTTTCCCCTTCGTCTACTGGAAAGGCTAGGATTTGACTCTTTTCCTACCCATCATTGCTGAGTGAAATGTCTTGGATAATGAAATAGAGGGCATGTTTATCAAACCTGCAGATGACACCAAACTGGGAGGGATAGCTAATACTCCAGAGAACAGGACCACAATCCAAAATAATCTCTACAAATGAAAGAGCTGGGCCAAAGCCAACAAAATAATTTTCAACTGGAAAAAGTTTGAAACTGCACAATATAGTCAATGTAGACTAACATAATGCAATTCAACGCAGTTAAACTGCATTATATGAGCACACACTAACGATATAATGTAGTTTCAAATTGCATTATAAGGCAATGTAGATGGGGCATCAAGTAACCAGAACAGAATCAAACAGAACTCTCAAGCAACCAACAAATTTTTAAAACTAAAACTGCATATTACATTCACACAGCAGTTTAATAATACAGCAAACTAGTGTTTCATTAAGTTAAATCTGTCTTTATTTGCTTTTAATTGTTATATTTCAATATTACTAGTAAGTTCATAGTTTTGGCCCAGCTCTCTAATCTGTAGGGCTTATCTGAACTGTGATCCTGTTCTCTGGGGTATTAACTGTCCCTCCCAGTTTGGTGTCATCTGCAGGTTTGATTAACATGCCCACTATTTCATTATCCAAAACATTTATATCAGTGCAAAGCATAGCAATACAGGTACGTGCTCATAAGGCCTGCCTCTGCAACACCTCCATTTGTGGATGGTGTGCCAACCTGCATTTCTTCCTGCACCTCTCCTTGCTATTGTTTTTTGCCCACGCAGATGTCTCCTTGATTCCCCTGGATTGCAAGGAACATGCCTCCGAGTCAGCTATGTGTCCTTGGACAAAAGCCTGGAAGACGTGGGCTGGGGATGGAGGCACCAGGCAGGCACCTATGCCAGGCAACTCCACCAATGCCTTCTAGCTTGCCCCTACCTGGCTGTGCCAATGCTGGAACTCCCACGAGGAGCAGCCTTCCGGCTTCTGCCAATTGTGGGCAGAAATTTTCGAGCATGGGCTGATGAGGTCAGTTATCTGCCTAGGATTAGGGTGGGACTAATTTGTTCGGTGCCCTACAGTCCTCAGGAATGCCAGCTTTTGCCAAGGAGGAAGCTCAAGACTTTAAGACTGCTCTAGAAATTCACTGAGAAAGAAAGACCAGAGCTGACAACACCAAAGACATACCACAGAATCATAGAAACACAGAGACGGAAGAGACTCCAAGGGTGATCCAGTCCAATCCCATTCTGCCATTCAGTCTCTGCTTTAAACCCCCGGAGGAGGAAACTTCACCACACTCTGAGGAAGCATATTCTACTGATGAGTAACTTACTGTCAGGGAAGGAGCAGGTAAAATTGTTGCTACTGCTAACTCCTTGCCAAAGACCAAGAGTGTTGTGTGCACATTCACACAACACACCCTTGGGCTTTTGAGAGAGGGCTGGAAGCAGGAAAAATGGAATCAGGTTATCAGCTAACATTCTGTTGAGGACCAAGGCTCTCACAGCACATTCATTCCCTTTCTCAAATCCTGAGATTGCTGTGTGAATGTATCTAGAATCATAGTTATAGAACCATATATGAATACAATCAAAGCACTCCTGACGGCCATTCAGCCACAGCTTCTGCTGGGGTCTCCAGGGATGGAGACTCCACCATACTTCAAGGCAGCGTATTCTTCTGCCAAACAGCTCTTCCCATCTGGAAGTTCTTCCTAATTGGAGGGGGGTCCATTTTCCTGCAATTTGAATCTGTTTCTCCATGTCCTAGTCTCTATAGTAGCAAAAAGCAAGCTTGACCCTTCCTCAATGTGACATCCTTTCCAATATTTAAACATGGCTCTCATGTCTCTCCACAGCTTTCATTTCTCCAAGCTGAACAGACCCAGCTCCCAAAGCTGCTCCTCACAGGGATTCATGGTTTCCAAACTTTGATCATTTTGATTTTCCTTCTCTGGACATGTTGATTTCCCTTCGCTGGACACGTTCAGGCTTGTCAATATGCTTCTTGAATTGTAGTGCCTATTTCTGGACATAGAATTCCAGGTGAGGTCTGACATATAAACATACTTTCACTTATATATAGAAAGACATTTATGGCAGAGTCCACAGTGCTTCCCTTTGCACTGTCAAATTTCAGATATGATGGAGTGACAGCTCTGAGAAATAACTCAGCAGGGATTGGATTTGTAACTAGCCCTCTTTCTCCTATCCATCATTCACTATGTATATGTAAATATAGGTTGTTGTTTTTTTTTAAAAAAACCCCAACATCTGAAAAACTTCTTATGCCAAGCATTTCAGATGAGAGGTGACTCAACTTGTAATAACTTTTGTTCCCTTGCTGCCTGCATTTGGCCACACTATAATGCAGGGATCCCCAAACTAAGGCCCGTGAGCCAGATGCGGCCCTCCAAGGTCATTTATCTGGCCTCTGTCCTAAACTTTAGACTTAGGGTTGATCTAAGTCTGAAATGACTTGCAGGCACACTACAACAACAATCCTAATTTTGGACTATTTCATTATAGTCGTCCCCCCCCCCCAACAGTCTGAGGGACCATGAACCAGCCCTCCACTTAAAATGTTTGAGAGCCCCTGCTCTAATGTGTCTCTGTCACATGTGTCCTGGATTTCCCAACTGTGAAAAGTTAGAGGGTATGATATCTTGGAGATTTTTTTTCCTTCCAGCAATGACTTCTGAAAGAGAAACTTGTGACAAACCCTCCCACCTAGCAATTTCCTGGCAAGCTGACTCTGCTCTGGAAGACTGGGAAGTCCCTCGGCCAGATCAAAGCAGGAGCACAATATGAATGCACAGAGACATGTTGGTCAAAGTATCAAGGGGAAGGGAAGTTAGCAAGCATGAAAACATCATAAAAATGAATACTATTTTTTTAAAAAAAGAAAAGCCCAAGTCATACTGCATTGTTCCCAGAAATGGTTTGATTTATGCCAGAGGTTAGCATTGGTATGTTGTGGATGCAATCCAGAAAGAACGGAAATGCCATCAAGAAATGTTCAAGTGCTCCCTTCCAGACAATGGTAAGCAAGACCATATCTCCTATACATTTGGCTGCCCTATTTAAAGAATCTCAGAGTAGACCTCCTGAAATCCAACATTTGAGAAAGTTACCCCACAGTTTCCAACTCTCCCATTCCTTTAGCTAGGAGATAGAAGAGCATTAATTCACAATTTATTACACTGCCCTTTATATAGTGACTCCAGGATACATTTCTTAGGAGAGCAAGAGCGAGTTGAATGTTGCTTGATATTATTTAGGATTATTTCTGCCAGTTTCAAACTGTCTTTAAATTGGGTTGCTGTTCATTTTCCGGGCTGTAAGGCCATGATCCATACATTGTCTTTAAATTGAAAAACTAGTTTTAGACTTTTGTAATTACAATAAAGTCAACTTAAAATAGTAGCTAAACTACCCTGAGTTTTTCAGATAAGGGTCAGCATATAAGCAGCCAGGGTGGCATAGTGTGCAAAAATGGAAAAATAAAGAACTGCCTTCAAAAGAAAATTGGATTATAAAAGTTTTAGAACTGATAGAAATGGACAAGCTATTTTGTTTGATAAAGGAGAAGTCAACTGGCATTTTTTCAAAAGAATTGGAACCATTTGTATTAGTGATAAAGAAAAAAGAAAATGTGGGCAAAACGGTCCCACCATATCATTTTATGTGGCCCCCTAGATGCTGGGCTGCAACTCCTGTATTTCTCATTATTAGATATCATGACTAATGTGATGGGAGTTGTGATACAATAACATCTGGAAGGCTTTTCTGTTTAGTGTTTTTCTGTTTAGTTGGGATAGTGGGGTTTGGATTTAGATACAAGGCTTGTGGATATGATATCTGACTTCAAAATGTTCTTCAGCCTTTCCCCAACCACAGAGCCACAATTGCTGTAGGGTTACAATTCCCATTATCCCCAGTCTTTGTAGTGGATAATCAAAAGTGATGGTATGTGTCATTCAATAATATTTGGGGACCCAAAGTGGGTAAAAGTTAAAGAGCACTGACCACTATGTAAAAAATACATAGTTGGCCCTCTGTATCTACGGATTCTCCATCCATGATTCAACAGCCCTTTGAAAGCAACCATAAGGCTGATGTGGCCCTTGATAAAAATGAGTTTGACATCCCTGGTACAGGGTATATTTAAAAGTTAAGTCCTACTCTAGTCCAGTGGGTAGAATACTGCAATTTAGGATACCACATAGTCAAGTCATGACAAGGATTTCAAACAGCAATAGCTGTGTAGTCGAATCCTTGCTAATGGTAACCAAGGGCACATCTACATGGTAAAATTAATGCAGTTTGACACGACTGTAATTGCTATGGCTCAATGCTATGGAATCCTGTGAGTTGAAGAACAGGCACTCTCTGGCACTGAAAACCAAAGACCTTAAAAAGCGACGACTCCCAGGAATCCATAGCATTGAGCCATGGCAATTAAAGTGGTGTCAAACTGCATTAATTCTACATTGATGATGCCCTCCAGGTTTTTGAGGCTACCTGAGGTCAGCTGGATAAAGGCTTGCAGGTTTGCCATCACCACACAAGATAATCACAACTGGTTTAATTATCTTTGATTTCCATAGAACCCATGGGCAAATCGTCTTCCTTTGGGTTGGGTTCTTTATCTTGACTTTTTGACCCTTAAGTAAACACTGGCCTTCCATAAACGTCCATCACTTATCTGTTGCACTTTCGCTTTTACCACTTTGGGAGAAGATAAACAAATGGGTGGAACTCTTTTCTAAACAAATTCTAACAGAACCTGTACAGGCAGAATCATTCCGACACAGTCCCTTTGATCTAGCTGGCCAAATGGAAGAAAAATACAGAGTTCATACTCATGTGAAACCTGAGGATGAAAATCCTAGCTTCTGGCAATGTATTTGACATTACAGAGCCAAAGAGCTGAGAAACGCTATTCAAAAATGGTGGATGAGTTGAAGACGTGTTTGTGCCTTTGAGTTGCCTGCCAACGTATGGCAACCCTATTTATTCCATAGGCTTTTTAAAGGGAAAGAAATCTTCAGAGATGGTTTTGCCATTGTCTTCCTCTGAAATAGAGCCTGGTAGTCACTGGAGATCTCCCAACCAAGTACAAAACAGGACTGACCTTGCCTAGCTTCCAAGATTAGACAAGATCTGGTACCTGTAGAGTATTTAGGTATTATAATGTCTAAAATATGGGTTTGCATAGGTCTTACAAAGTACATGGATGTGCCTTAGCACATCTCAGCCTCTTTCTTCTACTCCTTTTTTGTAGGTCTGTAATGGGAAGTAAATTTAGTGGTTTATCCCTTGGAGTGTTTTTGGAAACACACTTCCTTGTATTCTGTCCACCAAAGATGTTGTAAGTATCCTACATATAAGGCAGATCCCCATAAAACCTAACGGCGCATTCTAGTGAAAATAACTCAACCTTTAACAGCCTCTTCAACTCTTTGTTCCCTGGGATGTTTCTCTTTGCAAGACGTGTGGCTTTATCAGGTTATCCAAAGTTTATGGTAGCTGGGAAATTTGCAGCTTCCCCTTGAATTTAACTTGGATACTCAATCCAGTTTTCTGCCCTAACAGATCTATAGAGAGAACAAACAATGATCCACCCTCAATGGAAGCCATTTCCTGCATATCGTAATGAGTCATAGACTTGATGCCTTCCACTTGAGAGAAAGAAGTCCAGAGCAGCGACTTATAAAGGGCTACGACAGACACTTCCTTTGGAAACTTGGATCTCTGTCATATTTTGGGAATGAATGAATAGATCATTCCATTCATTCCATATGATCTCAGTCATAGTGCCAAGTAATTTGTGTTTCTATACAGTTATCCATTCACATTTGTTGGAGTTAAAGCAGAGGTTCTCAACCTGTGGGTCCCCAGATGTTTCAGCCTACAGCTCCCAGAAATCCCAGTCAGTTTATCAGCTATTAGGATTTTTGGGAGTTGAAGGCCAAAACATCTGGGGACCCACAGGTTGAGAACCACTGGGTTAAGGGAACAGACCCCTGAGAAGGTACATAACTTAAAAATGCAATTTTAAAATCTGAAATAATACCATTTGAGGATCCTCTAAGCTATCGTGAATGGGTCTGTGATCAACTTCTGCCGCACGCTGACCACTGAATCATGCTAGAGGACCAAGATATGCTCACACAGAGTTTTGTCTAAGCATTTTTCTATGTCCTCCAGTGCAATTCTATAGCACTCTTCTGTCAGAAAATATTCTTTTCAATAGGTATCATTATTATCTACAGTTTCACATCCCCATGGTAAGTTTAAAATCATGGTATCATAGAGTTGGAAGAGACCACAAGGACCTTCTAGTCCAACATCCATTTGCCAGACTGGAATATTGAATCAAAACACTCATTACAGATGGGTTTTAGAGTATTTTGAAATTCAAGATAAGAAATGCTTGGCTAGCATCTCCCCAAAATACAAATCTTAGGAATCTACAGAATGAAGCAACGATTAATAAAGTGGCACCAAACTCCTGGAACTATGTAGTGCATATACAGTGAACCATTTCAGGTAGCGCCCAACATTTATGCAATCTCCTTTTTAAAACTCCTGTCATTTTTGAAACACAAATATGCACATATGACTGGTAAGGGTTCCAGCTTTATGTTTTTCCCTAACAGGACTGAGTGTCGGTGTGTTTAAAGTGGCATGCAAGAAGGAAGAACCCACATACCATGAGGCAAGAATTTCATTGTAGGGGAAGAAAAATATCACTTGTGATCTTGAAAATTGCCAAAAAGCAATTCCAGCTGTCACTGGGCTTTTTTTTTTTTTTGGAGATGGATCCTGACAGGAGATGGGTTTCTTTCCAACAGGTCCAGAGCAGGCTGAACTGTAAAGAGCCTGCAGCTAAAAAGGGATTGACATTTCTGGGTGGGCTCTCTTACACCATGCCACCTGTAAACCTCATGCCAAGTAGCACACTGTTAATGCAACTAAGCTTTTTGATTCTTAGTAATCACAAATCTGTGCCTTCATGCACAATTTATCCCAACAAAAGAGAGATTTTCATCAGAGAAAATGCAAAACCCTTCTCTCGTTTGTTGCTATGGATTTTTTTCATAGTAAAGCCATCAGGAATGAATACCTGAGTATGTACCTTGCTACTATGGAAAACAAAATGAAAAACCTAGGGATACTAGCAATTAACTTTCTCCTCCACTGCGCCTCTGCGCCCTCTTTCCGGTAGCTCAGCAAACCATGCCTTTGCTAATTTTGTTACACTTTTGAGAAAATAAGAGGCCAGAAATTACTACGTTAAGGGCCAATACAGTAACATCTCCTACCTTCATGAAGGTATCTTAAACAGCTTAGCATCCCTTACCCAAAATGCATGGGACCAGACGTGTTTTGGATTTTTTCAGATTTTAGAAATTACATATTCGTACATGATGAAATATCTTGGAGATGGGACCAAAATTTAAACACGGTTTTTAATGTTTCAGCTATTATTATTATTACTGATTTTTCTCTTAAAGACACCCAAAGCAGTGAAAACAATATAATCTATCATTTAATACCTAAAGTCCATAAACTTTAAAATAGAATTAAACGTAGTACTATGTAAAAATGAATAAACCATTAAAACCAGTATAAAAGACATAAAATACCACACAACTGACAACTTGCTAACTCGTTGCCCCCAGATTCTTAAACTATTTTTTTCTAAATGCCATCTAGTGGTTGTTTTAGATATTTACATGAATTTGTTATGAAGTATTTTACTGTGGAGTTTGCAGAAGATGCTTCGACTACACTTCATAATAAAGAAAATCAGCATGTTTAGCAAGTGCTGATTTATTACTAGTAAATGTTTGGTTTTTATATCTATTCCATATACCTATATACGTAGAGTCACATAAAATTTTCTCAGGCCAAAAGGGCTCCCGAGTGGAAAAGTTTAAGAAGCTCTGCTCTAGAATACTGGGTGTCTTGGTCTAGAAAAATATCTTGCATACCCTGAAAAAAGAAGACAAAAGTACAAGTGTCCAAGAGTGCACTACAGAATGCATGCAGTGTGACACCACTTTAGTGGCCATGGCTCAATGCTACTGAGTCATGGGATTTGTAATTTGGTGAGGCGCCAGCATACTATGGTAGAGAAGACTAAAGTCATGTCACATTGCATTCATTCTACTGTGTATATGCACTCTAAGTGTCTCAGGCTGGATCTACACTGCCCTATAATCCAGTTTCACAATATGAATCGACTGCATTGAACTGGATTATATGAGTCTACAATGCCCTATAACCCATATCAATGCAGTTAATCCACATTCTGAAACTGGATTATAGGAAAGTGGAGATCCAGCCTTACCAAACTACAAATCCCAAGATGCAGCCATGACAATTCCAATCTATGAAATCCTCAGACTTGTAGTTCTGGGAAATATTTTTATTTACTCTTATTATTTACTTTAGTTTTAACCTCTTCTTTCTCCTGATATAGAACTAAAAATTCCAGGTTCCGTTAATATGCAACAGTGGCAGTTAAAGAGGCACAAGCATGCCACAATTCCATAGAACATTACAAATATAAATCTTTCTCCATCTGTAGCATGAGGAATATAAATCTTCCTCTCTCTTTCTTCCCAGGCCACCTGACCTTATGAAATAAGCCTTGAGAAATTTGAGAAACTGATCTCACAGTCTTGTTTTGTTGGTGTCCCATGCTTTCTTCCCTGTGGCATAGGACTTTCAGAAGATGAATCATTCAATATTTCCTTCACAAAGGATGCAATCGACAAAACTGCTGGAGCATCTGACCAGGCGTAGTCACATGGAGCTGGGTTCTATTCCTGGTTCTCTCCAGCTGCCTTTGAAAATATTTCATTCCTTGCCTAGAATCATAGAGTTGAAAAAGACCTCACGGGTCATCCAGTCCAACCCCCTGCAAGAAGCAGGATTTTTTTTTAAGATGCTGGTTCATTGCCTTGCTATGGTCAGTTGTGTTTCTTCACACTCACTACTGCATCACTTTGGTCCTAGGCAAAGGGATGAGTTATTTCATCATTTGTAAGTCTTCTCCTCAAGATAGGCAGTGGTATTCAATATAGGACTTAATCTTCTATCTCCCTAACCTGTAGAAGATCAAAACACTGCATTATATTTTCCATCAGCCCCAAGAGTCAAGGATGATGGGGGTGTAGCCAAGCATCTGGAAAACCACAGCTTCCACGCAACTTGTTTCGTGTAGTTCTAGGGTGCATCTACCCTGTAGGATTAATACAGTTTAGCACCATTTTAACTACCATGCCTGAATGTAGTTCACTAGTTTTACAAGGACGTTAGCCTTCTCTACAGAGTTAGGGCTTCTTCAAACCACAGCTCCCAGGATTCCATACCACTGAGCCATGGCAGATAAAGTGGCGTCAAACTGCATTGATTCTGCAGTGCAGATGCACCCAATGTTGTGGAATCATGGGAGGTATTTTTGGTGAAATACTTAAGTTTGCTGAGGCATACTCTTCATTTCAATAGGATTGGCTATGGTCCATAGTTTCTTGTTTCCATGATAAGCTGAGAAATATATTCCTCATGGATGTGGGGTCGTGCTGTAATTCAATGCATTCACTGTGTTTTAGCTGGTGAAAGGCAAAGCTTTACAAAAACTATCTATACAAAAGGTAAAAAACAATTAAATGACAATTTGGTTGTGAAAACAAAGTAATATACAATTTACACATAGCAGAAAGATAAAAGCACAGCTCTGTTAAAAGCCCTATCTGTTACATAAATTATAAGATAAACACTTGCCAGAGGAAGGAGAGAAGGGAACTTCACAACCTGATAAACAATTAGAACATAATATGCCAAACATCATTATGTTTAAGAAAAAGAAAGCTTGAATTATAGACGTGTGAATTCCAGGATACAGCTGAATCAAAGGCAAGAGAAGGAGAAAAGTATGAAATACTGCAATGTATAAATGGAAATTTCACTACATCTGGAATAAGAAAGCAGCTGTGATTCCAATGATGGTAGGTGTTTGGAAGCAATGCAAATTGAACAGACAAAATGTCTGAAAGAATCTGCCACATATAGGATCACGACGGCAGATTTTTTTAAAAAAAAACGACACTTCTTGGAATGTGCCACATTATCTGACAACACATCACTGATTCCTACATTTTTGATGGAATCTGAATCACTGATGGCCCAAAACTCCAGTTCAAAGACACTAGATGGACTGATAATGATACAGTAAGACACCTGTACCTGTGGGGAATATGTTCCTGCCCAGACCGTATTTACCTGAAACTGTGGATATGACCAAATGCCATTGAATACCCTGACTTCTGGTTCCAACATACCGAGTTGCACTGCAGAACGTAGAAAGGTAAAGGGTAAAGGTTTTCCCCTGACGTTAAGTCCCGTCGTGACCGACTTTGGGGATTGGTGCTCATCTCCATTTCTAAGCCGAAGAGCCGGTGTTGTCCGTAGATACCTCCAAGGTCATGTGGCCGGCATGATTGCATGGAGCACCGTTACCTTCCCGCTGGAGCGATACCTATTCATCTACTCGCATTTGCATGTTTTCGAACTGCTAGGTTGGCAGGAGCTGGGGCTAACAGCAGGCACTCATTTCGCTCTCAGGATTTGAATCTGGGACCTTTTGGTCCGCAAGTTCAGCAGCTCAGCGCTTTAACACACTGTGCCACCAGGCACATTTCTGCAGAACGTAGAAAGGTATAATCTCTAGAAATGTACCAAGTCATCCACTATAACTCTATGATAACTTCTGGGGAAAGCATACCATAGAATTTCACTGGAAAATTCCTAGAGACTGTTTCCCCCTAGGCACTTACTGTTGTTCTTACTGATGTCTTTTTTTACCAATGGTAATGTTCTGGGGAAGCATACCATAGAATAATGATGGAAAAACCTAATAAATTTATATAGAGAGTATTTTCACCTAGGTGAAGAAAAAGTAAACCCATAGAAATGGATTCCATAATTATTACCAGAACTGTCTAAAATTCTAGTACATAACAGCTGGTAGGCTATGAAACCATGAATTGTAAGGAAGAAGATAAGGAAGATAAATCAAATCCCCAACGGAAAAGCTAAATTTTAACAGTTGTGCAATCGATACTCAATGGAAAACAAACAAAAGGGAACAGAACATGGAACTGGGCAGCCTGTGTGCACTGCTAAAGCAAAGCAGAAAAATTTTAAGCCAATGATTTGCAGTTTCCACAGCAAGAGCAACAAGGGAAAAAATAACCTCCAAGATTTCAGTGGACAATGAGTTTCTCTGAAACCTCCTCAAGGCTGTTGCGAGCTGGCAGATAGCTCAAAAAACAAATGCCGGAGAGGTAGCTTGAGTTCACGACTGACCTCACCCACCGTCCCTGCAGCACCAGATTTGTGCTATGGATCAATGTGAACCTCTTGATATTGCCATAATTGTTGCTGTTACAACATGTACTAGTACACAAACCACATTGCCTTGAAAAGCCACTTGTCACGACAGCTCTGCATTACCTTAATGCTTCCATCAGAGTTAAAAGGAATGTAAGGACACCAAATTGAACAGAACATAAAATCCATTTCAGACTTTCTGGTAGTGAATGTGAAATAGATTGGAAGGGAAGGGTGGATATGTAGGTGTGTGTTTGTCTACTGGTTACATGAATTCATCAGCCCACAAGTTGAGGTTGTAAGCTCCAATTGGGGAGAAAAGCAAGTTCCAAATCAAATCAAATAAAAAATAAATACAGTACAACTCCCAAATTGAAGGGGGGGGGGGTTTACATTCCTGGGGTTTACTTAGAGTGGAAATACACAAACTCAGATAATAATGAAACATACCATAAAATCATGCTGGGGAGCCTAGAAATGCCTATACAGAACACCTCCTCTCTGTGCATCGTTAGGTTCTCCAAAGCATCTCCATAGTCAACTATTGTTGGAAGTTAAGTATACTATAGTTTTGTACTGGAAGACCCAGAAATTCCCAGAAAATTGTTTTCTTAGCTTAAAAAAGTTTAATTTCTTGTTTCTCTACTTTTGTGGGGGTTCCAGCGAATACGAAGGGCTGACTGTACATCTATCTATCCATCTCTCTCTCTCTGTCCATCTCTCTGAATGTAATACTGCCTAGTCTGAACAGAAGATAGGAGACCATCATCCATTTAAGAATGTTGACACTGAGTCCTCAAAACATCCACCTCGGAGGCAGCTCACTGCAATAATTCATTCATTAGGTTCTGCTTCTTAATCCCTCAAGATGGCAGGCTACAAATTCAGAATAGACTGCATTGATATATCCATAGTTTGGAAAGAATGAGCTAATTGCTATGTCCTTACACAGTACAGTACAATCTGCACAACCGCCATCCTCAAGTCGTTTTGGAGACAAATCACTGTTATTTTAATTAAATACTTAAACTCTATTGCAACTCTCAGGGTTTTTTTCTCTTGTTCTTGTGCAATGCTTGCCCTGCCATCCACCTTCAGGGGTCACCTGTCTTAATGCAAATGTCGTCAAAGGGAAAATTGTTTCCGTACTTAATAATTAAAATAATTTAATGTGACCAGATACCCATGATTATACTATGGTTGCAATAAGACCCACAATAACTGGCTATTTTTGTCCCACTGACATGATGAATAGTTGGGAAGCCTGTAATTTGTGAGGTTGAAAGGCTGCTCTGCTTTGGATGTGCTACAGAATCGTGGCAAGGAAATGGGATCCAAGGTACATCTAGTCCAACTTCATACCAGAGCAAGAACCTGCCTCTAAAACACCCATGAACCACCTCTGTTGAAAAACAGAATTAATGCTTCTGAGAAAATTGATTCCTCTGTTAAAACTGCTTTTATCATGTGGAAGTTCTCCCTAATGTTCACTTGTAACTCTCTTTCTTGTAATTTGAATACATTGAAGGAGAATCCACTATCCATTGAGGCAATCTATTCCATTGTCAAGATGATCTCCAATTCAGGCAGTTCTTCTTAAAGTGAAATCTTTTCTTCCCATTTGAATCCATTGTGTTTTTACTCTTTTTCTATATGACATCCTTTCAGGTATCGTAAGGTGGCTATTTTATCACCTCTCATACATCTCTTGAGGTACGCAGTTCACTCAACCATTTCTCATAGGGCTTGACTTAAAGACCTTTGACCATTTTGGCGGCCGCATCTCTGGACACCTTCTACCAGCAGGCCCATATCTTTCTTGAATTGCAATGCCCAGAAATGGATACAAGTTTATTCCAAGTGGGGTCTGGCCAAAGCAGCATAGGGTGGTATGACAACTTTCCTCGATCTAGATATTAAACTTTCACTGATGCAGCAAAGAATCGTACTGGCTTATTTGGCCACCACCATTACACTGCTGACTCATGTTTAGCTTGTGATCTACTAATCCAACCAGATCCTTTTCACCTGCACTGCTGTCAGGTCCTGTACCGTGTCCTGCTTTTATAAATTTCCTCTTTTGAGGTTATTCTTATGCAACTCTGTGCTTCTGTTGTGATTTTAAATATTTCCCTGTAAGCTACACTGATCCTTTAACTGAAGGGTCACATTGAAATCTGAACAAAACAAATTACTACCAGGGATCTTTCTCATCTCTCAGGAGGCTACACCCTTTCTGACTTAAAAATAAACACATACATAAGAATGCCCCAATCGGTGCATCGCTCATTAAAACTCCCATCTCAAAGCAAGCAGGAACAACATGACCTTGTTTGCTTGATGAGTTCTTATTCATTGTTCCAAGTGCTTCACTCCCTTGTGTACAGTTAAAAAAATCCACATTCTTTTCCTTTTTGGCAACTTTAGGCCCAAGGCACCAAAGTTAGGCTACCATTTCCCGCCTTGGCTAGCTGCCAGAATTGCATAACAAATGGTCACCCACTCTTTACCTTGGAGATAACCGCAAATTATTGCAGTGTGCTATTGTAATATGGGACTTTTGGGATTACAGTTTCCAAAATCCCCCCACCCACATAAACCAGCTATATAGTCCCAACAAATTAACTTCTTCAAAAATGCACAAAGCTATGCTTTGAGTCACAGATTGATAGTTTTCTTGCATTACAGGTCTACTACAATTGCCATCATTAGTCCTAACAAGAATGAAGGGGAAATTGGAAAATTTGCCCCATTTATAAATTTGGAGCTGTGGTCAATCCAAAGGACTTACTATTGTCACTTTAACATAATATGTTTTCATGGCTCTACTACTTCCTAAGCAATATTAAATGAAGGCTCTAGAATTCAAACCCATTTCAGAGATGTAACTGGCTGCAGTCATAAGGTTTCTAGACCTCAAGAAAAGCCTGTCTCCCTGCACATCCAAACCTGCCCCGTTCCTGAGGCTGAAGTAGACACTGCAATTGAAGTGGGTGGTGCTTCTAATCTTATTAGTCTCCCTAGTTCCAGATGCAAGGCGGAAGGAGATAATAATTGAAAACCTGAATGTGGAGTGAAGCCAACAAGGTTCTAGTAAGGATTTGGAAACATTATATTAGAACTAGAAGTCCCAGAATCCAACAGCTGGGCTGTATACTAAAATATCTTTAGCTTGTACTTCATTAGTCTGTTTTGGCCAAGAGAAACAAACTATGCTGGCCAAGGAACGTTTTCATTTAATCTGGTTGGACCTGGTTAATGATCCATCTACACTGTAGAATGAATACAGTCTTACACCACTTTAACTGTTATGGCTCAATGATATGGACACCTGGAATTTTGTGGCTTTGTGAACCTCCAGCACTCATTGGCAGAGAAGGTTAAAGACCTTGTAAAACTACAACTCCCATGACTCCATAGCACTGAGTCATGGCAAACTGTATTCATTTTACAGTATACACACATAGTAATCTCTTAAAAACCCTTTCAGCTGCAATAAATTCTGCTATGGCATTCCATAAAGAAATGGACGACTGGCTTTAGCTCACTCATGACTTCCCATATCTTGGTTCGGTTTATCGCTTTAAAGAATAATACAGAAACTTTTAGGACAATTTTCAGATTCCAACAGTGGGGTTTTCACTGAATTGTGATCTCCGGACATCCCATGTGGTGATGTAACTTTGTGAATAATACCCAGAATATTGACAAAGCACATGTTTGGAGAAGAGGGACCAAGGTGGTCAAAAGTCTGGAAATCAAACCTGATGAGGAATGGTTGAAGGTTGGAGAAGAGAAGACAAAATGATGATGTGAGAGGCATCTTTAAATATCCAAAGGGACATCATGAAGATGGAGCGAAGTTGTTTTCTGGAGCTGTACAGACTAAAAGCATCAACCAATGACTGCAGTCCTAGTCTTTGACATTTTCTTGACCGCCAGCATCAGTAAGGATACACTTGTGTAGTCTAATCAATGTCTCTAGACCTCAGCTCTTAACCTCACTTACCCAGCTTTACAAATGCATCTGTGGAGCTCATCCAAGCCACTGACTTTGTCTACACTCAAGAAGGCAAAGACAAAGAAACATCTTGGAATCTTTCCTTTTCTCCATCAAAGAAGCAACTAAAGCCAGCATCTTTTAACTAGTACTTTTCCCCTGCTATGTGTGTCTCAATATAAATATCATTATACAATTTGTAATTTTTTCATTCTATTACTTATACCACCAAAACACCCATGAAAACTACCCCTCGCAGACATCTCTAGGTCCTAAAATGCAATTTTATGGTTGACTTCCAGCATAAATCAACCATGGAATTGTGTTGGAAGACCTAGAAATTCCAAGGGAGGTTTTAAAAATAATTTCTTTATTCACAGTTTTTTCACTTTTACACGGGTCCCAAATGTGTAAGTCTTTTTCTGCGTAAAATGGAAATTTTGGGTGTTCTTCCTCACCACCGTCTTGTTGCCTGGTCACATTCTTGTGACCATACCGTGATGTAGTTTGACGACATGCTTCCCAGGCTGGAGAATGTACAGTGTTAGTTAGTCCTACATGTTTATCACTAACTTCCACAATGTGGAAAACTTTTCTATGCCACTATGGATTCCTAACACAACATTTGCTGCCATGTATTAGGAAAATGACACCCAATAAAGTACAAACATAACCAGAACTATTCTTTTCCATAATCCCAGTTAGGCAAAGTGAGACTTTGTTTTTTTCCCCCTTGAAATTTCCAATACTCTTCTGGGAGAAAAACAAATCTTCCATATCCAACCATAATTTCATTTTAGGTTGAAATTCAGGCACCTCCAACATAAAGATGAACTTTTGCGGACCAACAATCATTCTAACTTGGAACAGCGTATGGAAGTGTTGGAGCCCCTGCTTGCGCAGGGGATTAAACTGCTGAGCTGCTGAACTTGCTGACCAAAAGGTTGGCGGTTCGAATCTGGGGAGCAGAGTGAGCTCCCACTGTTAGCCCCAGCTTCTGCCAACCTAGCCGTTCGAAAACATGCAAAACATGCATGTAGACCAATAGGTACTGTTCTGACGGGAAGGTAATGGTGCTCCATGTGACTCATGGCGGTCACATGACCTTAGAGGTGTCTATGGACAACGCCGGCTCTTTGGCTTGAAAATGGAGATGCGCACCAACCCCCAGAGTCTGACACGACTGGACTTAATGTCAAGGGAAAACCTTTACCTTTACTATGGAAGCGTTACTTTTTTGGCTTACAACTTTCAGAATCATGCTGGTTGGGAGATGTAGTACAATTACTATCATTAACATTATTCAACCCATGTAAACGGGTAGTCCATGAAAACTAATTGGTGGTTCTCAAGATTTGGTCTTCCAGATGTTTTGGACTTTAGCTCTTAGAATTCCTGGGCGTCTGGGACATGAAGTCCAAAATACTTGCAGGAACAAAACTTGTTAATCAGGTTCCCTAGCCTCTCCTTCCCATTTTCCCTGACCCTAGGCCTCCATTTCCATGTATAAATCCCTTACCCCCCCTCCCCCTACTTTCCTATTTCCCTACCTCTCCCTAACTCTTTGACTTCCCCTATATTTTTAGTATGTAAACCCCCCCCACCCCTGAAAACCAATAAAAATTTAGACAAAAAAAGGATAGATGCAAGTCTAAATAAGTACTAAGAAAATAATGGTCTGGATGCAGAGGTTTGGAAAGTTACTTTTTTGTATTATAATGTTCAGAATCTTCTCAACAGGATGGTTACGGGCCATGCTATCTGGGAGATGTAATACAGGACAGTAGCTATTCCGTCTCTGATTTGTTAAAATGCACATTTTATTGGAGGAAAGGGAGCACTTGGTCAACTTTCCACATGTAAAAAATCTTGCAGGCAGCTTTCAGCCCTATCATTCTAGAATAATCACACAGCACTTTTAAATAATGTTCAAAGCACTTATCTCACATTACCTCAACAATTCTCATATAACAATCTGGTATGGCAAGGCAGAGTTATTATCTCCACTACTTTTGCTGGCGGTGACTGTTTTTTACCATAAAACATTGCTTGGATTTTAAGATCTATCATTTGTTTCCCCCTTCCACTTATTATTAAATTTTTGTAAATTTTGTGGGGCCACTCTAGGTGGGACTAACCAACAGGATTCTAGCCCCTATTTCCAAAAAAATGTTTTTTTTAGTTTGGCATTGTTAAATAGGCACTTACTGCTATGGCAATAGGATCTGCTGATCATTAAACTTTCAACTGTGAATGTTTTATCTTTCTAATCTTGGAAGATAGATCTTTAAGCAATGGTAAAAGCAGTATGCTGACTTTTTAGTTCAAGTACAGTATGACAAAAGACTGAGAATAGATTTCAAGTTGTAAATTTAGCAGGTGCGTGAATCAATTTGAAACTGGCTGATGTGAAGCCGGAACTTGTGAGTACACGCTGTTAAACCACCATGAGCTCAACACTTCTCAAAGGCATCCCTAAAGTTTCTCAGGCTGGATCTACAGCTTGATGCGGTCTGAACCACATATAATGCAGTTTTAATTATATTGAACCGTATTATGAGTCTATACGGACCTTAGAAAACGGATTCAAACTGCATTGTACAGCAGCGCAGATCCAGCCTCTGCCAGCTGAAATAAGAGCAAAAAGCTTCCACTGGAGTCTTACAAACTAGATTGTACTTTTTTATAAACACACTTAAGAAGCAGCACTTAAAAACAAGGATTTTTTTTAAAACTGACCAATTTATTCTATTAGCATTTCCAAACAAAATCCCACTGATCTCGTATAAGACATATCAAACTATGAGGTTTTCTTTAGTAAAGACTTTCAAGTCTAAACAGTTTTCCACTAGGGAAACCCCTTTCATAGCTTACAACTGAAGGTATATAATATCAGCAAACTACAATGCCGTTGGTATGCCTGCACTGCAGAATCAACGTAGTTTGATACCACTTTTACTGCCATGGCTCAATGCTATGGAATCCTGGGAGTTGTAGTTTCACAAGGTCTTGAGCCTTCTCTACCAAAGAGTGCAGGTGCCTCTCCAAACTACAACCGGCAGTATTCCTTAGCATTGAGTCATGGCAGTTAAATTGGGGTCATACTGCAATATAATGAAGATGAACCTCAGATCGACATATCCGAAGTTGGAACCACTCTTGATGGTGGTGAAACCAGTTATAATGTACCCATTTTATCAGTTTAAAGACTGATAAGAGCATAGGGAGACAAAATGAGGGCCCTGTCCTGCAAGTAAGAATAAGGACATTTCCCAGATACCAATGTGGCAAAGCGCTGTATTCCTGATGATGTGCGTCACCTGACCTGCAAAGAAGAGGAAGAAAATCCAGCAACCCAGACCCGGAAATTTCCACCTGCTTGTTGGACAGGCTACCTTAATATGATGGTGCAATTTGAAAAACCCAAAGCAGAAACCACTACAGAAAAAGAAGCACGGCTTATTGGGGGGGAAATATCATTCCTGCAGTGGAGTCATACGTCTTCTTTTTTTAAGAGTTAAGGCCAAGTCCAGATCAGAGAATCACAGGGTGCATCAACAATGCAGAATTAATGAAGTCTGGCATCACTTTAACTGCCTGGAATCATGCGAACTGTTGTTTTATAAGGTCTTTAGCCTTCTCTGCCAAAGAGCACTGTTGCCTCGCAAAACTATAACCCCCCATGATTCCATAGCATTAAGCCACTGAAGTTAAAGTGGAATCAAACTGCATTACTTCTACAGTGTATATGCACCCATGGATATCAGCCACAACCAGACCCTCTCTGTAAAACTATACAATGCTTAATACCATTTGAATGGCCATATCTCTATCCTAATTGGTGGATTAGCAGTTTCATGGCCTATTTAGAATTCTCTGCCAGCCCGCTCTCTTGTGCATCATGAAACTATAAATCCCAAGGGATGAAATCATGGAAATTAAAGCAGGATCCAAGTGGTATAATCCTGTAGTGTGAAGGAGACGTTGGGTCATCTAAACTGTAGAATTAATGCAGTTTTGACACAAATTTATCTTCCGTGGCTCAACTCCATGGCAGCCTGGGAGTTTAGTTTGATGAGGCACCACCACTTCTTGGAATAATAATAATAATAATAATAATAATAATAATAATAATAATAATAATAATAATAATTATTATTATTATTATTATTATTATTATTATTATTATTACAGACCTTGTAAAACTACAACTCCCAGGATTCTAAAGCATTGAGCCATGGCAGTTCAAGACACATCAACTGCATTCATTCTACAATGTAGATGCACATCTAAAGTTTAAGATGGGGAAAGGAGAGAAAGAAGATGCACAGAAAAAAAATTAAACTGCCTTAGTTCTTGAAGACGTAATGCATGCCTCTAGGAGATACATTCACTATTGCCGCTAGACAGTTTCAAATTTCTTACATACTGGTTTTCTCCTATCTACCTGGAATATTTTAGAAATGTCGTATTTTTTCACTTACTTCCAGATGTCGTCATCCAGGTCTTTAAGGTGCATTCAAAGCAACTGTACCAAAGTCCTGCCTTCATATGGTTTCACTGGATGCACTTGGTGGGGAGAGTAATTACGATGGAGCAAATGAAGAGTGCATAATCCAAATGACAGATCGGATCCGAGGCAACGGCTTCGCCACACCCAGGGTTTCGTTTGCATGTTCTCTCTAGAACGAAAGCAAAGTTCAGGTTGCAGGACGGGGAAAAAAAAACTAAAACCACAATGCCGGTCAGACATATCTTCTTGTTTCCTTGCACAGAGGGAGGAAAAGAGAGAAAGAGGTCTTTGAAAAGGGAACCAGGAATTGAGCAACCTGGGAGAAAAAATTTATACACTCTTTGACATTTAAAAATAGGTGGTTTTTTTTTTTTTTGGAAGAACTAATTCATGCATGGCCAGTGCAATCTGAATTTCAAGAGCAGGAAGTTTCAACTCCAGCCGGTGTCTTTCTTGTGAACTGAACACTTTCCCCGAATCAAAGAGGCACCGAGTCACTGCCTTGGGTAGGGTTATGCCAGAGAAAAGCAGTACCAGGATATGAACTCTCCCTTTAAAGACAGCCAAGACAAGGAACTCAAAACAAGAAGTCATTCGGCCTTTGCTTGTTTTCTTTTTAAAGGAGCCATGTCAATAATGCTTGGAAAAATCCCAAGAAGTTGGGAAAGATACACAAAGGGTGCAGTGATGCCAAACTGCATATATTCTACAGTACAGATGCACCATAAGAGGTTTGCTGTTGCTACTGCTTCCTTTGCAATTCCATTGGCAGCATTATTTATGTTGGAAAGATGAAGAATTGCTGAAAAATCAAGGCTTAAGTAATGTGGTAAAGAGAAAAATCATGTACTTAAGATTTTTCATTTTTACAGTAACAATGTTTCTAGACCTGATGACTAAAAAAATACATTAGATAACTGCATTAGTTGTTATTGCATGTCTTGAAGCGATTTCCAATTTATGGGCACCTGAAAGCACACCTGTTACAGAGTTTTCTTAACAAGCTCTGTTGCCATTGCTTTCCTCTGAGGCTGAGAGATTGTGACTTGTCTAAGATCATACAATGGGTTTCCATGTTTGAGTGAGAATTAAAACTCTAGTCTCCAACATAATACTGACTCTCCCAAACCAATCATAAAATGCATTTCATGTTCCAAAGTAACACAGTGAATTTCAACCTATCAAGACTGCAAACATAGCATTTCTCAACCCCCCCCCCCCCCAAAAAAATTTCTGCAGGGAAAAATACATTCTCAGTGACTTGAAATGTTCCAGAAATGTTATATCTCTGATGTATTGTGTGTTAATTGGAATTAGTGTTAATGTGTATAATCAAATATCACTGGTGTGCTTTCTCAACCTTCCAATAACAGACTCATTGCCTATTTTTGCATAACAGGTGAGATCTAATTCCTCTAAAATGAGAGGACCACCTTTGGGATGCTCAGAATTACTCCTGGACCATCCAGAGGTTAGCAAACTCCATTATTTAATTATACGCGTGTTAAGAAAGCAATTTATCCAAATTGTTTAAATGAATGGGCTTTGTTTCAATCAACAACTTTCTTTGTTCTCTCATTAGGGGAAGAAATCATCTGTGTCTAATTGGGCTGATTGTAACTCTTGAATTATTTTATACACCACCGACATTGACCTGCTCATGCATCCATTCCCCTAGAAATAATACAGCCTGTGTAAATTGTGTCTCAATTTCTGTAAATTTTCCTACATTTGTTGGCATTCAGAAGGGGCTTGTCCTTGCCTTCACAAGTCCACAAAAAAGGTCAGACAAAAGTAGAAGTGACCAGGGGTGGCATCTATATTATAGAATTTGGTTTAACACCACTTTGACTACTACAGGTCAATGCTATGGGATCCTGGGATTTGTAGTTTGCTGAGGTACCAACCCTCTTTCTCAGAGAAAAGGCTGAAAATCTCGTAAAATGATCACCCTCATGATTTCATGCCATTGAGCCATTCAAGAGGCATCAAACTGCATTAACTCTACAGTGGTGATGCAGATAATTATCTATAGGACTACCTTCTCTTGTATAATTCACACTATATGCAAATGAAAGAAGCTGGCTTGAAAATTAAATTAACATAAGGCATTAAGCCTTGGCAAACTGGAAATCAATTTTTTTCCCTGGAGACCCATCCCAAATTCTTTCACTGCAATTTGAGGATTATAAGGATGAAATGCTAATACGTGGCGCAGCCAAACTCTTTGCTCTTCCTCCCAAGGGCCCTGTTTTGCATTTCCAAACCTATGAACAACACCATAATCTCCGTTTGGAGCTATTTTGGTTGGACCTATTGACATGCCTCTCCGCCCACTCGCTTGCAAAAGTCCTGGCACTAGACAAAGTCTTCCATAAAAAACAGTCTTCACAATGGTGTGGGGATATGGTTGCATCTGCACTGCAGAACAAATGCAACCTGACACCAGTTTCACTGCCATGGCTCGATGCTATGGAATCGTGGAAGTTGTAGTTTGCACTCTTTGGTTGAGAAGACTAAAGGCCTTGGAAAAACTACAAATCTTGAGATTCCATAGCATTAAACCATGGTTTGGTTTCAGGACACCCCCGGAAACCAAAGTCTGTGGATACTCAAGTCCCATTATGTACAACGGCATTGTAATATAGCATTCCTTAGATAAATATATATATATATATCAAGGTTTAATTTTTAGGATTGTTTTTGGGAGAGGGGAAAATATTTTCTAATCATAGATAGTTGAAGCTGTGGTTATGCTTCATTAGTCTACATAACTACTAAACCCTTATTGTAACTATACTATTTATTACAATTCAGGTTCCTTATTATGCCTTACAGCTCCATTACACCAAATCTACCTATCTTTAAAAAGTTAACTTCTGCTAAAAGCAGAGTACAGTATGGTATTTCTTCTATTCTAAGATTCAGTTTCCTTCTATATAAACTTCTAATATCTAAAAATGGGGTGCATCTTGGAATCGTAATCACTTCCTTTTCTTTCTGTTGGTACTGAAATGAGAACACATTTTATAATCAATGGTGTCTTAGAATTGAGGAAATATGGTATAATTCTCATACATCAAACATGATGATTTTATGCCAAACTGAGGGGTCTGAATCAACCTGTAAAGGAAGCTAATACATATCTCTTGTCCCGTTGCCCAATTTCTCTCTCCAAAATGGAATATAGTCAATCAGACCTCCATATTTGCTGGGGTTGGGACACAAAAAAGTGGGGAAACTATGATTTTTTTTTAAAAAAATGCTTTTTTTAAATCCTAAAGTTTACTTCTCTAGGTGCTTCAGCATGATTTTATGGTCAACCTCAATTTGAAGTTGACCACAGGATCATATTAAAAGACCTAGAGATTCCTAGAGAGAACACTTTAATCAATTCTGCAAAAGTCAAAACCGCAAATGGGAGGGCAAACTGTGTATCAATGAGCCTCTTTTAGGTGACTAACGAAGCCTGAACCTTTTCATCCAAATCTGAAGAGGGCATATAGAGTGAGTCATATGAAAAAGAAAAGGACCTGCAAACATTGTAGTCAGTTTCAAGGTGTAGAATCCAGCTTTCCTTGGCAGACGTTTTATACTTGCAGAACATTGATATTTTTAGCACAAGGTACAAACCTCTCGGCAAATAGACTTGGGAACACATGGCAGCTACTAGAACAGATTATTTTGCAAACAGGCTTTTTTGACAGCTGAGCTCCTCCAAACCTCCTTTCTGAGAACAAATGAGTCACAACTACAATTTGAAATGAAAGTGCCTCCTCCAAGTGCTGCTGGTTAAAATAAATCTGCTTTTTAAATATTTATTTATCTTTAACACCCACATACGTCTTTGTGTGTGTAAAAGTTAAGGCACAGTCCAACAAAGAGTTTTATGATAGCCTTGCTACTTGAAGTTCAGGGCACAGCAATAACGCAAACTGTTTCACTACAGCTGAAGGTGAGTCACTAACGTCTATCTGAAATTCCCAAATCGCGTTTGGAGCACAGGGTTGGACTGAAAATAGATGAAAGTCCTAAAGGCTACAATTGTAAGGTTGGATGATAATTCAGAGACTGTTCTAGAGACAAGGACATGAAGCAATTGATTCAAATTGAAGGAAAACAGATTCCACCTTAATATGAGGAAGAACTTCCTGACTGCAACAACGGTTGGACAGTGGAATATACTAGTCGAGTTTCCTTCTCTGGAGGTTTTTAAGCAAACTCTCTATGGCCATCTATCAGGAGCACTTTGATTGTGTGCTTCTTCGTTGCAGAATAGGGCTGAATTGGATGGCTCTTGTGATTTCTTCCAAGTCTAAGATTCAATAATTCTATGATGCTCACCATGTACCTTATTCACAAATAGATTCAAGTTTTGGAGAGACATAGTGCACCCTTTTGGCTGTCAAGAAAGAACTCTTTTTAAAAGAAGCAGTATATTTTCAATGACATTCTTAGCTCAACAGCAAATTCAGAGGAAGGACTTGGCAGGAAGCAAAGCCAGATGGCAAGGTGCATGTGGTCAAGACATTTCCACCACTACTTTAGATCATGGGTGAGCAACTGTGCTGGGGTCAGAGCAATTTTCCTCTTCATATGACTCATTGGGTCATTATCCATCTGCAAGTAAGTGGAAATGCTTCAACTCTCTTCTGAAGTTCTGCTCATAGAATCATAGAGTTGGAAGAAATCTCATCCAGTCCAACCCCTGCCAAGAAGCAGGAAAATCGCATTCAAAGCACCCCTGACAGATGGCCATCCAGCCTCTGCTTTTCCAGTCCTAAAGGAAACACAACCCAAGCTCTCCTAATAGATGGTCATTCAGTCTCTGCCTAAAAACTTCCAGAGAATGAGACTCCACCACATTTCAAGACATATTCAAGCAGCTTTAGCATTTAGAAGTTCTTCCTAAAGTTTAGGTGGAAACTTCTTTCCTGCAATTTAAATGCATTACTCCTTGTGTCCTTCTCTCCAGAGAAGCAGAAAACAATCTTCCTCCCTCCTCAATGAGCCCTGGTGGCGAAGTGTGTTAAAGCACTGAGCTGCTGAACTTGCAGACCAAAAGGTCCCAGGTTCAAATCTCAGGAGCAGAGTGAGCGCCCGCTGTTAGCTCCAGCTTCTGCCAACCTAGCAGTTCGAAAACATGCTAATGTGAGTAGATCAATAGGTACCGCTCCGGCAGGAAGGTAACGGCGCTCCATGCAGTCATGCCGGCTACATGACCTTGGAAGTGTCTACGGACAATGCCGGCTCTTTGGCTTAGAAATGGAGATGAGCACCAACCCCCAGAGTCAGACATGACTGAACTTAATGTCAGGGGAAACTTTTACCTTTTTTTACCATCCTCAATGTGACATCTTTTGAAATATTTAAACATGGCCATGTCTCCTTCTGCCTGCCTTCTCTTTTCCAAACTAAACATTCCCAGCTCCCTAAGCTGTTTCTCATAAGGATTCATAGTTTCCAGATAATCTAGCTTGTCCATTTCCTTCTTAGTGTCTAGAACAGTACACTGTACAGGCAGTCCCCAAGTTACAAAAATCTGACTTACAACAATTCCTAGTTAAGAACCGAGGTGAGACAACAGGAAGTGGGAGAAATCTTCCCTTCAGAAGGGCAATTAATTCCTGAAGGAGTTATCACAGGGAAAAGGCATCTCAACTGAAGCATTATCACCAATTATATTTTCCACAGCAAGCTACATTTTCCAAAATCCAATTATCACAGAGACAGAAGGTGAGGGGAAATCTTCTAAACAGGGGTACAGACAGCAAAACAAACACCACAAGGTGTTAACCCTTACCTATGCTATCCAAAGCCTCTATCTATCTATCTATCTATCTATCTATCTATCTATCTATCTATCTATCTATCTATCTGGAGTTACACTTTAAAATGTACCTGTTCCAATTTATATACAAATACAACTTAAGAACAAACCTATAGAGCAGGGGTCCCCAAACTAAGGCCCGGGGGCCGGATGCGGCCCTCCAAGGTCATTTACCTGGCCCCCGCCCTCAGTTTTATAATATAATATTTTTATATCAGTTTTAATAATATAATATATTGTATATACATATGATATTGATAATAATCTTATGTTATACAATATAATACTAATAGTAATACCATATAATAATATTAATTATATGTTATATATTACATATTATATAATAGTATAGTGGTATAGTTCAATATAGCAATATATAATGCTAATATTGTGTTATGCTAATAATATAATATATTGTATGTACATACAGCTGCTCTGAGTCCCCTTCGGGGTGAGAAGGGTGGGATATAAATGTAGTAAATAAATGTAGTAAATAAATAATTAATTTTAGACTTAGGCTCGGCCAAAGTCTGACATGACTTGAAGGCACACAACAACAACAACAACAATCCTAATTAACTTGACTATCTCATTGGCCAGTAGCAGGCCCACACTTTCCATTGAAATCCTAATAGGTTTATGTTAGTTAAAATTGTTTTCATTTTTAAATATTGTATTGTTCTTTCGTTGTTGTTGTTGTTGTTGCACTACAAGTAAGACATGTGCAGTGTGTATAGGAATTTGTTTGTATTTTTTTTTCAAATGATAATTCGGCCCCTCCACAGTCTGAAGGATTGTGTACCGGCCCTCTGCTTAAAAAGTTTGGGGACCCCTGCTATAGAGCCTATCTTGTTCATAACTTAAGGATTGACTGCATATCTCAGGTGACGTCTGACCAAAGCAGAATAGAGCGGTACTATTACTTCCCTCGATCAATGAGCACTTCATGAAGCTCAGGTTCCTTTCTAATAGAACAAAGAACGATCCAATGAAGCTAACCAAACAGGGAAAATCTAGGACAAGAAAAAATTGAGAATGTCTTCCTACAGACCAAGAATTCAATTTTCCGCCATGCTGTGTATTGATGGGTGCTAGCTTAGATGGCTCTAAGGGAAGATTAGACAATTTTGTAAAGGATGTAGGGATCAATGGGTACTAATCATGATGTCTATATATTACCTCGAGTATCAGAAGATTCTGAATAGGGGTTGCTAGGAAACACGAGCAGCAAGATGGTGTTGTACTCACATCCCATTTGCAGGAATATTGTTGAAAATTGAATCCTAGACTAGGGGACCCAAATCAAAAGACAAAATTCATTTATGTTTCATATATACTTTGTTCACACAGCTCAAAAGTAATTTTATACACAACATTGTCAATAATTTTGAGTCTAAGTAAGCCATCAGAAACCAAAGCTGTCACAATTCCAGCCACCTATGTGGACACTTTTGTTATTATTACATAATTTAAGAATTCTGAATATGGGATGATGAAACTGTTATTTCTGATTTTTTATGTGTGGTTGTGAAAGATGGATAGTGAAGGAAGCCAAAAGGAAAGAAAAATCAACTCATTCAAAATATGATGTGGGAAGAAAGTTCTCTGGTTACCATGAGCTACCCCAAAGGATGCATCATTCTACACTATAGAATCAATGCTGTTTGACACCACTTTAATTGCTATGGCTAAATGCTATGGAATCATGGGAGTTGCAGTTTGGTGAGGCACTGCCGCTCTTTGACAAAGAAGGCTAAAGATATTGTAAAACTACAGCTCCCATGATCCCATAGCATTAGACCATGGCAGTTAACGTGATGACAAACTGCATGAATTCTGTAGTGAAAATGCACCCCAGGACTCCTGGAGGTTTCTCATTTGTATGGCTACTATTAAGTTGGAGCTGACTCAATGGCAAATAATAACAAATTGGTGCTTCAGCCTCTAAAGAGTTTGCAGCAATCTGCTGCTTTCTTTGGAAATGCCAGTAGAATCCTTAAGTATGCTTTTCAACACAGCGAAAGGCAAAAGCATAGAAGGAATTTCAATTAGATTGCGCTGTCCCGGATGCTGCATAAGACTTCAATGCTATGGCCGGAACCGAATCAAGTAGCGTCACTGAAAAGAAAACACACAAATACACTTCTTCGCACACTCATGTACACACAGACTGAAATCCCAATGATGGCCTTCTTCACGAAGCCGATGAAGGAGGCGGAAACACGACGCCACGCATTACAACGCCACCAAGGGTTCCGTTACCATAGGAACTGGCTCTCTGCAAGTAGCGCAAAGTACTCGACAGCTAAACTATCCGTAAGTTCCGATACTCATGTGGTTTTGAAGAAACAAGGATTTACAAGCCCACAAAAATGCTCCCCTTTTAAAACATGCATGCGCACACAAACACACCCTTGAAGATGTGGGAATGCATGGATAAGGGTGCAACTACACTGTTGAATTATTGCAGTTTGACCCCACATGAATTGCCATGGCTCAATGCTATGGAATCCTGGGATTTGACTTTTAAAACTACAAAGTTCATGGGGTTGCCATAAATTGAGAAGTGACTTGAAAGTACAAACATATATAAAATTAGTTATTTATATCTGTTCTGACTTACAGTACATCTACACTGTTGAATTAATGCAGTTTTGACCCCGCTGTAAGGGCACTTTAAGTTCCTACGGAATCATGTGGGTTGGCAGTTTGGTAAGGTACCAACACTCTTTGGCAGAGAAGGTTAAGGACCTTGCAAAACCATGATTCCATAGTATTGGAATTAAAAGAAAATTAAGACAAAAACTTAATAAATACTGTTTTAGTTAAATGGCAGTTAAAATGATTTTATTTTAATTTTTATTTAAAGTGTTATTTCTTCAATGTTTTGCCAGTTGTTTGTGTTTACCTTAACTGAAAGTCTCCTAGATAAATGTGCACAGCTCAAGGAAATGGGCAGCATTTTTGGAGATTCTGAAACACATCCCAGCTGTATTTGCTCACAAAATCAAAGTATGGATTTTTTTTTGTATCAGGCATAAGAAAAACATATGATACTTTTACAGATACAGTGGTAACATCTCTCTTATTCTTATTTTCCATAGGAAAAATTATGAATCAATGTTGGAATTCAACCATTTTGCAACCATCACTGCAGAAAGCCGCTGCAAAAACAGTTTCCCTCCATTGCACTTTCAGCTTCACAATAAAGTTCAAGACGACTGTGTTCCTCCTCCAATTAAAAATGCTAATGTGCCCAGTTAATTGTTCTGACTGCCGTTATCTGTCAGCAAGCAAGGCCAACCTGTGGGAGGAATTCCTTGCCTCTTGATGGGGAAAAGAGAGTTGCAGCTTGTACCCAGAGCAGATGAAGGGCGGATTTGCAAACGTAAGAATTCAAAATGTGCAACTGAAAGCAGACTGCACCTGCCAGTCGAAGACTGCTGCTCCTAAAGTGGCACAGAGAGAAGTTTTTTTCAGCTTGTGTTACAAAGAAATCCAAATGTTCCTTAGAGAAAAGTCAAGTTGGCAAATCTTGAAAGAAAACTTGCCCACATTCAATCAGAGTTGCATCTACACTGTAGAATTACTGCAGTTTGGCACCACTTTAACTGCCATGGCCCAATGCAATGGAAACCTGGGAGATTTAGTTTCACAAGGTCTTCAGTCTTCTCTGCCAAAGACTGCTGGTGCCTCATCAAAGTACAACTCATATGATTCCACAGCACGGAGCCATGGCACTTAAAGCAGTGTCAAACTGCATTACGTCTATAGTGTAGATGCACCCTAGAAACGACTACAAATTCAAGTATTTTTGTCCACATCTAAGTCCATATTTGATACCCGAACTGTACCAAAACTGGAGTTTTGTTGATGCATTTGGTGAAGATGGGAAGAATCAAGGCAGGAAACGAATTTTGGAGTTTAGGAAGCTGCCTCATAACTTCCCATTTGGCTATCTGCATAGATCGATATATGGTATCCATGAGTTCAGAGTCCTTCCTCCTTGGTTCTCTTTCTAAAACAGTAACACTGCTCTCCTGCAAAAGAAAAGAGGATGACTCCAAACCTAGGTATTTCCATGTAAAAATAAGACATTGCCATCACTGCCTGTCATATGACAGAACAAGGAACCCAAACAAAAATCACCTAGGCATAAAAGCAACAAAGAAAAGAAAATGATTCACAATCCCTGGTTTAGTTTTTACTGAAGGAAAGCACCAGCGGTGGGACTGAAGAAAAAGGGCCACATCCTTCAGCCTAAAATACATTGTTTTTGTTTTGTTTTTTTACTTCTTCTGCCAATTGGTTTCAATACAGAAGGAAAGGGTATCAGAGAACAGAAGGTGGTTTTGAATATATATTTCTGAAGATAAAAAGGTAGGACAGGAAGATAGGAAAACATTTGGGAAAACACATTTCTATCTCTGGGCGCATCTACACAGTAGAATTAATGCAGTTGGTTACCACTTTAAACTGTCATGGTCTAATGCTATCAAATTCTGGGAATAGTAGCTTTACAAGTTCTTCAGCCTACTCTGCCAAAGAGTGCTGGTACCTCACCAAACATTTGAATAATAATGTTCATCTATGGAAATATGTCCTAAAGGTGATCAATCTGGCCTCAATATCCCAAAGGCACCAGATCCCATCCGATCCTGAATAATGCTAAGCAGGGTCAGTCCTGGTGAGTATTTGGATAGGAGATGGCTAAAGAAAACCAGGTACTGCAGGATATGTTTCAGAGAAGGGAATTGGCAAAACCACCTTTGAAGCTTCCTTTCCTTAAAAAAAAACTCTATACAATTTATTGGGTTGCCATAAGGCGACAGGCAGTTTGAAGGCACACACAAACACATTGTCATCAATAGTATTCCTCCCACGGAAGAACAAATTCATATTTTTCTCATTCAAAAGAGAACCATCAGAACAAGCAAGAGAAACATTTTTACTTATCTTTGCTTTCTCACTACCATACATAAATTATGGATTCCTTTATTCTCAGAAAGCGGCATGACATAGCAGGTACATTTTCCAAAATGATCTGTTATTATTTTAACAGCTTGCTAAGACAGTTTTAGAAGAGGATGAGAAGAACAGAGAGAAGCAGAAAAGCTATTATATATTATTATATATATTTTGACAGCCAACATGCGGTATGTAAAGCATTGAGATGGAGGGAAAAAGAAATATAAGACTTCTAGTATAGTCAGACCTCCACATTCACTGGGGTGAGGGGCACAGGACCCACCTGAAATTGGAAAAATTGAAATAAAAACACTTAGTTTAATTTAAAAAATCTCATTAGGAATCTCTAGGTGCTCCAGCACAGTTCTATGGTCAACTTCTGCTGGAAGATTACACAAGAATCGAACTGGAGGACCTAAAAATGTCTAGAGAAGCATTCTTGCTTGGAATCTCTATGTTCTCCAGCACAATTATATGGATGTAAACATTCCTACAGATAACATACTGCCAAAATACACGAATAATCAATCCGCAAATGTGAAGGGCTGTCTGTAGCACCTAGTACTACAATACAATAGCTATCTAGGCAATATCTAGTAGGATATCCCTTCATTTCTCACCCTGGGCCTTGGATATTCCAAACAGAAATAGGAAGGAATCTATTAGTTTTTGAATATTATTTGAGTTTTTACTTTGGTTTTTATTTTGCTCCAGCATTTCTCTTAGAAAGCCATTTTAGAAATGTTAGGTTTTGACATACAGATTATGTTTTTATGTTATGTAGTTTTTTAACCACTATCACATTGAGAACACGTTAGAACACCAGGAACATATTGCTGGTGTCGATAAAAAGCTACTATTCTGGAGGCTGATTGGGATGTTCTATCCAACAGTCCAAATACAGCAGCCTTCTCAGTCTTCTGGCTAAAATTAAGGATAGAATGCATTGGGAATATGCCTGGTAATGTGTGATGTCTTGGATCATGGATGAAATAGTTATTGAGGAGCACCTTGCCAAACTGCTCACTGGAATTTCTTCCCAGTATGTTCATTGTCATAACCACCAAAAATATTCTATCAACCAGAGAACTGGCCATGCTGATTTGGATAACCTGCGAGTTGTAATTCAAAAAAAGAAGCCTTCCAAGTTATGTAGGGAACTAATAAGGACCTCTGCTTGCTCCACACCTTTCCATGTTTGTCTAGTCTTAGAACAGAGTAATAAAAATGCCCACTTCTCTTCTCATACCTGTGTTGATCAGATTTCTTACAATGATAGTGGCAGGCTGTGATGCAGAGATTTTGTAGGCTCACTTGCCAAAGGCATGGTTTCTGGCAAGTTGTTGAATTCAAAAGGTGTTATTGGCTGAGTTTGGATGTTAACATTCTGTTCTTCCAAGCCACGAACAAGCCAGTTCACCTGTTCCCACATCTTCTTGCATCCTCAGCTTAATGAGTAACAGCATAATCACATCTGAAATAACAACTTTTGCTTGATCAAACTGTTCACATTTCCAATGTGGTCTGGAGAATGTAAGGCTCAGATGCTTAACTGGAAGAAGATGGATAAACATGGATCTACATAAGCCGTCAATATAATAAAAAGCAGCTAAAATCCCAGAGGACAAGGTCAGAATTCAAAATGACCTTAACAAAATTAGAAAGCTGGGCCAAAACTAACAAAATGAATTTCAACAAGGAGAAATGTAAGGCAGGAAAAATTAAATGCACAAAGACAGAATGGTGAATCTGGCTCAACAGTAGTATCTGTGAAAGGGATCCAAGAGCTTTAATAGACTACAAGCTGAACAGTGTGACAGCTAAACAGTCTCTTGTCTTCACTACCTACAATCTGGTTTGGACAATGTAAAAACAACCCACAATGATGTGCAAACCAAGAAGTTATTAATTTAGCCAAACACAGGTGTGTATGTGTATTTATGTACATAAATGTGGCAACATTCTTAATTCTGTAAGTCAGTGATCTTAACCTCCAAATCCAAGAGCATCTGAGGGAACAAAGGTTAAGAAGCCAAGTCCAACAACATCTGTAGCCCTGAAGTTTGAGAAGTCAAGCCCAACAACATCTGAAGCACTAAAGGTTGAAATGCCAAGTCCATGAACACCTGGAGCACTAAAGGGTGAGATGCCGAGTCAAAGAATATCCGGAGGACAAATGTTGAGACATCAAGTTGAAGAAGTCCTGACTGTTGTTCATTCTGAATATAGCTTCTGGGACATGAAATCCAAAATATTTGGTAGACAAAAGATTGGGCTACACTGGTTCAAGCTATGGAGAATTCTCTCACGATTTGGTGGATTCAGAATAATTTGATTACAACTACAGTATGCTTAGAGGCACATGGCCCAAACGACTCGAGGAAACTTGATTTATGCTATTACATCAATGCAGACAGTGTGGCAAAATTCAGCAATAATAAGATGACCTCTTTGGTTCCCCTTTATTGAAAGATACTCTCCGCTTCTGCTGAGGGAGGGAGGAATCCTGTGCATTATGACCTGTTCCACATGCGTTTATGTGTGTGGGCGAATGCCTAGAACACTTTGTAATAAATTCATCCAGCCTTCGCAGGTGAACGTTGATGACTGATCCCCAAACCTCATCCACCTTCTCTTTGCTGTGTACCACTTGGCCTTTGAAAGATCAGGACATTGTGGATAGAAATGCCACAGCTATTGTGGGTTATTACTCAGCCTGTTAATTGCTTTTGAGTTTCTAGCACCCAGTGAAGGGCTTCTTTCTTGTCCTTGAAATGCTACGGCAGGATTTGGAAGCAAGAGGTTCATGCAAGAAAGGAGAGTCATGGAACTGTTCTGATTAAATTTAAAGACTGTGGGAGGGAGGATGTCAAAGTATGTGTGCAATATGGAGGAGAGAGATGTATCTGTTACCACTTTAAACCTTATAGTTCTTAGATGCTATGAAAGCTTCATAGCATTTCCTTGGTGTAGAATTTTCGGTTACTATGTGCCTCCAGGTCTACTTAGGGTGACCCTATCAGAATGTTCTTGGAAGGATTTATTCAAAGGCAGTTTGCACTTGCTTGTCTCTGAAAACCTGGGATGCATTTGTGTTGAAGAATTAATGCAATTTGTCAGTAATTGCCGTGGCTCAATACTATAGAATCCTGGGAATTGTAGTTTGCTGTAACATCAGAATACTTTAACAGAGAAGTCTAAAGACTTTGTAAAACTACCAAGCCTTGAGCCATGGTAGTTGAAGTGCTATCAAACTGCATTAATTTTACAGTATAGATGCGCCTCTGGTCTCCCCAAAGTGATTTCACACTGTTGTCGAAGGCTTTCATGGCCAGGATCACAAGCTTGTTGTATGTATTCCGGGCTGTATGGCCATGTTCCAGAAGTATTCTCTCCGGACGTTTCGCCCACATCTATGGCAGGCATCCTCTGAGGATGCCTGCCATAGATGTGGGCGAAACGTCCAGAGAGAATACTTCTGGAACATGGCCATACAGCCCAGAATACATACAACAACCCTGATTTCATACTTCACGACTATTGTACAGCACTCTGACTGCACTTTGGTTTCTGTGGTTTCATTTTATGGGATTTGTAATTTGAGGAAGGGTACTCAGAATTCTGCCAGAGAGCTCTAGCGCCTCACCAAATTACACACCTATGGATCCCACAGGATACATCCATGACAGTGAAATTCAAGTCAAAAAGCTGTAACTGTGTTGCATGAAAGGGTCCTGGAGCCAATTTCTACTACATAATAGTGCCATTTTTAGTTGTTGTTAACAGCTGTCAAGTAGACTCTGACTTATGGTGACACCATGAATGAGGGACCTCCAAGTTACAGTCTTGCTCAGGTCTTACAGACCTGTATGGAGTCTCTTCATCATGAATGCAGCCTTCATCTTTTCCTGCCTCCTAACTTATTGTACATTATTACATTTTCTAGTGAGTCATGACTTCCCATGACATATGTTATGTCAGTCTTAAAAGAATTGTATAGCCTGCCAGTGCACTTCTGTCTAAATTCAAGCTGCTTTTAAAGCTTGGGACTTTACTGGAACACCTGGTCTATGTCCTATAGGTGAGGTTAACACACTGTTTCAGGACATGGGATGAGTCCTTTTTAGCCACTATGGAATGCCCTCATCAATTCATCTCAAATACTTCTAAAAACTTACTAAGCTTCTAAACCGGCTTTTAGCTCATTATGCTTAATATGTTTTTCAAACTGTTTAACTTGTTGATTTAAGGTTATAGGTAAAACAGACTAAAATCTTTTGATATTGCAGGATGTAATCGTTCGATTAATAAATACATTTGGCACACCATATCCATAGATTCAATGGCTTGAAAAACATATCCCCCACCCTCCAAAAAAAATCCCAAAAAGTAAAGCTTGATTTTACCATTTGATGCTATACAATGGGGCTTGAGCATCCACAGATTTAGCATCCTTAGAAGATGCCCAGGAACAAACCTCACAAAATACCAAGGGTTCACTATATAAATAATGCAGTTATAGCTGTTCAATACTACTTTTAACTATTACAACACCATCCTAGAATACTGGGGTATGTGGTTTGGTGGGGTAACTGGGATTCTCTCCTAGAGTTCTAGTGTAGTGCTCTATCACATACTACACCACTACAGTTCTCAAGCACTGATATTCTCCTATCTTGTTAAACTACAAATTCCAGGATTCTCCAAGATGGGATCATGAGTGGTATCAAAATTATTATATTTATCTATTGCAGAAACACTCAAACTCTTGTTTAGCCATTCAGCTGTAATTGCCATAATATCCAACCCGACATGTACCCACACATTAGCTCTCAATTTCCCTGGTAGCCTAACGTTAGTTTAATGATAGTGATGCTTATGATAAATCTGTGATTTCAATTTTACAGTACACTCTTTCTCAGGGCTTGGAAACATACAACCTGCTAGTTGTTTGTGGACTACAATTCCCAATTCCCCAAGTAGCTATACTGGCCATTGCTTATGATAAATCGCTTATTGCTTATGACTCAATATCTGAAGAGCTGCATGACTTCCCATTCTAAACATTTCCCAGGTAGCAACCATTTTTTAAAATGGATAAGAATGACACTCGTTTCCTTCTTGCTAAGATGTAGTTTCATTTTTAAGCTTTCCCGAGAACCTAACTTAGTTCACAGTTACACCAGGTTTGTTGGGGAATAAATAACTCACCCATTGAACCTATTCCTCACTGTTTTACGTGTCTGTTCTCACAAGCGTATGTGCAAAACTTACTAAATACACACATACTCCAACTGCCACTATATATCATGCTCAGACCTCTTCTTCTGAAAATTACCCTGTGGAACTCCCTATTGCTCATCTCTTGGGGGAAATTGTATTAAAGTGTTGTCTCTGTTAGCATCTAATTCTTATTCTTCTGGCCTAAACACAGAGTTTGGAAATGAGACTTTTGGGTTTGGGAAATTCCGGAAACTTACAGCCATTGTGACCACTGCTCATGCTGGTTTTAGGATTCTAAAGTCTGTAAGTTAAATAAGTAACTATTTCAAGCTCTGCCTCATGGTGCCTAAACGGTCAGTCATGCTAGGGTGGGGTGGAGCATATGCATCTTATCCAAAGATAAGACAAATTACAGCAGAACTTGACCAGAGAGCTTCACTAGAGGATATACTATGTCTAGAGAGAACATTTCTTTAAGTGCTTTTAGATCTTCCTAGTGCAATTCTGGTAGAAGCTGACCATGGAATCGCACTGGAGGACTTACACATCACTACAGAGAACAATTCTCTAGGCACTCCAGTATAATTCCAGTGGAAACTGACACTAGAATTGTGGTGGTGGATCTACATGTGCCTAGAGAAAACACTTTTCTAGACACTTGTAAGTCCTCCAATGCAATTCTGGCAGAAGTTAACCACAGAGAATTCCACTGGAAGACCTGCAAATGCCTAGAGAGACACTGCTCTAGGCACCTGCAGGTCCTCTAGTGCGATTCCAGTGGAAGTTATCAACGAAATTGTGCTGGATGACCTACACATCCGGGCTGTGGCACAGCTGGTTAAGTAGCCAGCTGCAATACATCACTATGACCAAGAGGTCATGGGTTCGAGGCCAGCCCATGTTGGAATGAGCACCTGACCATTAAAAACAAAAACAAAAACAGCCCCTAATCGTTGTTGACCTAAGCAACCAAAAGATAGTTGCATCGATCAAGTAGGAATTTAGGTACCACTTTGCGGGGAGGCTAATTTAACTAATTTACAACACCATAAAAATCATCCAGCAGGCATTTGGAATGAGGAAGTACTGGTATCCATCAAGATGTCACAGAGGATGATGAAGCAGCAGCTCCCCCTGTGGCCGGAATCGAGCATCCCCTCAGGAAGCTAGAAGCTGGAGAATGTTAAATTGCCTCTGCGTCTCTGTCTCTATGTTCATATGGCATTGAATGTTTGCCATGTATGTGTACATTGTAATCTGCCCTGAGTCCCCTTCGGGGTGAGAAGGGTGGAATATAAATACTGTAAATAAATAAATATACATACCTACAGATCCACTTTTAGAATTCAGCCTAATTTGCACTAGGACCCATTCATTTGTCTTGTGTATGTGTGTGTGTGGTCCAAGGTATCTGTAAATCTTTCCTATAATGCTATGGACCTCATCACACTAGAGCATGGGTCACTTTAAATCCACTTTAGGGAGGGGCCTTTAAATAGCTCAGCCAGACAAGTCTTGGGCCTCACCAAACTACAAACCCCAGAATTCTGCAGGAGGCAGAAACTGGATTTAAAGTGGATCCATGCTTTGGTATGATGCAGCAGTATGTTTCAAATGAGTCAGTTTTCTTCCTATCAGCTTTTTCACTGTCCAGCTTCCACAACTATACAGACAAACTGGAAACACTATGTACTGCATGGATAGTGTTGTTATTTAATAATGTATTTTTATACTCAAGCTGGCTCTACACCAGTTTCTGAATTCAGATTTTTTTTATCGTGTCAGAAACCACTTGAGAACATACTGCAAGTCACTTCTGGTGTGAGAACTGGCTGTCTACAGAGACATTGCAGATTATCTGCTTTGAACTGGATTATATGAATCTACACTGCCATATAATCCAATTCAAAACCAATAATCTGGATTTAGAAACCGGATTATATGGCAGTGTAGATGGGGCTTCAATGTCCTCCCAAGTCTTAGAATGCATTTACGATGCAGAATTAATGCAGTCTGAAACTGTCATGGCTCAATGATATGGAATTCTTGGAAATGTAATGTGGGAAGCCACCTGCACTATTTAGAGAAGGCTAGAGACGTTTAAAAACTACACTGCAACTCCCGGGATTCCAAAGCATTGAGTAGTGGCAGTTCAAGTGGTTGGAAACTGAATTAATTCTATAATGTAGATGCACACTTAGTCTTTTTCTGATACCATGTTGCAGTGAAAAATGTCATGCTCCTTTCCAACCTGTGGTTCATTCAATGTGCTGGAGAAAGTGCCCATCATCCCCAGGCACTTTCTTGCTGTCTGGGCTTTGGTGGGAGACGTAATCCAACCCAACCCAAGGGCCTCATTTTGGGGAAGGCTGAAAGGGCCACCCGGGCTCATAATTCAATTACAGTTGCGGTGTGTGTGTGTGTGTGTGGGGGGGGGGGGGGGGGGGTCAGGGGGAAAGAGGAAGAATTGAAGCCAGCTGCGGTGACATGTGTTTTCCCTTCCAGAAGGCAGATCCTGCTTCTGTTTAAGAGGGAAAGCACACAGAGGCGTATCTTTAAAAGATGGCTTACTCATGCATATGGCATTGATTTCTCGTAAGTTGAAACAAGCGTGCGGAAGACTTTCAACAAGTCGCCAACAGACTGAATCACTAAATGAGTTGAAATGATTTAACAGCTCTCTTCCTCCTGAGGATATGTTTTTCCCCCACCCACTCACTTGCCTCCCTCCAACCAGAAACAGGAGAGCATGAATTGCACATGTGACACATTGCAACACACATTCTCTGGCAGGAGTTTTTTTTAAGGGCCCATCTAAGATTTCATATGAAGGGAAAGGGAAGAGAAAGGTTTTCATCTTTAGCTGGAAAAAGGCTCGCAAAACAAACTCAGAACACGTCAGGTTAATTTTTATTTTATTTACAACAGTTTTACCCCGCCTTTCTCACCAGAGGGGACTCAAGGTTAAGCCAAAGGGGGCATTTTAAGGGCATGCACACAGTGGGTATATACATTATGGGTCTTTTTTCTTATGGACCGACAAAGCTGCAGAGCTCAGAAACAGTACTTTGTACTTATGTTAAAGTTCTCCAGTCAATATATCTACAGTAGAGTCTCACTTATCCAACATAAACGGGCCGGCAGAATGTTGGATAAGTGAATATGTTGGATAATAAGGAGAGATTAAGAAAAAGCCTATTAAACATCTAAATAGGTTATGATTTTACAAATTAAGCACCAAAACATCATGTTATACAACAAATTTGACAGAAAAAGTAGTTCATTACACATTAATGCTATGTAGTAATTACTATATTTACGAATTTAGCACCAAAATATCATGATATATTGAAAACATTGACTACAAAAATGTGTTGGATAATCCAAAACGTTGGATAAGTGAGTGTTGGATAAGTGAGACTCTACTGTATATGTGTGTATGTGGCATGGGTGTCCACTCATACAGACAGCCTCTGGCCTCCACAAACAGGCTATAGTTCCCAGTGCTGAGGAGCCACCAAATCACTCCCTCTAAGGACATTGCAGGTTACAGCGAGCACATCTCAGTGTTCCTTTCTCTATTTGCATGGCCCCACCCACTGCCTCTTCCGTAATCCTCTGCTATCCTTTCCTATGTCACACAGCAAACAGAGGAATTGAGGTTTGGCATCTGGAAGTTACAGTTCATCTGTATTCAGAAAACACTGAACCCAGCCAACATCAGATCAGGACCAAACTTGGCACACAGTCCTAACATGGACAACTGTGGATACTGACAGGGTTTCAGGGTGATTGACCTTTAACTCTTGGAGTTATAGTTCACCTGTGTTCTGTGAGCCCTCTGAACCCCACCAATGATGGATTTGGACCAAACTTGGCACATAGACCCAATGCTTACCACTTTGGGGCGATTAACCTTGGCATCAGAGTTATAACTCACCCATATTCAGAGAACACTGAAACCAGCAGATGAGAGATCTCAACCAAACTTGGCACACAGACCTAACATGGCCAGCTTTGAATACTGTCAGGGTTTGGAGAGGACTGACCCATGATTTTGGGAATTGTAGTTCATCCCCATCCTTATGCATTTTCTAATGGGAGCATTCATAAAAAACAAAAGGAAAGACAGGGTTTTTTCAAATAAATAGCATTACACATTAAACTGATATGACCAAACATCCCAAAACAAAATAAGCTCTGTTCAAATAACCTGGGCACCGCCGGGTACCCAAGCTACTGTGTGTGTGTGTGTGTGTGTGTGTGTATGTATGTACACACACACATATATATATATCCCACCGTGTCCAAGGTCTTCATCCATATCGTCCAACAAATATATCATGAGGCCATCTTAACAAGATTTGTTCTGAGATGGGTTGCCTTTGCTTTCGTCTCAGGTTGAAAGACTATGACTTGCCCAAGGCCACATAGTGGGTTTCCATGGCTGAGTGTGGATTCAAACCATTGTCTCCAGAGTTATAACCAAATACCCAACCACTACACCACCCTAGATCTCACACAGGCATGCTTCCCCTTAAAGAAATCTTCTGACATTGGAGCTCCATTTTCTAGTATCTCATCTAACCAATTCTCCCCTTTTCTCCTCATCCATTTAACTGTACGCTTTCTAAAAGCAGCATCTGCATTGGGAACATGGTGAAGGAGGGCTGGAGAAATATGGACAGTCAGTGTTGAGTTGGGGCATTTTGCCTAAAGCAAACAATGCAATAAAGAAAGTGTGATCTGGGAAACAGCAAGGTTCTATTCTAGCAAGACTTGCTTGAATTGGCTACTTTTCTGATATCGAAAGTATGGTATGATAGGTGACAGAAGGACAATGATTTTAACGCTGTCTTCAAAAATCCCTGTATTTCTTTTCCTTTTACTACACAGTGTGCAATTTATGGCACTCCAGATGTTGTTGGATTGCAAATCCTAGAATCGCTCACCATTTGGCATATTGGCAAGTACTGATGGAAGCTGTCTTTCCAACATCTGGAGGGCCAACCTTTGCTTATCCATTGTAGATGCCCATCAGTAGATCAAAAGTGATGAGGGAATCTTAACCTCTTTGGCAGAGACATCCACAGTTGAAAGGCTGATCCAAAGACAGCCCCATTAGGTTTGCATCTCAACCTAATCTCTTGAGATGTTGGGGCACACAGCTAAGCCTCTAAGTTCTCAAATTCTAGTCGGCCTTGTATGGGAAGAAGCAATCTTTCAGATATCCTGGCCTCAAGTTCTTTAGTATTTTGCTGGTCAAAACCAGCACCTCCCATTCAGTTTGGAAAATAACACAATTCTTGTAAGCCTGGTGTTATGTGATCTCTTCTAATGCACACCCAACTGCACCCTCCCGACACATTTCAAGAACAGTAGTCTAATCAAGTCAGAATTAAGGCGTGAACCACTTGGCCACGGAAGACACCGATTTTTTTTAAAAGTCCTACTTTTAGCGGCACAAAAAGATACACCTCCACCATTATCTCCTAAGCAGTCTGAAGTTCTTCTCTATACTCTAAACAGAAGTTATTTGGAAAAACCGAGAAACTCCAGCCTTGGAAAAATGGTATTTGAGAGCTTTAGATATAAAAAATATGGACATTTTGACAGAAATAGTATCACAGAACAACGCAAAAAGGCAAAGGACAGAGTGGAGTAAATTGGAACAATATCTAGAAAAAATAAATAATTAAATAAATAAAATAAACAATAGAACATTATAGAACAGGAGAAAATAACAACCTAAGGCCAGCAGAAGTAAAAACACCAATGCTGAATAAGGAACAAGTATGAAGAAAATTGGACCTGCTAAGCAGAGGATCTAGAAGACGCTACTATATATGTTTTGTTGGGGGAGGCTATGGGGTTTTTTCCTGGTGACTGTTTTATATATATATGAATATACTAAGATACAATGTATATGCATATATATATATATATATATATATATATATATATAATCCTTTTTTTTGTCTCGACTATTCCTCTGACGTTCTTCTTTCAGTCTTTGTCTATCTTGCTTAAATTGTTCCCCCACTTTTAATGTAACAATAAAAGTATAAATAAAAATCTTTTTTTTAAAAAGAAGCTATTTGACTACAGTAAGGCAGGTATTTGCTTCTCAGAGCTGCCAAGCAGATGACGCAACACTGGCCACATCACAATGGTAAGCCCTGGTAACAAACGCATGGCCACACACACTTATAAACTACAAGAGACCATTGTGATGGATGCTACAGTTCTTGTAAGCATGGTGTTATGTGATCTCCCCAATGCACACACAACACAAGTCTTCATTTTGCACAAGCTGCAGCATCCCAAAACATTTCAAGGACAACTTAATTTAGTGCAGTTGTCTACTTAGGCCAGGACTAAGGCATGAATCATTGTAGACTTAACATAGACGTTTTAGTCCTACCTTTAGTAGCACAAAAGGCTGGACCTCCACCATTATCTTCTAAGCTGTCCAAGTCCTTCTCCGAACTCCAACCAAAAGTAGTCTTTCTGACTAGTGGAAAACAGGAATTTACTCCACCGAGCTGCTCCACAACACAAGCCACATCACAATAGTAGGCCATAGCAACAAGCACATGGCCATATACACTCCTGAACCGCAATAGCAGGGCATTGTGATGGAAGTTTGAAAGAGTCAGAAACTTGCTTAATTTGGAGAAGACAGAGAAGAAATCATAATATATTGGATTGTCTTTAAGAAAATGATAATCAGATCTTTTGGTAAAGTGTGGGCAAAATAAAATGAGTTCCAAAGTTTAGAAATTAGGAACAATCAGGTAATGAGGTAAAACAGCTTGTTTAGGAGTGTATGGAGAAGCTACCATTGTTGAAAATCAAGGCAGGTTGGAGAAACACCTGGTTGAAGGAGTCATAAATCAGCCTGGATCTAGAAGGCAATAGAAGATCTGGGATCATTTTCAAGGAATGACCTCATCCATGGAGATACCTGCAGCTTCTTCTCTTTCAAGGTTGAAGATTTAACAGGCATTCTTCCTCCCATTAGGCCATTTCCTTGTGATAACCCATGAGATTAGGTCCAATTCTTCATTGTATAATCAACCTCCTGGCTAGACTTCAAAGTTTCTCAGTGCCAAAGTGGTAAAAAATGGAAACGTTCTTGAGAAGAAACAAAACAATTTGTTTTCCAAAAAAGGGAAAATGGAGTAGATGAAAGAAGTGTACACAACCTTTCGCCTCACACAAGAGCCTTCTGTCGTTTTGGGATTTTTTAAATGGTAGTTGCCTTGGAAACTACCAAATACATTGTTCTTCAGTCGATGAAATCAGCTTCTCGGGCGCCAAGCTGATAATGTCTCTTCATGATGACACAGCAGAGTTAGGATTGAGAAAATGGGAGGAAAAGTTCAACAAAGCAGCCCTTGAACCTGAAAGGGAGATAAACATAATTAAATAGGAAGAAGAGAAGAGGGAAAGAAAGAAAAAAAAAGTCTGCACCTAACATATTGCAAAATCTGTGACTTCAACGGTCTTTTTGACATTTACTTTCAAAATGAGCAATCAGGAGCCACTGCTTCATACAGGAATGGGAATTCTGTGGACCTTCTCTTCTGAGGTTATGTTATTGTATGTCCAAGCAAGTCAATACAGTCAATGGTGGGGGATATTGGCTGTTGCAATCCAACAAGGTCTTAAGCATTGGTGTCCAACTTTTAGTCCCCCAGGTGTTTGGGACTCCAACCCACAGAAGCCCTGGCCAGATTGTCCAATGCTCAGGGATTCTGGGAGCCGAAGTCCAAAACACTTGGGAGGACCAAAGGCAGGACCATTGGTTTAGAGCAGTAGTTCTCAACCTGGGATTCCCCAGATGCTTTGGCCTTCAACTGGTAAACTGGCTGGGATTTTTGGAAGTTGATAGGCCAAAAACATCTGGAGACTCCAGGTTGAGAACCACCGGTTTAGAGGGTCACAGCTTGGTCTAGAGCAGTGGTTCTCAACCTGAGGGTCTCCAGATATTTTGGCCTTCAACTCCCAGAAATCCTAACTGGCTGGGATTTCTGGGAGTTGTGGGCCAAAACACCTGGGGACCCACAGGTTGAGAACCACTGATCTAGTTAAAGGTAGCAATGAAAAGGAGAGAAGTAAATCAGGTAATAAAGTAAATATGGAGCCTTCATCACCACTATCACCATTTTAAAAGGCTTGTTGTTATTTTGTCATCCACTTGCATTACCTCCTGATGTTGAATGGAAGTAATGGTTACATCAGTAAATACAAACACTCCCATGTTTTAACTGCATTATATGGTCAAGTGTAGACTCATATAATGCACTGAATAGCACTGAACTGGATTATATGAGTCTACACTGCCATATAGTTCAATGAAGTTCATCTGCAATCTGAAACTGCATTATATGGCAGTATAGATGGGGCCTGGAACACAGAGGGTGCATCTGAATGGTAGAAGTAATGTCGCTTTGAAACACACTGACTACCATGGTTCAATGCTATGCAAACCTGGGAGCTGCAGTTTTGTGAGGTACCAGCACTATTTTGACAAAGGTGGAAGACCTTGTAAAACAGCAACTCCTTGGATTCCATAGCATTGAGCCATGGCACTTAAAGTGATACCAGACTGTATTAATTCTATAGTATAAATGCACTTTCAGTTATCATCTGTGAAATGTTGGAGGATATGGGGATCAAGGATTGAACTAAAAACTTGTGATCTGTAACCAGAAGAGGGGATTTTTGGAGATGATCTAAATGAACAAACAGCTCCAGAAGGAAGTGGGCAGCCCTTCCTTAAACACGGCAAACGATTAAATGTTCCCAACAACTAAACTGAGCAACATCTCTTTTCGATTAGACATGACCACAGCAACCTCAACTTGTTATTCACAGATGCACCAAACTGTGCCTTTTGCAAAACCGAAGAAACAAAAAGCCTTTAAAAAAAGAAAGAATATTTGACCAGTATTACAGTATAGTCTTGGTGTCCACCTAGTGACAGCTTTGTAACACTACAGCGACGTTGCATTTCACAGCATTTAATTTCCCTTTTGAGTGATACCACATTATCCTTCGAACTCATTTTGTCTGCCTAATGGTGCAGAGCCGCCTGGGTGTGCGTCTCTGAGAGATCTGATGTTCCCAAGCTGCACGCCTGATGCATGCGAGATGTGCCACTGAGTAATGCTTTATACATTAGAAGGTAATACTTCTAGCCAGGGCTGTAGCAGTGTTCCTTAAGAGAATGTTGCCCCCCCCCCCCGCCTTTTTCTCTGACCTTCTACTTTTATATGAACACACACCCCAAAATTGGGTTCTTTGGTGCTACACAAGTAAGAATGCATCTACACTGTGGCATTAACACAGTCTGATACCACTTTAACTGCCCTGACTTCATGCTATGGAATCCTAGGAGTTATAGTTTTACAAGATCTTTAGCATTTGGTCAAATCTGTAGTTTAAGGTAAATGGGAAAGTATCCTCCATGGATACATGGGTCTAGTTTGGGAAGAAGCAGCTTTCTTTGGCAGAGTAAGCTAAAGACCATACAAAAATTACAAATCCCATTATTCCATAGCATTGAACATGGAAGTTTAAGTGATGTGAAACTGCATTAGTTCTAGTGTAGATACACTTTAAGCAAAAACCTATGAAATTCTTGAAGTCACCATTCATCTAACAATAATGTAGACTTTTAAACATGTTTTTCTAATATATCTTGAGTATTTTATAAACTTGGTTTTTCTTTTCCCAACCCTGCAGTTGCTCTCTTTTTTCACTTCTGGGACAGATATTTTGCAACAAAACCAGAAAAAAAACCCAGGGGTTTTCTTTCATTTGTTTTGAGAATCGTTTTTTTTTTTTTACATTCATTCTCTAGAAAAAAATATAGTTGCTCAGGAAATCAGCTCGTACCGGAAACCAGTGACCTTTTAGCACTTTTTTTATTTATATATCATGCAACTGTGCATGGAAAAGAAAATGCGTTTCTAGTCACTGTTTGCATTATAACCTTTTGGTATTTTCAGATGAAGATGTAACCCAGGGTTAACTACCTATCCCTCAAAGCAAACATCCTGGATGGTGCTGACATGTGACATCACACATAGACTGATAGAGAAAACCCTGAGAAAACAAACAGAAAGCCGGGTCCACTTCCTCTTCTGACCAGTCTTAGTAGCAGAATAATCATTCTGACAAGTACTTTTTTCCAGATTCACACCCCTATACTTCCTGCAAAATCAGCTTGTATAGTTTTGCATTAAAAGCTAGGGGGAGAGAATCAAACTGGACAATTTCATTAGCAAAGGATTTACTATTTAGCCAGTCACCTTGCTTGGTATCCTCCTCCGATGTGCACCGCAAAATGGATATGTTGCTTTCTAGGGCTAACATGCTATTACTGTAGCTCTTCAGCCTACCCACAACTTTAGAAGACCCTTTATTTCCCCATTTTGTGATTAAGTTTGTTGCTATTAGACTAATAAACCTGGCAGCCAGGCTCTACTGGCTTTTAACAAGCTTATCGTCAAATGCTATTAAATCTCTTCTCGGGTTTTACTATAAACGGATGTGTTCCTGCAGTCTTTTGGCTCCAAAGCAGGAAAATATTTTGTTTTACGTATTTTCTCCCTTTTAAAGTGACTCATTCCATGCTAACTATGGTTACTGTCGATAAAAGGATTGCCTGTTCCCTTTCCCATTAAAAATTGTTGCAAAGTGGCCTATTTTAATCTAGATTTGTTTTGAAAACATATAACAATCCCCTGCAATTTATCTGTTTCTAAATGGGTGCTATTAAACCACTACCCTTTCAAATGTTATCAGCCCATAAAGGAATAGAAACGGATGTTGAAAGAATGATGTAATTCCAGAGAACTCTTAGTTCAATGGTTTAGAGTCCATGGTTTGCGAGCTGAGAGTCATGGGCTCAATCCTGCCTTTGCTAGGAAAAGACCCATGTTGGAAATTGGGCCTAAATGAAATTTTACTCCCAACTAGAATGGACCCATTAGACAGATAAAATTAAGCAAGGGCTGAATTGCCAAATTCTGATTGATTCAGTGGGAATAACAATTGGTTTAAGTCCCTATTTCAGTCAAAACATATGGATCTCCAGATGTTTTTAAAACATAGGCAGCATAACCAATGATAAGGGATTATGGGAGTTGCAGTGCAGCATTTGCTGGGGAGCCAAAGGTTCCTTTTGCCTAAACAATATTGATCTAGATCACAGATGAGCAAAGTATTGTCCCTAGGGATCAAATTTTATGCTCCATGATGCTCTTTAGGTGCATTTACCTCAACATTTTGAAGTCTCCTGGTTCCCCAAAGGATCAAAAACCATTTTTTGCATATTTTTTAAAAAAATCTTTTTTGCTTCAGAATGTTCTCTAGGGAGCATATCCCCTTAGCCTTTTACAGCTGCCCATCCTTGAGTTAGATAAATTTTGCAACTTTCTATGCTGCTATGTGATTACGAAGATAAATTTTTATTTTATTTTATTTGTGTAAGTCGGTATTGCTCTTGCAACTTCCAAAAGTGCTTGATGTCAGGAACCTTCACACATCAGAGACAGAACAAGCCTAACTTCAAGCGCAATGCAAACTGAGTAACAGGCATTCCAAGATTTGCGTAATGTTTTTGATGGGTCACACAGCCTTCATAAAACAGATAGCCAAGAGGTAATTTTGTTCCATACTAGGGAGAGGACATTCTACACTTTGAGAGCCATTGCCATAAAGGCTCCAAGCTGTCTGTTGCTGGAAGCAGCCACAAAACTGGCAAAGATAGATGTGCCTCCTGACTAAATCTCAATTATAAGGGGATCTACTATGGGTAGAGACAGTACTGTACAACTTATGACAGTCCCAAAATATTCAAAGATTTTAAGAAGCAGCTTGAATCAGGCCTCTTAGCAAACTACAAAATTGGCACAGAACAATCACATTCCCTTCAATTGTACCTATTTGGCAGGGACAGTCCTAATTAATCCTCCACTGTCCCATTTTTTCAGCTGCTTATCAAATGTCCCACGTTCTCCTTCCTACCACCTTTATCCACAGCTTACTTAAGTAACTACAAACTGAGGTCAAAGTGTAAAAATAGGCTGCATTCAACTCAGTGAGGAGGGAGAAGAGAGATGGAGACAGAATCTTGTCTTCCAAAGATGCTTAGGTAGAGGTAAACTGTGTCAGGCTCTCCTAGATTGCCTCCTCTTCTTGAGAAAGCAGTCCCAATTGTTCATTGTTAATTTTTAAAAATAAGTTATCTCCCCAACTCCAGAGTGATCACATCTTGATTCCATAACATCCAGCTTGGCTACTGCAACATGCTCTACACGGGTCTGCCTTTGAAGATGACCCTATGACTTCAAGTAGATGTTTCTTCAAGACTCAAATCCAGCAATGGATAAACTGAAGTCCACTAGATGGTGGGAAATGCAGTGGTTGAATGACATTTGGAAGGCTGGACATTGGCCCTTGACAAATAGGAGGGTTGAAGAAGTTCTTAGCATTAAATGAAGTAATATGGTCATCTTCAAGGGCAATTCCATATATTGCATATTGCAAGGGCCAGCTAGATGCTACAGAAGAAAGATGGGACCTGTTGAAGAAGAGGAGAATGTTTTTCAATCAAGGATAAAAAACATGACATTTCTGAAAAAAAACTTCTCAAGTAACATCCATCCGTCAGGATATATCTACAGGTTTTTTATCCAATCAGTCATGATGGAGAAAGGTGCTGCTCCATATTTTATATATGTACAGACCAACAACTAAAATATTGGAAGTATTATCTCAATTACAAACATAAATCACCTCTTGGAAAAGTTCCTTTGGGGGCAAATAACTCTAGAATCCAAAAGGCATCGGGTTCTGGGTGACAGGCTGAACATCCATAATATCCATCTTCTAATCTGTACTAGTATTAAAGGTAAAGGAACCCTCTTATCTTTTCATCTAGTCAACATAACAGATCTTGACATAAGTACTTTTACTCGCCCAGTGGAAAAACTCCTTCCTTCCTTCTTCCACTTTTGTCTGAATTTCTAATCAAAAATGTCTAATCCACACTTCCTCCATTGGATAGTCACTGGTGTGTTGGAAGAACCACAATTCTGAGCCAAATACAACTAAGCCGACACTATGTTGATCTTTTGTTCCTTATTTTGAATATACATAGAAGATTCTGTAGAATCATAGAGTTGGAAAAAGTCTCATGGGTCATCAAGTCCAACCCTTTGTTCATTGCAAGCTCTCCAGCTAAAGCATCCCCATCACTAACTATTCAACCCCCACCTCTCCAGGAAACTGGTTCCAATGCAAAACCACTTCTTACTGTAATGAAGTTCTTTCTAATGTTCAAGCGATGCCCACCCTCCTGTACCTTGAAATAAAGAACAAGGCGGCATGCTCTTCTCTATGGCAGATCTTGGGGTATTTAAAGAATGTGATTATGTCATCACGTCATTTTCTCTTCCCATAGCTGAACATGCCCAGCACCTTCAACCTCTCCTCATATGCTTTGTTCTTTACACTTATCTTCATTGCAGTTCTCTGAACTTCCTCCAACTTGCCTATATCCTTCTTAAAATGCGGCACTCAGAAGTGAATACAATACTCCAAACATTTCACTGACATAATACTTTCACTATAGCATTTACACTCAGCCCTCACATTTGCTGGGGTTGCAGGTAATAGGACTCCCATGAAAAAGAAAAAAACATGAATAAAGAAACGGTGTTTTGTTTTGTCTTTTTTATGTTTGTAGGAAATTTTAGATTTTACAGCATAATTCTGTTTCAATTCTTCTGAAAGCTCACCACAGAATAACACTGGAGAACCTAGAACAGAGATCCCCAAACTAACATTGAAGGCCCTCTAAGGTCATTTATCTGGCCCCTGCCCTAAACTTTAGACTTAAGAGGACCTAGAGATTTCTACAGAGATCATTTTTAATCAAATCTGTGAATAATGAAATCTGCAAAAATCAAAATAATAAAAGTAGACTGCATACTTTGTTCATTTTTGGGTGAATCCCATGAAACAACACTAGGAATCCCTGTGAATATTATTACATAATTGTGCATTTTATAACAATCTAGAGACAAGGGCCATCTGCTAATCAATCTACAGGCCACAATGTTCTTAAATCCAGTAAAGGGCTGTCTAATCAGTTCTTCTACCAGTTGCAGTGAAAAGAATTTCTTCTATTGCTCAACAGCAACTTTTCTTGGAATGTTTTACTTTATTTACTTAATCTTTTTAAAACTGTTTTTGCTGGTCAGAGACAATAGAATGGCTCATATATTCCATTTTAGACATTTAACAGCTGGAAAAATTGAAAAGTTTAAGCTACATATAAGTTAAATTCCTTTTCATCTTTGTATGTTGTTGCTTGCGAACTGCATTTGTGTAGGTTCTGGATCAGGACTTCAAGAAAGATGGAAAAGGGATACTGTTTTTCCATAACCTTCAATGAAAGATAATCTGCTATACTCATATCATCTCTTTGCTCTGGTGCAACGCTAGAATCAAAAGTACCTTATATCATGGGTCAAATAGCAGCTTGGGGTAGGCAATTTCAGTCATGACAGTTGGCAAAGAAAGAGAAAGATAATGTAATTCCCATCCCACAGTTGCTATTTAAAATACTTATAAAGGTGCTTTGAGCAATTTAAGAAATGTATAATTTGCCTCTGAATTACAATATTTGAAACTTCAAGAGACAAAAACAGATTACAAACCTAAATGCTTAAATAAAATTGCTAGTCCCACTTAGGCTAGATCTACTGAATGAACTGCAAGAAGTAATATTTGTGTAAATCTCACTGGTTGAGAAAGCTTTCTCTAGCTGGAACTAATAAATGGATTTACGCATCAGTATATACCAGCATAAGAAGCATCTAACTGGATTAAAATGGATGGCAAAACATCTGCTTGATACACACATGACCTAATGTTCAATCCTTAGTATCCCAAGAAGAGATAAGCAAGATTCATATGTGTATGTATCCTAAGATGAACTTATCTTGGTGGAGTCATGGAAAGATTTCTTCAGATGAATATTGCTGTTCTCTGGGGCTGAGAGTGTGTGATTTGGTTGCTCCCACATCAGAGGGCTTCTTACATGGTCAAGTGGGGAGTCAAACCCTAGTCTCCCAAAGTTATAGTTCAACACTCAAACCATTACTTGTGCTAGATCACAAGACTGATAAGTAAACTCTCAGAAGGCTGCCATCTGCCAGACTAAAAGCTACTGAAGTATTTGAAACAATGAACAGATTAAACTTCTTCTGTCTGTCTCCCGGTCCTGGCTGGTGGCTTCCATGTCACAGGGATGGTAAAACTAGAGTTAGTCTGAACTTCAAAAGAGTTACCCAAAGTTCCCCTTTACTTTGCAGATAGGGTTCAGCACCATGGACAGTTCTTTTAAGGTCTAGACTAAACCTTGGAATTGGTTTGTCACTGCACTGATATGGAAGTAACCAACTCTTGCGTGATTATGTGATACCATGACTGGATGCTACTTTATAGAATAATCATATTTTTTCAAGTTCTTTAATAAACTAGTTCTCAGGGGAAAGCTATTTTGCTTTCTTCCAATACAGGCATTCCCTGAGTTACAAACACCCAACTTACAAACAACTCATAGTTAAAAACGGGAGTGAGACAACAGGAAGCGAGAGAAAATTCATTCCTGAAATGAGTTATCATGAGGAAAAGTGGTCCCAAATGAAACTTTATCACCAATCCTTGTTTCTGCAATAAGCCAAATTTTTCAAAATCCAATTGTCAGAGGAACAAAAAAGGTGAAATCTTCTGAACAGGAGCAGACAGCAAAGGAATCACCACAAGGATGTTAACTCTTCCCTATGCTATCCAAAGCGCGATCTCTCCCAAATTTTACCAGTTGTTGGAACTCAGCTGGGAGAACATATGTGCTATATCTAAATTGGGTAATACTCAAATTCTAAATGGATGAGATGGTATATATTACTTATATTGCCTTTTTGTGGGGAGTCGACTGTACTGTCCGTTTCTTATCATTAATAGTGCTTTGAAAAGATAGCCAATAAAAGGTTCACTTTAAAGGGAAAGCCCACCAACCTTTCAGATGCAAACTGGAACACACGTAACTAACTACTATCAACGTATGGTGAAGCTGGAAAGCGTTATTAATTAGAATATACAAGCTGCACCAATTTGCTACCAGGAATTTCAGGATTCTTTTCCCACCTGTCCTTTCCCCCCTCCCCTGAGTTATTACAGTAGAGTCTCACTTATCCAACACTCGCTTATCCAACGTTCTGGATTATCCAACGCATTTTTGTAGTCAATGTTTTCAATATATCATGATATTTTGGTGCTAAATTCGTAAATACAGTAATTACTTCGTAGCATTACTGCATATTGAACTACTTTTTCTGCCAGATTTGTTGTATAACATGATGTTTTGGTGCTTAATTTGTAAAATCATAACTTAATTTGATGTTTAATAGGCTTTTCCTTAATATCTCCTTATTATGCAACATATTTGCTTATCCAACGTTCTGTCGGCCCGTTTATGTTGGATAAGTGAGACTCTACTGTAATTACTTTTGCACTTTGAAAGCAATCTGCAGCAATTGAAGCAATCTCAAGACAAAGGGATAGAGTGGGAGGAGAAACTGGGACATTTGAATAATTGTTTAAAAAGTGGGATGACAAGAGGATTAATCAAGTTTGTCACTTCCACATCAGGACAGAAATAAGCAAAGTTATCGTTATATTAAAAATCTATTTCAGATAATTCAGAAGCTAGTTTTCTGCTGCTCTAGAGACTCAGACGTGGCACAATAGATTCAAACTGCAGGAAAAAAAAGATTTTCCGTCTAAACTTTAGGAAGAACTTCCTGATGGTAACAGCTGCTTGGCATTGGAAGATGCTGCCTTGGAGTCCAATGGAGTCTCCTTCTCTAGAAGCTTTTAAGCAGAGGCTGGATGGCCATCTGTCAGGAGTGCTCAGATTGTGCATTTCTGCATGGAAGAATAGGATTGGACTTGACCCTTGGGGTATTCCAAAGTTAGCATTCTATAATTCTATAAGGAAACCTGACTGCTTTTAAAGCCAATTCACAACAGTACAACCTTCCCAAACATGATACCATCCATATGTTTAGTACTATATGGCAAAAGCAAACTGCTGCGGCCTCTCCTAGCATGTTCTTTCTTATTCATGTGTTGCTCCATCTTGACCACACTTCAATGTTGTGTGGCCACATGTGCCCTACTTTTTACCATCACAGAGCGATGGTTTCCATCAGTGGAGGGTGTCTGCCCTTTCCCTCCCACTGCATACACTGTTCAGGAAGACGCACACAGAACTTTTTGTTCCTGGTCGGAAAATTTCCCTCCTACTGATGTCACAGGCTGCATTCTCAGCTATCCCAAATGGGGCCTCTGTGCTTTGCCTTACTTCCCCTCTGTGTATTCTGCAGAGACAAGGGAGTCGGTAGAATAACTTTTTATTTTGTTTTGAAAGGTAAAATAAAAGCCAGGGTGATGTAGTGGTTTGAGTCTTGGACTGCAACTCTAGGTTTCGAATCCCTGTCTGCCATGGAAATCCACTTGAGCCAGTCACACTCTCTCAGCTTCAGAGAAAGGCAAAGGCAAACCCTTCTATGAAAAAAATCTTACTAAGAAGAGCCATAAATTGCAAATGAATTGAAGGAGCTCAAAACCAGGAATAGAGTAAGGCTTTAGAGAGCCTGTAGTTGCATAAAAAGTCAGCTTTTCTGCCATCACAACGGAAGGAAAAACTGAATATATCTTTACTGAATGTGATTGTTTCTGTGAAGAAAAGAGATGGCAATCATTAAAACAATTGAAACATATGAACTTGGCGGACTCGGTGGATTTGGATTAGAAACACTTGGATGTTTCTGTATTTAACAACTAGCGACAGGATACTGACACCGCTACAAGGTAGGCAAAGTCTCCCTAATTCTGATGCAAACAGGCTAGCAAACATCGGAACAAATCTGATTTGAAATGTAATCTATATATACAAGGTATATAATCAACATATGGATGTATATGGTTATTGGTTGGTTGGTCTGCTTGTACCACAAAGGCTCCTCCGTGGGTTCATGGGTCTGGACCAGACTTAGCATACATATCCTTCATTGTCCAACTTAAAATAATTTAGGGGTTTGAACTGAAAGAATTGCCCCTTTTTGTCCCATAGCAGAGGGAAAGAAAAGGAACAAAGCAGTTTGGCTGTGGCTAGGTGAAGGACTGATTGTGGCTAGGTGAAGTAGCCTTCTGGGATGTCACTGGGAAAAAAAGGGAAGGAAGTGGCTGGCTGTTGGTAGGTGACATATATATGAGAAGGGAGGGAGAGAGGAGAAAAAGAAGGGGAAAAATGGAAATACGAGGGGTGTATGAGGGGGAGGGAGGGAGGGAGGTATTAGGGAGAAATAGAGGAAGGGAAGAGAAAGCATACCCAGCCAATGCAAATAATCAGGTCTCCGAAAGTTAAACCTGCAAATGTGAATAGCCAACTGTTATCTCCTATATCAGAAAAATGCTCTTTTCCTGGAAGCACTTTCAAGTCTAAAACCAAGACCTTTAAGTTAGAAAGGCTAGCTTTTAGCTTCCAGAAGCTTGCCAGCTTTTCAAATGGACCCATGACTCTGCCAGCAGCTTAAAATGCAAACATCAGAAAGGCCAAGTTTTAATTCAGCGCCAGTATTTATTGGAATGGCACGTGTTAATTATTATTATTTGCGGTATTTATATACCGCCCTTCTCAACTCCGAAAGAGACTCAGTTAATCAAATGTCAACAAAATATTAGAATGATAGCAAACCCTAATTAGTTCAGATTGTAGGATTAAAGATGCATAAGCTATTTCCTTTTTAGACGCCTCTGGAATCCTTTCCTTTTTTAAAAAAGACTGCTTTGTTTTTTTAAACTTCCGAAAACTTGGCAAGCCGTTAGCTCTCAATAAGAAGCCACAGGCATCTCTTGCGCAAGGAGATTAATGGATATTATTTACATACTTTCACAAAAGGGAAGGCATAATCACCATTCGTCATGGGTCTTTTTAATACTCGCCATATTCACTTGTCATAACTGCTCCATAAAACAGAACAGGACACACTGTACTTCGGGACAACATAACAGGAAGCACTGGCCGTTTTATTTAGAAAGGTGGACACTGCTTCTTGGCTCAGTTCTTTTAAACAAAAAAAAATCCTAGTTCAGCAAAAAAACATTAAAATATCATCCAGGCAAATTTCAGAAAAAGGACTACTTTTATTTACATTAACAAAAATATATAAGCAGTCTCAGTTGGCAGGGATTGGGGGAAGTAACAAAGAGGGATATTATGGTGGTTTTTTTTATCCTATTGTTTGGTTTTATTTTGGCTTCTGTTTGTTCTTTTTATTTCTAATTTTGTTGTGAAAATGTAATAAAAGTAATTTAAAAATATACAAAAATATAGATGAGAAGAAAAAACAGTTCTGTGTTGGCCATTTTTTAGTCGAAAATGCAAATATACTTTTCCCTCAACATTTGTGGGTTTGAATTTTTGGGGTTCAATTATTCATAGATTTCATTAATATGTTCACTCTAAGTATCTCTAGATCAGACATGGGCAAACTTGGGCCCTCCAGGTGTTTTGGGTTCCAGCTCCTACTCTACTGGCTGTTAGGAATTGTGGGAGTTGAACTGCAAAACACCTGGAGGGCCAAAGTTTGTCCATGTCTGTTTGAGGTCCTCTAGTATGATTCTATGATCAACCTCTCCAGGTATCACTAGGTCCTCCAGTATTAATCTATGGTCAACCCCTCCAGGTATCTCTAAGTCCTCTGGTATGATTCTATGGTTAACCTCTCCAGGTATTTCTATATTCTCCAGTATGATTCTATTGTCAACCTCTCCAGGTATCTCTATGTCCTCCAGTATGATCTAGCTGTCCAGGTATCTCTAAGCCCTTCACTATGATTCTATGGTCAACATCTCCAGGTATCTCTAGATTTTCCAGTGTGATTCTATGGTTTACCTGTCCAGGTATCTGTAAGTTCTTCAGTATGATTCTATGGACAACCTCTCCAGATATCTCTAGATCCTCCAGTATGAATCTATGACCAATTTCTTCAGGTATTTCTACATCCTCCAGTATGATTCTATGCCATGGTCAACCTCTGTAGGTTTCTCTAGATCCTCTAGTATGAGGATCTATGGTTACCTTTCAGCAGACGTTGATCACAGAATTATACTGAAGAACCTGGAAGCTCTTTGGGTGGAAAAATAGCCATTTTATTATTTGCAAATTTTCACTTCTGATGGGGACCTTGTGCCCATAATACTACAAATATGGAGCACAGGGTCATACCGCAGAACTTATCTTTATGGAGGGGATACCTTGTTATTTTTTTTCACTGGAGAAGGACGTACCCCTAGCCTCAATGAACTTGGATTACATCCCCAAATGTTAGCACACTAGAAGCCCTTTTCTTCTTCTTAATCTAGTTATCAATAAGAACTTGCAAGCAGTAGGGACAGTTTCAGGGACAAGCACGGATTCGAATCCTGTTTTTTACAATCTTGCTCAAACCATGCAAATTATATTGACCAAAATTTTTACTTTTTCACAGTCATTAAACATACAATTATTCTCTGCTGTCTTCTTTTCCAGCCGCGCAGCCCTGCCCACCTGACATATTGTTTTGTTCCCTTCCAATGTATCCCAGTGTTGTTTTTGTGCCATGAGTCACCCGCCTGCGGTTGGCTATTTTTGTGCTTTAAAAGAGAGCAAGGAAGAAAAGCAAAAGCAGAGAGGCATCTGTAATGAAAATCACCAGGAGCATTTCAGTAATATTATTAACTCATTTTGTCCCCAATAATCTCTGGAGCATATACAGAGGTTTTGGAAATAAATTTGACTGGGAAGCCCATTACCCAGTTGAACCATAAACGTTCCCATTAAGGGGATAAGCATTAATACCTGTCAAAGTCTGAAGAGTGACGTTCATAAGATGCATCTACACTGTAGAATTAATGCAGTTTGAATCCTCTTTAACTGCCTTGGCCCAAGGATATATGAAATCATGGGAGTTGTAGCATGGAGAGGGACTAGCACTCTTTGGCTTTTAAAAATTGACTTAAAAACGTAATATTAAACCTAATTAAATTTGCCTTGAATTAAAATAAATTAAAAACCCGAAAATTACACTAAATCAAATTAACATTAAAATAAAATAAATTAAAATTAGTGGGGTGCTGTGAGTTTTCCGGTTTGCATGGCCATGTTCCAGAAGGATTCCCTCCTGATGTTTCTCCCACACCTATGGCAGGCATCCTCAGAGGTTCTGAGGTCTATCGGAAACTAGGCAAGTGGGGTTTATACAGGGTGTTTGAAAAAGAACTCCCTAGTTTTAAGTATAAATACATTAAAACTAGGAATTTACTTTTCAAACACCCTGTTTATCTGTGGAATGCCCAGGGTGGGAGAAAAAACTCTTGTCTGATGGAGGAAAGTGTGAATATTTCAATTAATCACCTTGATTAGCATTTAATGGCCTTGCAGCTCCAAAGCCTGGCTGATTCCTGCCTGGGGGAATCCTTTGTTGGGAGATGTTAGTTGGCCCTGATTGTTTCATGTCTGAAATTCCAGTTTTCAGAGTGTTGTTCTTTATTTACTGGTAGCCAAAACTCTAAAACCAGGACAGTTAATAAAGAACATGAAACAATCAGGGCCAGCTAACAGCTCCCAACAAAGAATTCCCCCAGGCAGGAATCAGCCAGGCTTTACAGCTGCAAGGCCATTAAATGCTAATCAAGGTGACCAATTGGAACATTCATACTTGCCTCAAACAGACAAGAGTTCTTTCTCCCACATTGGACATTATTCCACATATATATAAACCCCACTTGCCTAGTTTCCAACAGGCCTCACAACCTCTGCGGATGCCTCCCATAGATGTGGGCGAAATGTCAGGAGAGAATGTTTCTGGAATATGGCCAAACAGCCTGGAAAACTCACAGCAACCCAGTGATTCCGGCCATGAAGGCCTTCGACAATAAATTAAAATTAACTTTAATTAAATTAACTTTAAATTAAAATAAATTAAGAAACATGAAATTAAAATAGATTAACATGAAATTAAAATAAATTGAAATTAACTTAAAAACCTAAAATTATACTAAAGCAAACTAACATTAAAATATAATAAATTAAAATTAACTTTAAAATATAAAATTAAACAAAAATTAAATGAACATTAAATTAAAAGAAATAAAACTATCTGGAGCAGAATTAAGAAGAAGAAGGGGCCAGGAAGACATCTTTCCACCATGTCTCCTGTATCAATTTAATGATATAATGATATATAATAATATTATACTATACTAATATTATAATATATTGTATATACATGTAATATTAATAATATTATTATGATGTAATACAATGTAATAATAATTATAATTCACTATTATAATTGTACATTTATATTACATGACATATTACTAATAATATTGCAATATAGTCATATAATATAATATATTGTATGTATATATACTTGTAACCCGCCCTGAGTCCCCTTCGGGGTGAGAAGGGTGGGATATAAATGTCGCAAATAAATAAATAAAAACCTCAAATTAAACTAAATGAACATTAAATTTAAATTAACCTAACCTTAAACTAAACTAAATTAAATTAACATTAAATCGAAATAAATTTTTAAATAACAGCCATCAGGGGGTAAAAAATAACAATCAAGAACTGAGGTGAAACGAAAGAAATAAACGCGTTTCCATTTCTGTTTGTTTTGTTTTTGGCCTCCCTCATCTTCTCCTCCCTGCTTCCCTCTTCCTCTGGGCTGTCAATCAAACGCGCAACAGCCAATGGGAGAGCAAGGGGGAGGCGGGGCCAGGGCGGGCGCGAGGCCTTGCCGCGTGACCAAGCTGAGCCGGCTTCGGCGGCACGAGGCCGGACCATAACAAACACTCGAGGAGGGGAAAGGGAGGGGGGAAAGCGTGGGCGGGAAAAGAGCGGGGGGCGTGGCCGAGAGCGTCGGCGCGGCGATGCGATTGGCTCGCGAGCGGATGGAGGCGGGGCGGAAGGAGTGATGTGACAGGGGAAAGGAGGGGGGGGGAAGAGAACGAAAAGCCCGGCTGTCAAAACAAAGTCCTCGTAGTGAGGCGCTTAACACATACCCACACAAACAAGAGACACGGTTCTCACAAGTACGCAAACATTTCCGCACTAAAAAGCACATCCTCTCTTCTCAATACTCTTCCCTGACATTATTTCCCCTCACATGAAGTGACACAACCCACACACAGGCCTCCTTCCACTAGTACCATTAAACCACTTCCATGGAAACCAACATAGGCCTAACTGGGCCGCCATTTTGTTGTGGGCCCTATAGATGTTTCTAACTTAATGGATGAGGCCTTATTGTGGAGTTAATAATTCTCTTCAGATAATTATTGCCTTCCTCTGAGGCTGAGACAGCATGACTTGTCTATTATTCCACAAATAAATACTTTACGAGCAAAGTTCCATAGACCCAGGAAACCAACATAGGCCTAACTGGCCCTATAGTTGTTTCTAACTTATGGAGAAAGCCTTATCCTGGAGATACAGTAGAGTCTGACTTATCAAACACTCGCTTATCCAACGTTCTGGATTATCCAACGCATTTTTGTAGTCAATGTTTTCAATACAGTAGAGTCTCACTTATCCAAGCGTCTGGATTATCCAAGCCCTTTTTGTAGTCAATGTTTCCAATATATCATGATATTTTGGTGCTAAATTCGTAAATACAATAATTACAACGTAACATTACGGTGTATTGAACTGCTTTTTCTGTCAAATTTGTTGTATAACATGAAGTTTTGGTGCTTAATTTGTAAAATCATAACCTAATTTGATGTTTAATAGGCTTTTCCTTAATCCCTCCTTATTATCCAAGATATTCGCTTATCCAAGCTTCTGTCGGCCCGTTTAGCTTGGATAAGTGAGACTCTACTGTACATCGTGATATTTTGGTGCTAAATTCGTAAATACAGCATTTACTACATAGCATTACTGTGTATTGAAACTACTTTTCTGTCAAATTTGTTGTATAACATGATGTTTTGGTGCTTAATTGGTAAAATCATAACCTAATTTGATGTTTAATAGGCTTTTCCTTAATCCCTCCTTATTATCCAACATATTCGCTTATTCAACGTTCTGCCGGCCCGTTTACGTTGGATAAGCGAGACTCTACTGTAGCAAAAATTCTTTTCAGAGGAGGCTTGCCACTGCCTTCCTCTGAGGCTGAGAGAGTGTGACTCATCTATGATTCCACAAATAAATGCCTCATGAGCAAATACAGTAGAGTCTCACTTATCCAACATAAACGGGCCGGCAGAACGTTGGATAAGTGAATATGTTGGATAATAAGGAGGGATCAAGGAAAAGCCTATTAAACATCAAATTGGGTTATGATTTTACAAATTAAGCACCAAAACATCATGTTACGCAACAAATTTGACAGAAAAAGTAGTTCAATATGCAGTAATGTTATGTTGCAATTACTGTATTTACGAATTTAGCACCAAAATATCACGATGTATTGAAAACATTGACTACAAAAATGTGTTGGATAATCCAGAACGTTGGATAAGCAAATGTTGGATAAGTGAGACTCTACTGTACTTCTATGATAGGCCCAGGAAACCAACATAGGCCTAACTGGGCCACCATTTTCTTGTGGGCCCTATAGTTGTTTCTAGCGTATGGTTGAGGCCTTATCCTGGAGTTAGCAAAAATTCTCTTCAGACGAGACTTGCCATTGCCTTCCTCTGAGGCTGAGAGTGTGTGACTTGTCTATTATTCCACAAATAAATGCCTCATGAGCAAAGTTCCATAGACCCAGGAAACCAATATAGGCTTAACATTTTGTTGTGGGCCCTATAGTTGTTTCTAACTTATGGTTGAGGCCTTATCCTGGAGTTAGCAAGAATTCTCTTCAGAGAAGACTTGCCATTGCCTTCCTTTGAGGCTGAGAGAGTGTGACTTGCCTATTAATCCACAAAATGAGCAAACCCCATCCCCCCAGACTCCATTACAACTAGCAATCGTACATCTTCCTCATCAAAGGCTCACAAAATAAATCTTCTTGTGTTTCTTATCAAGTCTGGCCTACAAAATACTGCCACTCTCTCTGGCTGAATAATAGCCCAAACTAAACAATTTTAATAGTGAAAAATACAAATATTGTCACGGTTGATCTACCACATCGGTAGGCATGTAATCGGGCCTACAAAATACTGCCGCTCTCTCTGGCCCAATAATAGCACAAAATAAACAATTTTAATACTGAAAAATACAAATATTGTCATGGTTGATCTACCACATTGGTAGGCATGTAAGCATGGTCTAGTTACTAACTATACAAAAAAAATAAGAATCCAAAAGAAGAAGTAAATAATGTAGTATTTCAAGGTGACTTAACTACACTTTGAAATCCAACCATATAAACACAGTATATACAATCATAGAATCACAGAGTTGGAAGAGACCTCATGGGTCATCCAGTCCAACCCCCTGCCAAGAAGCAGGAAAAAAGCATTCAAAGAACCCCTGACAGATGGCCATCCAGCCTCTGCTTAAAAGCTTCCAAAGAAGGAGCCTCCACCACAGTCCGTGGCAGAGAGTTCCACTGCTGAACAATTCTCACAGTGAGGAAGTTCTTCCTCATGTTCAGGTGGAATCTCCTTCCCTGTCGTTTAAAGCCATTGTTCCGCGTCCTAGTCTCCAGGGCAGCAGAAAACAAGCTCGCTCCCTCCTCCCTATGACTTCCACTCACATCTTGATCCATGGCTCTCATCATGTCTCCTCTCAGCCTTCTCTTCTGCAGGCTAAATATGCCCAGCTCTTTAAGCCGCTTCTCATAGGGCTTGTTCTCCAGACTCTTGATCATTTTAGTCGCCCTCCTCTGGACGCTTTCCAGCTTGTCAACATCTCCCTTCAATTGTGGTGCCCAGAATTGGACACTATTCCAGGTGTGATCTGACCAAGGCGGAATAAAGGGGTAGCATGACTTCACTGGATCTAGACACTATACTCCTATTGATGCAGGCCAAAATCCCGTTGGCTTTCTTAGCAGCCGCATCACATTGTTGGCTCATGTTTAACTTGTTGTCCACGAGGACTCCAAGATGTTTTTCACACGTCCTGCTGTCGAGCCAGGCATTGTCCCCCATTCTGTATCTTTGCATTCCATTCTTTCTGCCGAAGTAAAGTATCTTGCATTTGTCCCTGCTGAACTTCATTTTGTTAGTTTCGGCCCATCTCTCTTGTCTGTCAAGATTGGTTTGAATTCTGCTCCCATCTTCTGGAGTTAGCTATCCCTCCCAGTTTGGTGTCGTCTGCAAACTTGATGGTCATGCCTTCTAAACCTTCGTCTAAGTCGTTAATAAAGATGTTGAACAGAACCGGGCCCAGGACAGAACCCTGCTTATGGAACTCCACTCGTGCCTTCTTTCCAGGATGAAGAGGAAGCACTGGTGAGTATCCTCTAAGTTTGTTCGCTTAACCAATTATTGATCCACCTAGCCGTACTTTTGCCTAGCCCACATTTGAATACACTAGAGTCTCACTTATCCAACATAAACGGGCCGGCAGAATGTTGAATAAGCGAATATGTTGGATAATAAGGAAGCATTAAGGAAAAGCCTATAAAACATCAAATTAGGTTATGATTTTACAAATTAAGCACCAAAACATCATGTTATACAACAAATTTGACAGAAAAAGTAGTTCAATACGCAGTAAAGCTATGTAGTAATGACTGTATTTACAAATCTAGCACCAAAATATCATGATATATTGAAAACATTGACTACAAAAATACATTGGATAATCCAGAACGTTGGATAAGTGAGACTCTACTGTAGTTTCTTTGCCAGAAGGTCATGGGGGACCTTGTCAAAGGAAGGCCTTACTGAAATCTAGATATGCTATATCCACAGCGTTCCCAGCTTGTAACTCTATTGAAAAATGAGATCAGATTAGTCTGGTATGATTTGTTTTTGATAAATCGTGTTGACTATTCGCAATGACTGCATTCCTTTCTGAGTGTTTGCAGACCACTTCCTTAATGATCTTTTCCAGAAATCATACATCTTCCTCATCAAAGGCCCACAAAATAGATCTTGTTCCTTATCAAGTCGGGCCTACAATATCCTCTCACTCTCTCTGGCCCAATAATAGCACAAAATAAATTAGTTTAAAAGCAAAAAAATAAAAATATTGTCACATCTATCATATCGGTAGGAATGAAAGCAGGGTCTAGTTATTAGCTATACTCAAAAAATAAGAATCCAAAAAATGAAGTAAATAATGTAGTATTTCAAGGTGACTTAACTACACTTAGAAATCCAACCATATAAACCAGGCATGGACCAACTTTGGCCTTCCAGGTGTTTTGGACTACAACTCCCACAATTCCTAACAGCTGGTAGGCTGTTAGGAATTGTAGGAGTTGAAGTCCAAAAGACCTGGAGGGTCCAAGTTGGCCCATGCCTGGTCTAAAGTATAAACCTTGCCCTACCAAACAAACCCTATCCTGCACATATTCCTGTCCTTGCAAGAATGAATCACGTAACACATACTTCCCACGTTCTGCACACGAAGATGTGGTCAACTAATCCAGGCACAGCAGAATAACACACATTACCATTTCCTTTCTTCTTATATAATCAAACGCTCAGCTGATTTCCGGCCAAACCAATATGATGTACAGCAGGACGCTTACAATATTATACATGTGCTTATCTTAAGTGATCTTGAGTGGTCTGCTCAGAGCCATTTGTTCCAATATAAGTTATATTTCCCTCCGGTTTTTCCCCGTAAGACAAACAACAATCCAGTCTTTACTTAATGGTGTTTCAAACAACTACTGAATGCATTATACTATAGCTGCTAGAAATATATATTTTGCTCTATACTAGCTGCTAGAAATCAGATATCTTGCTCTACTATATGACTGGATTTTCCGGATTTTGGCACAGACAACTTTTAACTATGGGGTCATAGTCTTAGTATACAAAAATACTACACTGAAAACAATGGCTCTCATACATAAATATGTTTCTGTGAAATTTTCAAAACTCTCTCGCCTTCAGATTATTCTTAGCAAAACCTGTTTTTTTTCCCCCTTCTTGGTTCAATCTAGCCTGACGAAAAATGGTCCCAGTCTCCCGTAGAGCCTTTCACTCCCAATATGGCCTGGCTATGAAGAACCCTTTGCTCTCCAGATGTTTTGGACCACAACTCCCACAATCCCTGACTGGGCAGAGCCAGTGGAAAATTCAAGAGGAATTTGTAGGTAAACCCTATGAAATGTATGGGGTTGCTGTAAGTCAGAAGACTCCACGGCACATGTAAACACCCAATCTTCTTATTACAATGAAAGGACAATGTCAAAGGGGATTTCAGGCAAGTAAAAGCCAGGGTTTTTTCCCTAGAAGTGAATGGGGGATTTGGAAGCAAAATAGTACATCCTATCCCACAGAACCCACATGTTTAGAAAGCCGGGCATAGCCAGATGTCAATATTTGCTCAACTCAGAACCGGTTTTGTTATTTATGAGTATATTACCTCACATTCCTCTGTTGTTCAACTGTGATATCGGAAATTCATAAGAAGGGGCTCATGACTGAGTACAATAAAATCTCGGATTGTAGGTGCGGGACACTAGATCTTATTTTCTCTTTTTAAAAAAGCTTGGAAAGTGGGTTGCTGTGAGTTTTCCGGGCTGTATGGCCATGTTCCAGTAGCATTCTCTTTTGACGTTTCGCTTTCATCTATGGCCGGCATTCTCTCCTTCCACCCTGGACATTCCAGATATATATACACTCCTCTTGCCTTTTTTCCACAGACCTCTGAGGATGCTTGCCACAGATGCAGATGAAACATCAGGAGAAAATGCTACTGGAACATGGCCATACAGCCCAAAAAAGTCACATCAACCCAGTGATTCCAGCCATGAAAGCCTTCGCCAACACAAAGTTGGAAAAGCTTTGGGGATGCCTGCCATAGATGTGGGTGAATTGTCAGGAGAGAATGCTTCTGGAACATAGCCATACAGACCAGAAAACACACAGCAACCCTGGGAATGCTTTCTTATTACTTCCTCATAATTCAGCATCTGCACCGTACATCTCCAAGTTGCTTCACTATCCTTTAAAATAGCACTTCCTGGAGGCATGCTTGAAAATAAAAATATATATTGATCTATAAGGATGTACCTTTAAGCTTGCTTGGTTAAAGGTCCTGACTTCTGCCCTATTCAATAACTCTCTTTAACCCTCTTTGATGATATATAAACACCGAAGATCTCCACTCAACCTACCTACGCAGCCTTTGCTATCACTGGAGGCAACCGTGTCCCTGCTGCCAGACAGTGTTCACAAGGGGAAACTTTCAGCAATTAATTAGTGAAATGTTTGTACAGGCAAAGCTTTGGATGTAAAATGTACTGTGAAATTGCTCAGGAACATTTCAGATGCTACATTGGCCTGGAGAAAACAAAAATGTTCCTTCGACACACACACCTCTTCTTTGCCTTCAAATGTCATTTTGTACAAACATTTCCCAAAACATCCTCCACCCTCGCTGGTTATTTCTTTACCCTCAGAGTTACACAATACATAAATGTCATTCTTGAGGAGAAAAGTCTCCTTTGACTTGCATCAGGCGCCTTAAACACGTTTCGTGGGCAAAACATCCGTCTGTCCTCCCAGCAGGAGAAACACCACAAGCGTTCTCTCCTACCCAACTCTACATGGGTGCCTGACGCATTACCACAATTGTTTCGTGCTCCCCTTTTCCCCCTCAACATCAACACTGTTTCGTAGGCAGCTGTCAACACTGTCTAACCGCATACGCACCCAGCTGTCAAGGACCCAAACCCCTATAAACCTCAACCCTGCTATTACAAGGCTTCGTATGTCAAGAACAATATGCCTGGCAATACAAAAACATCACAGTGGCTAGAGAGGCAAAGGGAGATGGGGTTCCTGACTGGTTTGTTTTGAAGTGGTATCGAAAAGGGATTTCTTTCTGCAAAGGTGGCTTGCTATACCGGACAGGAAAGGAAGAAAAGCCCCACAAGGCAAAATACCCTCTTCTATGTAAATACGAAACTTGCAGGTGCCTCCCTTGTCTTTATAGTGGTTAAAGCTCCCCACACCGAAATACTCAGAAAGACAAGAACAAAAAAAAAAGAGCACTCATTGACTTGTGCATTCACCAGCTCTTCGCAGATATAACCTATGTATTTCCCAGCATCCCAATGTAATGAAACTGTTTTATTTTGATGTGTTGTTAAACGCTTTTATGGTCAGAATCACTGGGTTGCTGTGTTTTCCGGGCTTTGGGATTTATATATCTTTCTCCCACCCTGGACATTCCACAGATATATAAACCTCACTTGCCTAGTTTCCAGCAGACCTCACAACCTCTGAAGAAGTCTGCCATAGATGCAGGTGAAACGTCAGGAGAGAATGCTTCTGGAACATGGCCATATAGCCTGGAAAACTCACAGCAACCCACTGTTTTGTTTTGCTCCTAGGCTACCATAGCGTTACTCTTTTGGAGAAGAGCTCAACCGTGGATTTTTCTACTGATGATGACGGAGAAGAGGGAGATGTACTCCCAACACTTCTATCAGGCACAAATGCATAATTTCTTAGCCAATGGTGCACCAAATAGGCAAGTTGTACTTGCCTTCAAGTTGTTTGTCAAACTTATGGAAACCCCAGGCATTTAATGAGGTTTTCTCAAGCTGGGAGATTTTTCTAAGAAGCAGCAATTGCCTACTTTGGATGTGTACTCATTGGAGCCTGAGACAGTTGCAGCCTTTCCCCTACTTCATCTGCAATATGGACGCTATATTACTGTTCTACCTTACAGGGCTGTTGGAATGATTTTGAGTTATTTACAGGAAGCCAACTGAATAACCTTAAAGCATTGCATAAAATAAGAGATTGAAGAATATAAATTAAACATCATTCTCTAAAACAGAAGGGACTGGGGGAAGCGCAACAACCACAATGGTTCTAATAAACCAAACGCCCCACCCCATTCTGTTGTTGTTGTGTGCCTTCAAGTCATTTCTGACTGATGGCAACCTTACCTAAAGCTTTCTTAGCAAGGTTTGTACAGAAAAGGACCAATATGTTTCTCAGCGAGTCACAAACTAACTTTGCCAAATGCCAGATTGCTATAGTTGAGTTCTGGTAGATATACTTTCTTGCCCAAAGCACCGCAGCACAATTCGAAGTGCGTAATACCCAAGACCAGCCACGTCACCCCTGAACCTAAGGCTGCAACTCTTTTCTGCACCTCTCCCCGCCTCTGGCAACAAATACAGACTGAGGATAAGGATAAGCCATCATAGAACACACTGCTTTTTCATGAGTGTCTGAAGACATCGCCCCACTCTGCCTGCAGCAAGCCCGATATTTGGGGGTATAAAGGGGGGTCGACAAGCTCAAAGGTGTCCATAGAAAGGGAAGCAAAATGGTCAAAGGTCTGTAAGCCATGACTCCCTATGAGTAGCTAAGGGAGCTGGGTCTGTTTAGTCTGAAGATGATAGGGTTAAGAGGGACACGAGAGCCATGTTTAAGTATCAGAAAGGATGTCCTATGGAAGAGCAAGCTGATTTGGTTTCTGCTGCCCCAGAGAGAAGGACACAGAGCAATAGATTCAAAGTGCAAGGAAAAGGATTCCACCTAAACCTTAGGAAGACTTCCTGATCAGGAGAGCTATTGATATGCTGCCTTGGAGTGTGATTGAGAGTCTCATCTTTTGGGAGAGTTTTAAAGAGAAGCTAGAGCAGGTATGGGCAAACTTTGGCCCTCCGAGTGTTTTGGACTTCAACTCTCACAATTCCTAACAGCTGGAATTGTGGGAGGTGAAGTCCAAAACACCTGGAGGGCCCAAGTTTGCCCTTAACAGAGTTAAGAGTCTCTGGATTATGTTTGTGTGTGTGTGTGTGTGTCAGGAGCGACTTGAGAAACTGCAAGTTGCTTCTGGTGTGAGAGAATTGGCCGTCTGCAAGGATGTTGCCCAGGGGACACCCGGGTGTTTTGATGTTTTTACCATCCTTGTGAGAGGCTTCTCTCATGTCCCCGCATGGAGCTGGAGCTGATAGAGGGAGCTCATCCAAGCTCTCCCCGGGTGGGATTCGAACCTGGCAGCCTTCAGGTCAGCAACCCAACCTTCAAGTCACAAGGTTTCTATCCACTACGCCACCGGGGGCTCCTCTGGATTATGTTGCCCTGCTTGTCAGAATGGCGTTAGACTGGATGACCTTTGAGGTCTCTTTCTATGAAATTGTATTGGTAGTGCTCAAGTCCTTACCCCAATCCAGGCATGGGCAAACTTGGGCCCTCCAAGTGTTTTGGACTTCAACTCCCACAATTCCTAACAGCCTACCGGCTGTTAGGAATTGTGGGAGTTGAAGTCCAAAACACCCGGAGGGCCAAAGTTTGCCCTTAAGAGTCTCTGGATTATGTTGCCCTGCTTGTCAGAATAGGGTTAGACTGGATGACCTTTGAGGTCTCTTTCTATGCAATTGTATTGGTAGTGCTCAAGTCCTTACCCCAATCCAGGCATGGGCAAACTTGGGCCCTCCAAGTGTTTTGGACTTCAACTCCCACAATTCCTAACAGCCTACCGGCTGTTAGGAATTGTGGGAGTTGAAGTCCAAAACACCCGGAGGGCCAAAGTTTGCCCTTAAGAGTCTCTGGATTATGTTGCCCTGCTTGTCAGAATAGGGTTAGACTGGATGACCTTTGAGGTCTCTTTCTATGAAATTGTATTGGTAGTGCTCAAGTCCTTACCCCAATCCAGGCATGGGCAAACTTGGGCCCTCCAAGTGTTTTGGACTTCAACTCCCACAATTCCTAACAGCCTACCGGCTGTTAGGAATTGTGGGAGTTGAAGTCCAAAACACCCGGAGGGCCAAAGTTTGCCCTTAAGAGTCTCTGGATTATGTTGCCCTGCTTGTCAGAATAGGGTTAGACTGGATGACCTTTGAGGTCTCTTTCTATGCAATTGTATTGGTAGTGCTCAAGTCCTTACCCCAATCCAGTTATGGGCAAACTTGGGCCCTCCAGGTGTTTTGGACTTCAACTCCCACAATTCCAGCTGTTAGGAATTGTGGGAGTTGAAGTCCAAAACACCTGGAGGGCCCAAGTTTGCTCATGCTTGGTCTAGCTCCTCTTCTCTAATCGACAAGGGAATGGGGAGCTATCTCAGAGCAAGATCATTGTGGCAAAATAGGGTTGGGCTGGATGACCCTTGAGGTCTCCCGACTCTAGGTTTCTATAAAAGAGCTGACTAAGATCTTCTCCAGTCTACCTAGCAATTTGGTAGGGCAAAAGCACTGGCAGAAATGGGCTTGGACTACACGACCTTTGGGGTCCTTTCCAACCCTAGGATTCTAGGAAAAGCAAGAAGAGCCCTGGCATGGCTGTCAAAACGCCCTAGCAGGGCACGAACTAGGAAGTGTGTATGTGTGTATACATACACGTACACACGAGGAGCAGAAGAATCCGGGGATGGGGCGAGGAGGGGGCCAAAGGCATTAAGGGAGAGGCTTGGGACCCCCTCTCCAGCTGGGATGTGAGGATGGGAAGGAAGGAAGGAGCCACCTCCGCTTGGCCTCCCGCTCCTCCTCCTCCTCCTCTGTTTACCTCCAGTTTGAATTTTATCTGCGCAACATGAGCTGGAATGCGGACATCGGAGCGGGGAAAAGGCACGCGCGGCCAGAGGCGCTCCCACGGGGCCCACGAGGAGGGGGGGAAAGGGGGGAAGGCGGCAAAACACGCACCCAAGTCACCGGGCGGGTTTCCTCTCCTGGCTGCCTGCTTTCTCTCCTTCTTCCAATGTCTTCCATGTCTCCAAAAGGTCCAGAAGATTGCGCACCAGAAGTGGGCTAACAGACCCGGGATTTTTGTTTATTTATTTGGATGGATGGCAGCCTTGGAGTCCCTATCTCTCTTCGTAGGGAGAGGCATCCCTTCTTGTTCCCATCCCAAACCCCTCTCCTTCTTCCCCAGCCCAAGAAACCCCTTGGCATCTCCCCACTTGGGTGATGCGAACTTACCTCCCAGGCGCGCCTTCCTCTTCTCCCCAAAGCTGCAAAATAAAAGGCAGGGAGACCAGACCGCCTCTCCTTCGATAAAAGCAAGCAAGCACATCCTCCTCTTCCTCTCTGTCGCCACTCGCCAGGCACCTTTTCCTCCTCGCCGCCCTCCCACCGGGAACACAAAAACCGTGGCAAGAAACAGGTGCAATTCCGACGCAGCTCCAAGTTCCTCTGTCGCTCCTGCCGCCCATCTCGGAACCCTTCCTTCCAGGATCTCCTGGGAAGGAGTGCAGGGAATCCGCCTCTTCTTTCTCTCTCTCTCCCACACAAACAATTCCACTGTGGATCTTCTTCCTCTTCCTCCGAAGTTTCCTCCTGCGTTTCTGCGTGCGCCTTGCGCCTTCCTCCTCCGGCTGCTCCACGATGGCAATGTTGCTGCTCTCTTGGCCACAATGTGGTTTCATTATATCGTGGCCATCATGTGACGCCGAGAGGCCTCGCTATGGAAACTTAGGGGACTCCCACGTGACGCTCTGCAGCACCAGCCCAGAGAGAGAGAGAGAGAGAGAGAGAGAGAGAGAGATTAGCCACCCTCTCTCGCCTTCCTCGCCCCAGCTCTGCTTCTCCACAAAAATCCCAGCATCATCCTCTCCAAATCTTGCTTCCTCCCTTCCTAGAAAAGCAAGGAGTAAGTTCTGTTGCAAAGCTGGAGACTAGAGAGAGAGAGAGAGAGAGAAGAGAGAGATTGAAGGCAACTAACATTAGGAGCCAACCTTCTTACCTCCCAAAATCACAGCATTCCCACCCCTCCAAGCCTTCCTTCCTGGCAAAGCAAGGATTCTCCCCTTTTGCATCTGGACAATTTCCACAGAAAGGAGGAAATCATGAAAATGAACCAAATTTGGCTCCCAGTATTTAAAAAAAATCAGGACAGTAAATAAAGAACAACACCCAGAAGACAGGGGAATTCCAGACATGAATCAATCAAGGCCAGCTAATACAGTAGAGTCTCACTTATCCAACACTCGCTTATCCAACGTTCTGGATTATCCAACGCATTTTAGTAGTCAATGTTCTCAATACATCATGATATTTTGGTGCTAAATTCGTAAATACAGTAATTACTACATAGCATTAATGCATATTGAACTACTTTTTCTGTCAAATTTGTTGTATAACATGATGTTTTGGTGCTTCATTTGTAAAATCATAACCTAATTTGATGTTTAATAGGCTTTTCCTTAATGCCTCATTATCCAACATATTCGCTTATCCAACATTCTGCCGGCCCGTTTATGTTGGATAAGTGAGACACAGGCCTGTAGCGAGGGGGCAGTTTTAGGGGTTCAACCCCCCCCCCCAAATTTTTCAGGTTATAAAAAAAACCTGGTTTACTCATGAATTTTAACTGGTTAACCAAATCCCCATGCTAAGTCTATGAGACACAAAACATTAAGAGTCCCTCCAGGCACTATTTCAAGCAGATATTGACAGGTTTGTAGCGGGGAGAGGTGTGTGCTAGGGGTTCAAACCCCCCCCTCCGAAATTTTCAAAACCCCTCCCGAAATTTTTTTCTGGCTACGGCCCTGGTGAGACACTACTGTACCTCTCAACAAAGGATTTCCCCCAGGCAGGAAGCAGCCAGACTTTGACATTGCAAGGCTATTCAGTGCTAATCAAGGTGGTCAATTGCAACATTCACACTTGCCTCCAACAGACAAGAGTTCTTTCTCCCGCCCTGGACATTCCACAGATATATAAACCCACTTGCCTAGTTTCCAACAGACCTTACAACCTCTGCAGATTTTTATATCATGTCAGATGCAACTTGATAACATACTGCAAATCACTTCTGGTGTGAGAGAATTGGCCATCTACAGAGACGTTGCCCAAGGGACACCCGGATGTGATACCATCCTGCTGGGAGGCTTCTCTCATGTCCCACCTCTGAGGATGCCTGCCATAGATGCAGGTGAAACGTCAGGAAGTAATTCTTCCCCAACATTGCCATACAGTCTGTAAACCTATCAGCAATGCAATTCTGCCCTAAGTTTTGTTGCAACGCAGGGCACAGGAGAAAGAGAAAGTAAAAAAGAAAGCAAAAAAGCCTCAGGAGCCAAGCAATCTCAAACCAACCTATCTGTCAAATAAAAGGAAATATAGAATATCTGAATCATATTTGGAAGAGACCACAAATGCTATCTAGTCCAACTCCATTTCTGGAAGAAAGAACTACTTGACCATTTCTGCCTCCACTAAATCTATTGGCCATCTTCTTCTATGACAGAAGCACAGTTGGAAGGCCCCCAAGGGCCATCTAGTCCAACCCTCTTCTGCCAGTCTGGAGCACACAATCAAAGCACTCCTGACAGAAGGCCACTTGGCCTCTGTTGGAAAATCTCCAGAGAAAGAGACTCCACCAGACTGAGACACCAGATTCCGCTATCTAACAGCTCTTACTGTCAGGATATTCTTCCTAATAATTAGATGGAATCTCTCTCTCTCTCTCTCTCTCTCTCTCTCTCTCTCTCTCTTTTGCAGTTTGAATCTATTGCTCCATGTCCCTCCTCAATGTGACATCCTTTCAAATATTTAAACATGGATCTCATGCCCTCTTCTCTCAGTCTTCTCTTCTCCAGGCTAAGCAGACTCAGCTCCCTCAGCTGCTCCTCATAAGGATTTGAGGTTCCCAGACCTTTAAGCATTTTGGTCACCTTTCTCTGTACGCTTTCCACCTTGTCAATAATCATATCCTTCTTGAATTGAGATGTCCAGAACTGAAGTCCCCCAGGTAAGGTCTGACCAAAGTAGAGCAGGGTTATTACTTCCCTCTATCTATACATTATATTCATGTTGATGTAGTCTAGAATTGCATTAGCCTTTTTAGCTGCTGCAGACATATTCACCTTATAGTCTACTAAGATTCCTAAATCCCTTACCCATGTACTGTTTTCTATCCATCTTGTATTTGTGCATATCATATATATAGGTTGGTAAAGGTTTTCCCCTGACATTAAGTCTAGTCATGTCTAACTCTGGGGGTTGGTGCTCATCTCCATTTCTAAGCGGAAAAGCCAGTGTTGTCCATAGACACCTCCATGGTCATGTGACTGGCATGACTGCATGGAGCACCGTTACCTTCCTGCCAGAGCAGTACCTATTGATTTACTCACATTTGCATGCTTTTGAACTGCTAGGTTGGCAGAAGCTGGGGCTAACAGCGGGAGCTCACTCCACTCCCCGGATTTGAACCTCTGACCTTTCGGTCAGCAAGTTCAGCCGCTCAGTGGTTTTAATCCACTGTGCCACCAGGGGCTCCCATATATATATCTATATATATAAAGGAGTAATGGTGTCCGTTCCTCCCACTAAACAACAAAAGTACAAGCCCCAGAACCTAGAAATTTGGCAACACAACCCACCATCCTTGCCCCTAGGTTCCGACAACAAAAAGAAAAGAAAAATAAAGTCCTAATTAGAGGGAGAGAAATAATTGTTTTTATCCAATTGCTGCCAGTTAGAAGGCTAAGCTCTGCCCACTTGGTCACCTAGCAACCCACTCAGCCAAGTGTTAATAAAAGAATAAAAACTAAAATAAAAACAAATAATACAATAAAAAACAATAAAAAACACTAAAATAATTAAAAACACTAAAATTAATACAATAAAATACTATAATAACAAAATGACTACAATTAATACAACAAAATAATAAAATATAATAAATAAAAAAGATAAGTTACAATAAAATTAATTAAAAATACAAATAAGGTCAAATAAAAATTCCACAACAATTTTTAACTAATACCACCACCACGTTGCCACAGCAACGTGTGGCCGGGCACAGCTAGTATTTATATATACGTATTCCCACATCTGTTCTACAATTAAAATTAACCCATTCACCAGAAAAGTGGACTGAGCAGGAAGGGCCCTCTGCACATAACCCAAGGTCCATTGAGTGAGTAGATGAAGTGAGCAAGCCCATTAATATTAAGCAATTTTCCCAACAAACCAATCAGTTAAGATTACAATAATTTCCCAGCCATCATTAAATTAGAAATTTGAGCAAATCTACCAAAGCAGTAATGTCAAGGCATTAGCAATAATGCATTAAACTCTACTTTGATATTTTCAAACTGTGTCTCAAGCAATGGAGAACTGGGGCATTTTGCAGAAAGGAACACAAGAAGGTAATCATACATTCCTTTCCCCAACATTCAGGCTTTCCCGAAAGAGCTGGGAAATAAATAAAAAAGTCCATGGCTCTCCTTGTTCCTCTTTTGCTAATGGGAAATGTAACTTTTGGCACATTCTCTGTGTACAGATAGAGGCCATTTTTTAAAAAGTGAAAGTATCTAATAATGAAGAAGCCAGGTTGGGTTTTAGTTGCTATGTCGCATCGTCAAATCTGAGCCCTGGCATTTTGGATTCTGAGCTCTTTGAGCACTTGGTAGAAGATGCCTTCGCACAGAAAGAAAATGCAGCTCTGCTTTTCTGCAGCTGTATTGGGCCTGCAATGCTGACAGTAGCACAAAACACATCCCTTGTTTATCTCAGTACAAAGAGAGAGAGAGAAATTACAGCCCAAGCAGATGGGAATTAGAAGATATAGGCTTTTTTTTCCTAATGTCATTTTGGTAGACTGCATCTCACAGCTAGTAGCTTTATTTTAAAGCAGACACATAAAGGCAAGAAACGTGGTGCCCTCTGTTCTATAGTGAGAATAATTTCAAAGCTGGCAAAGCAGAGAGAAGGAGGCAATGATGCAGCTGGCAGATTTTGAAGTATTGATAAAGGAGACCAAAAATAATCAACTTTTTCCATGTATTTTTATCTCTGTATGTTAACTGTGTTGTATCCCATCTCAAACCCTGAGGAGAGACTTTGTTATCATTACATTCTTGAGGAGGGAGACTTTTTGGATATTCTGCTTTAGGTGCTAAACTCTCTTTGGTCAGCCCAGATCAATTTAATGTGGCAATTCAGAGATTAAATACCCTAAAATTAAATATTTGAGGTGGTCCAATCACATTTAAACATTTGCAGGTCCCATTATGTCCACTAGGAAAAAATTTAAGCCTTTGATATCGATGGGAAATAATAATGAATTGCCTGTGCTCATAATTTATGGTGAAATTTGGATGTTTTCTGTGCAACTATGAATACATTTCTCAAAAAGAAATAACTTCCTTGAACTTTAGTAGGCTGCTGGATATATACATGCCACTATATTTCAGAGGAAGGAACTGGCAAAATCAACTTGAGTATTCCTTGCTTAAGAGAACCCTATGAAATTCAATTTCATATGTGTCAATATTAAAAGCACATACATGAACGTAATGCCACCTTCCCAAAATCTAAGCATAACATAAATGAGAGGCTGATTGAGCAGAAAGGATATACTGCTTATACAGCGAAAGTAAAAAAAATGCAATAGGAAGTTTAAAAACCATATCAACAGGGAAGAGCTAGAGGAAAAAAATGAGTCCGATAATTTTTAAAGGGAGGCAAAAGAAGCCACATTAATTTTAAAGGGCTTTGTTTTTGTTTTTATTTGTACACTGCTCAAAATTGAGACTCAGGATGGCCAACAATTTAAAAACACAACACAGTCAAGAACATATTCAAAAATTGAATGAATAGGATGAAAGTTATGATAATATTAAAATGATTTAAAACTACACTTAATAGTTATAATGCAATTAAAAGATAGCAAGCTGTTAACGGCAGTAGAAGTTACCCTTTCTAAGTTGCTGTGAGTTTTTCAGGCTATATGGCCATGTTCCAGTAGCATTCTATCCTGACATCTCTCATGCATCTGTGGCAAGCATCTTCAGAGATTTGTTCAGATTGACCATGAAAGTCTTCGACAACACAGTTACCCTTTCATTTCTTTCAGCTTGTGAAGTAGGTATAGCTAAGAAATAACAAGTGAAGCAAGGCTGTCCAGCATGTGTCACAATACAGAAGGTACCTGAACTAGATCATCCCTGTTTGCTTCCATTACTTAGAAACTGGAGATATAAGGACTTAGTCAAGTGGTCTTAAAGTTTGCCAAGTGTCCTGATATACAAATGCATTTTCATTGTCCCCATTTATATACCGTTTAAGTAATGTCCCTGCATTTATAAACCATCTCACTCTAGAGCTCAGATATAGACTTTTGGCTTGCCCGGGTACATACTTTCTCAACCTGATTTTGATATTTGTACAATAGGAAGAAATTATGTATTTTACAGAACTAATTAGACAGGGCATAGTTCACCTTGAAGAAATACTGGTTTTACATCTAAATAAATAGCTGGAACTTAATTATCCAAACAACTTTAACATGTTATTGAATAGCATTGTTTCCTTATGGATCCAGTTATATTTCCTCTTTGCAAAACATAACATCTTAGCAGCACATTATAAAAATAGAGCAATATATATTAACTATATTGCAGGCTTGTTTTGGGTAGTCCTAACAATTATGTTCAATATTGTCCCAAAGTGAATGTTTACAGAGAGTTAAAGAAACAACAAAACTAAAGCAGGAGTTTGAAGGAAAGTCTGTAGAAACTCTGGAAGACATGCAATTCAATGTATTATAAGAATAGCAATGGGCTAGTTGGTTTGTAAACTGACCCAGTTTCAAGCTATTCTAAATATCTGAATTGGTGTTTGTTTACTGGGTTATAAGATCATATTGATTATTTGTGTTGAAACAAAGCTAAAGCCTACCAGTAGGTTATAGCCTTTTTGTTTGCAGGCATTTCATACAATCCACAATAGGTATATGTTTGCAAAACTGGGCCTTTTGGATATATGAACATCCATACTAAATGAGTTTTTTCTAAATAACCCACTTTCCTTCCACTTAATGTTATTGTTCTTATGGAACCAATATCTTCCATGTTCCAACAATTAGCATTGTATCCATTAGGAGAAATAACTCCCAGTTTGTATCATGACCCAAAATAAGATTTACCTTGGAAAAAGTAAGCCTCATTGTCACATATCTCCCTCATTCTGTGCTCTTTCAAGTCCAGGTCCCTGGGTAATATTTCCCTGCTCTCTGCCATTATATTTGCAATAGCATCATATCCAGAGAATGAATAAGAATGACTTTGGATGGAGACCAGAAGGCCCAAAACACCTGAAAGATATATAGGGAAAATCAGAAAACCAGTATCCCATTACAGATACCTAAAATTAGAAAAGGAAGGCATATAAATCATGAATATTCACTAGTCCATCCTGTAATTACTGGGATGCTTGTTGGCTACTCTAGTAAAAGGTAAAGGGATATGTTCATGCTATTTAAGAAAAAACAAGGCCTTTGGACATCTCTGCCAAAGCATGGAACTATGGCATTCAAAGTGGTGTCAAATTGTATTCATTATACAGTGTAAATGTACCCAAAATCTCTGTCCCCTAAGTATCAAAAGTCTGGAAAAACCTTTAAACCTTTCATGCTGTACTGTTGAAAGTGGGAGAGGGTCGGCCCTTTGATGCCAAGAGTCTGCATTAAGTTGCTGCTGTTCTTACTGTAGTGCTGAAGTTGACTCTGCTTTATTGGGGGAAATGTGTTGCAGCAGCAGCAGGAGTGGTCTGTGTTCTTAAAAAGCAATTTGCTTAACTCACATTTCTCTCTCTGTCTGTCTCAGATCCCAGCTGGTCTAAGGATATACAAGGGACTCCTATACAGCAGACTTCAGAAGTTGCAGACACAGACAAAAACCCAAGTAAGTATATGTTGATTTAGCCCTGATCAGAGCTAACATAACACATAAGCACTCACATGAAGTTAAATAAATAGAGTGAACGAGAACAGTCTGTACATTCCTGTGGAAACATAGTGACCAGATTCTTCAGGTTATGTTCTTCTGACAGCAAATAACAGTTTCCCCATTTAAAAAACTGGATATAATTTGGCAACCATATTGGCAGTTGGCATTGAAAGGGACTAAGTGTCTTATTCATGGGAGAAATAATAGCTACCTTGACTCCCAGTTCTGGGGGAAAAGAATAATATAAAGTACAGACATTTATTAGTAACTAAATAAGTCCACTGCATTATATAATCTTTGTAATGTAATTTTGGCAGACACAACTGAAGAAGAGCCACATTATGGGCAGTCATAATAAAATAGACAGTCTTCATATAGATTATTGCTGAGCTCTGTGAGAAGAAATAACCTTTTTGGGAACTAAGAATCTTAGTATGATGATATAGTACTTTGGTAGCAAAAGGGCAACAACCCTATAATCACTTTGCAAGTAATAATAATTATCAAACTCAATAAGCTTTATATGGGAGTAGAAATGTATAGGACATAGTTATTACTTACATGGGGTAACAAGATATGCAACTTCCAATGGATAGTTAGTAATTCAATCTTTTTCTAATGACTGGAAATCTCTCACCAATTGCGAGTGATCATTTTTAATATAAGTCTTGATAATAAAACATGCTGATTGCAAATGGCAACTTGGAAGAACTGCTCCTTTTAATCCAAATGTTGAAAAGCATACTATAAAAACAAAGTATGGTTCCACCCTACCACCCTTAAATTATTGTTTTCAGTTAACAGCAATTATATGCCAAATGGAGCACAATCCTCTGCATTTCTAAACAGAAGTAAGTCTCATTCAATTCAGTAAACCTTATCCCAGGTAAACTGAAAGCTGAAGAGTTGTTCTGCTCTTTTAAGTCATTTCCAACTTATGGAGACCGAAAGGCAACCACATCATGGGGCTTTCTTGACAATGTTTCTTTAGAGGAGGTTTGCCTTTGGCTTCCCATGAGTTAATGTGACTTGTGCAAAGTCATCCAGTGGATTTCCATATCCACGTAGGGATCTGAACCATGGTTTCACTGTGTCAGAAGTGATCAGTAGGGTGCCATAGGGTTCTATCCTGGGTCCAGGGCTATTCACCATCTTTATCAGTGATTGGAATGATGGAATAGAAGGCAGGGAAGGAGATGCCACCTAAACATTAGGAAGAGCTTCCTGGACATGAAGAGCTGTTTGGCAGTGAAATATGCTGTTGCCTTAGAGTGTGATGGAGTCTCCTTCTCTGGAGGCTCTTAAACAGAGACTGCATGGTCATCTGTTGGGTGTGTATTGATTGTGTGTTCCTGGGTGGCAGAATGGGGTGGACTGCATGGCCCTTAGGGCCTCTTCCAACTCTATGATTTTATGATTCTAAGGCAGTGGTTTCCAACCTTTGATCCTCCAGATATTTTGGAGTTCAGCTTCCACAATTCCTAACAGCTGGTAAGATGGCTGGGATTTCTGGGAGTTGAAGTCCAAAAAACTTGGAGGACCAAAGGTTGGAAACCACTGTTCTATGGTCACCATAATTCAACTTGAAGGCACACAACAATAGAAAACTACTTTTAAAAAGTAACCTACAATGCTCTTGAACATATATAAGATGACAGCTCTATTTGATTGAGAAACTGGTTAAGCAAATAAAACTTTTGGGGTCAGCTGATTATTCGGATGTCTTTGATCCACTGAGAGCACTAATATTATTATTATAATAAGGCTTTCTAAACTGGCTTCCTTTGCAATTGGCTGCACAGCTAGGGAGCTGTCCACAGCACTGGAAGACAGACAAAGTGGGGTGACTATTTTGCCTTCTAGCTCTTTAGTAGTTGACACACAGCCTGACATAAAAGGCAAATCAAATATGTTCCATCAGAATGCAGCCGTTACATAGGCATGAGCTGATCAAAGGCCTGCAAAGCAAGATCTTCCTCATTTTAACTTGCTTCTCCAGGTATCCCTCAAGCCTGGCTCTGGCTAATGATGGGGTAGAAACTCTCCCCTTTTCTCTCTCAGCTTTCGCTCCCAGATCTGGATATTCTACTAGTGATTATTGTGTTCAGCAGGTCCTTGGTATCCACTGGGGGTTGATTCCAGGATGCCCAAATATGTATGCCCATGGATACCCTAATATGTAGGTGCCTAAGCCCCAATATGTACAATGGCATAATAAAATTGTGCCCATATATAAAATGGAAAAATCAAGGAATGTATACACACACACACACACACATATATAAACAAAGCTGGGGATAGTTGAATCTGTGGAAATAGAATCTATGGATATGGAGGGCTGGCTCCCATGCTTGCCCAGATGTGCTTTTTCAGGTATTTAATTTTTGCTTTCTTTGCCAGCATTGTTTACATCTTGCAAAAATATTTTTGGGGTGAGGTTTAAAATACTATTTCTGACCTCAAACCCCTTGGAGGTTTGAACAGCAGTGTCAACAGATACAAATAAAGCAACACAAAGTGATATCTATTTAACCAAAAAGGTAACAGAGAAAGTTGCCTTAGACCATTCGTTAATCTAACTCTGGAGTGGGCAACTGTGGAAAGCTAAAACCTCATTATCTCCCCCAAGACCTTGGAGGAGCTCAACGCTTTAACACAATTGCTCTCACAGCAAATTCCAAACTTTCTGCCCCTCTTCATTCCCTCTAGGAACATGATGGACATTTCCTCCATGTTTTGAGTTTACCTGGGATATTGTAGGCCCTGGAAACAACAGGAAATGAGCAGAAGTCACAAGATAGAAGGTGTCCAGAGGAGGACAACCAAAATGGTAAATGGTGGGGAAACCATCAGTCACTGTGAGGAACAGCTTAGGAAGCTGAGTAGGCTTAGCTTAACTCAAGAACAAACCTACATAACCTATCTTGTTCCTAACTCGGGGAGAAGAGATTCCCCTTAAACGCTGGGAAGAACTTCCTAATGGTAAGAGGTATTTGACAGTGCTGGAGTCTAGTCATGTCTCCCATTCGGACGTTTTTAAACAGAGGCTAAATGCCTGTTTGCTGGGATTGCTCTAATGGTGTATTCCTCTGTGGCAGAATGAGGTTGGATTGGGTGCCCTTTGGAGTCCCCCCAACTCTATGATTCTATGATCCTAGATTTATACGCAATAGCAACCCCCATTGAAACGAATAACATCTAGCAGAAGTTTGCTATAGAATTGCACTTTAGGACATAGAAAATGCTTAGAGAGAACACTTAATGATAAATTCAAAACAAGCCTGCCAGTTGAATGCCTGAATTCCTTGCAACTAACGCTGCTCTGACAGATGCTTGTTCAGCTTTTCCTTGAAAACAAGCAAGGAGCGGCTGCAAGCTTGCTTATTCATCTTCGGCTCTTCCCTCCTCCTTCTTTTAAAGCAAAGATGCTTTTTAAAGAAAGGGCCTTCAATAAGATTGAAAGCAAATTATTGCTCGAAGGTACAGGTAAACCAAAATTGCTTTGCCCTGGCAATCCAGCCCCTCTCGACCTGCTGCTAATTCTGCTGCGTCACATAAAGGGGCAGATGAGAGCATTATCTGGTCACAAGATCTGAGCAGGATTAGAAAGTGGAGGAAGAAATGCCAGCGGGACAGCAGCCCTGTGGCTAAATAAAGTTAGGCCAAGGCAAGTCGAGGGGTGCCCCTGCCACTAAACGGGCCCTCCATGGAGGAAAATATCTGCTGTTATTTATATCAGAGCCAGGCTTCTGTTTGGGATGATGGGGGATTGGCACAGAGCAAGGCAGCAGCAAATGATTGCTAGCCAGGGCTAGGACGGCCGATCAACACAGCTTTATCTTATCCTCTCAAGCCAAAACTGCTTCAGGTTTCAGCCAAGAAAGAAGAAGAGGAGGAAGAAAACAAAACAATATGTTCCTGTGAAAAGGACTTGCTCTGGATTTCGTTCTGAGTGCTCAGAGCTGCAAGAAGGGCCTGGATGGGGTTTTTTGTTTCACTCTCGGAAAATAAAATAAATACAGTCCTTGTTATCAAAGCTTTTCAGCCCTGCCTTTGAAACCTATTCATTTGTGCTTGGTTTTTTTTTTAATCGACTGTAGAATGCTACCTGGAAAGGTGCTGAATACACCACAAATGAAGAATCCAGATTGGACAGAGAGGAAGCTGAAATCCAGTCTTAAAAACAGGCTCAGCTTGAGATGTTTCCATACCTGCGGTGCTGGATAATCGAAGCGGCCATCCTTCCCATTTCAGTCTGCAGGGATTAATTGTCAAGAATAGCATCATCTCTAACATTTCCCAGGTGAGGAATTGGGACACATGCTACCAAGCAACATTAAACTGGCAGCAAAGTTATTAATGTGGAAGAATGCACAAGCTAGATGCAGCACTTTGATTTTCTGAAGTTTTTAGTGGAAGGTAATATTCTCCCTCTTTCCCCCCTGCAGACTATTTTTGCATTTTGAACTCTATCTGCAGTAATTGAGATAGGCTGAGGACAAAGGGGGAGATGAAGGAGTGAGAAACTGGGACATTTTAAAAGCAGCTGAAAAAGTGGGATGACAGAGGATTACTCGGCACTGTTCTTGCCAAATCCATACAGTTGGTGGGTATGCAAACATGCTGTCAATACCACCCAAGTGCCAAGTTTAGAAGGTAACAGTGGAGTTTAATCTTAATTTTATTTTATTTTAAAAGGCAGCTGATGCCAGGCACATTGAAATGCAAAGCTGCATTCTCCAGAGGCATCTTGGGAAAGGAATTAGGAAGGGGAAAGCTTTGATTTCTAGCAGCCTGGCAAATCAACATTAAAAAATCAGAATGAACTTCCAAAACTACAGAAGGTATGGGAGACTTGTGTGGGACGCACAAGAAAGTATCTGGGAGAAGCTTATTATTGAGGGAAACCCTGGGAAGCCCAAGATTGTCTGCTAAATCATAATTCACACAGAGCCAGATATTATTATCTTAGAGGCAGCTCTGCTTTGAGGTAAAAGGCAGATTGTAGATACAGTACGAAGGCTGCCAGAATGGAAGATAAGGAGAAATGACTAATGGGCTCAATCCTCTGAGATGTTTTAGACTTCAAGAAAAAGTGGGGGTAAACAATCTGGAAAGAAACTAATGGATTCATTCCCTTACTCCAATCTTGGGGAACATGTTATCTTTCAGACATTGAAAGACTTCAATTCAGTTAGGTTCAGGAGCAAATGAAAGGCCCTCTCTCCACCCCAATTGCCACTGCCCTGGTCTTGGAGGGATTGAAGAAGCAGGAGCAGTTTTCTTGTGGAGGGGTTAATTTATCTCCACAAGACTCCTGCCGATTTTGTCAACTTTTGGCTTTCAAATGTCTCTTTGGACATCTCCATGAATAGTGGGTTGCCATTGCCAGATCTCACGGCTTAGCCCTAAGTCTCTAGTTTTCCTGGGTCATCTCCAGGCAGGAGACAATGCTGCAATTTTGGAGGGTTGTCAGCTACAAGCAAGAAAAAGGGGCTGTGTGCAGATCTTCCATTCAACTCAGAGAGAAGCCAGTTGCTACTCTCTGCAAAATTTAATTTATTTCTTGCCACAACTTGCAAAGACTCTGTGATTTCCTGCTTCTTGGCAGGGGGTTGGACTAGATGGCCCATGAGGTCTCTTCCAACTCTATGATTCTATGATTCTAGGGGAATAACTATTTAGTTATTTTCTTCTTTCTAGTCATTGCGGAGCCAGGGGTCACTCTTTGCTTTGTACCAACCTTTTAGCTATAAGCAAGCAAACTAGATTATTAGTTCCTTTTTCTCTCAGGGAAGGTTGACAATAGAGTCAAGCTGGAAGACCTAGAAATGCTTAGAAAAGGTATTTTTCTCTCCGCATGAATTTCTGGTGGAGGACCTAGAGATTGATGGAAGGAATTTGCTGAGTGATTTCACCTCTGCTAAAATTTCAGATTTGGGGGCCAAGGGTGCCTAGCTTCTCAAAAGGACAAATCAGACACAGACAAGTAGAAGGCAAAAGCAGAGATTTATTTGCAATGGCCAGAGAGGATGTCAGTGGAGAAAGCACTCCAAAGTGGTGGTGGTGGTGATGATGATGATGATGATGATGATGATGATGATGATGATGACGATGATAAAGCAGCTAGATGGTCATCTGCTTTGATTGTCCTTTTCCTGGCAGAAGGAAGTTGGATTGGATGGTCCCTGGGATTTCTTCCAACTCTAGGATTATATTAGTATTATTATTAAGCAGGAGTTGGATGGTCATCTGCCTGAGATGCTTTGATTGTGTCTCCCCTCCCCGCCCAATAGTTGCAGGGATCGCAAACCAATCATCTGCTTAAAAAGTTTGAGGACTCCTAGCATAATTATTCAAGACATGGCAAAGGGCTATATCTAAATCTCAGGTTTTGACCTGGAAATCTCCATGCTTGAAATGATCCTGGCTCCTCCTTGCAATACATAGCCCCTGCATGTAGAAATACAGCATTTCAAACTGAAAGTGACACAGCTTGAATCTTGTTTTGATGTTTGTCCCCTTCATAATCCCTCTTTCTGGACTCCTTGATTCATCTGTATGGTTTGGCAACAGCTTCTGACACCGAAAGGGGACACCAGAATTTATCACAACTTCTGCTCGGCAGAGTCCTGCAAGTGTTTCTGGAGTTGTTTACATACTCAGTTATGCTGCCATAACATCTCTTGTGAGTTATTTCTCCCCTCCATGTGTTTACAGGACAAGAGGTTAGGCTGAGCCTCAAAACAGGATCACAAGGATTGTGTGTATGAGTGAGTGAGAGCGAGAGAGACAGACTGGGAGGGAGAGAGAGAATGAGAGAGAGAGAAGAGAATGAGAATGAGTCAGCAATGCAGTGCAGTTGCACAGAAAAACAAACACAGTACCAAGTTACATTAATAGCCATCAGGCCAATGGAACATTTTCAGAGCAAGCAGGGCTGGTTTCGTGGTGCCTGCATCATGCCCAAAAGGAACTTTAAAAAATTCTCCCGGAGCACAAACTCCCTTCATCCAAACAAACATCTCTCTCTCTCTAGTTTTTTTCCAGTGTTTTGAGCCAGAAGAAAGCTGGTTGAGGACAGCGTTGGCTGGCCAGCATCTGCAACGTCACCAATACAAATCCCCTAAGCTGTTTTGGACCTTTTAAAAAATACAGTCGGTTCTCTATAACCATGATTCAACCAACCATGGCTTGAAATTACTTTGGGGGATTACAAAGGAAACCTTGCTGTTCATCATTTGTTTATCATGGCATTGTATATAATGGGATTTGAGCATCCACATAATTTGGTATCCACGGGAGGTCCTGGAATCACACCTCAGTAGATACTGAGGGACCATTGTATTACATTTTTAGAAATGTTTTATGGTGATGAAAATATAGAATCATAGAGCTGGAAGAGACCACAAGAGTCATCCAGTCCAACCCCCTACTGTGTAGCACACACAATAAAAGCACTCCTGACAGATGGCCATCCAGCCCCTGCTTAGAAACCTCCAGAGAAGGAGACTCCATCAGACTCCCAGGCAGGATATTCCACTGCCAAACAGTTCCTACCGGCAAGAAGTTCTTCCTAATGTTTAGGTGGAACCTCTTTTCTTACACTTTGAATCAATTACTTAATCTCAGGAGCAGCAGAAAAAAAAGCATGTCCCATTCTCAATGTAACATCCTTTCAAAAGACTAAACATGTCTATCAAACCCTGTCTTAACGTTCTCCAAGCTAAACATATCCCTCTCCCTAAACTGTTCCTCATAGAGCTTGACTTCCAGACATTTTGCTACTTTGGTTGTCCTTCTCAGGACGTTCCAACTTATCCATCTTCTTCTTGAATTGTCATGCCCAGAAATGGACACAGGGTTATTCCAGGTGAGGTCTGACCAAATCAAAACAGAGTGAATTTGGAAGTGAGTGATCTCTTAACAGCATTCTTTAAAAGGTTTCTAAAACAAGACAGACAGTGCGGGGATGGCCAAAAATGGGTGACACTGATGTCAAAACCAGTAGTTGCATTTTTTAAGTCTGCCTCTCTTCACACAGCTTAGTTGCTGGGCAAACAAGCCTGACAGTTTCCAAAACCTATATGTAAGATCGGCTATAAATTACAGTGCAGACAGCAGAGGTTTTCAGTGCCAAGCAAGAGAGACTGATGTGTTTCAAATATACAGGATTGGCAATGACAGGTATGTTCCCACAGAGGACAGAAAGCCTTCCAGCACCAGCCGTAATGGGAATGGATGGAGAAGCATCAATGCGCTGGTGAGCAGATATAAAAATTGGAGGAAGCTGGACTCTATAGTGTATAGTGTATAAACAAATCTCATGCCCCCTGAGAAAATTTAATTATGGATTTAGAGAGAAACATTGTACAGACACAGGCTAGTGTTGGGCTGTGTCTGAATTCCTTTGCATAATTTCTTCCTTCCTTCCTTCCTTCCTTCCTTCCTTCCTTCCTTCCTTCCATCCATTTATTTATATCTCACCCTCTCCCCAATATTGAGTCTCAAAGTGGCTTGGAATTTAAAAGTAGCTCACAAGTTTTTTTTTTTTTTTGTGTGTCAGGAGCAACCGGAGTTGCTTCTGGAGTGAGAGAATTGGCCGTCTGCAAGGACGTTGCCCAGGGGACGCCCGGATGTTTTGATGTTTTTACCATCCTTGTGGGAGGCTTCTCTCATGTCCCCGCATGGAGCTGGAGCTGGTAGAGGGAGCTCATCCACACTCTCCCCAGGTGGGATTCGAACCTGGCAGCTTTCAGGTCAGCAACCCAACCTTCAAGTCACTTAGTCCACTACGCCATCTGGGGGCTCCTAGCTCACAAGTATCATGGTACTATACAAACAACTGTTCCATGCTATTAAGTTAAAATATATAACACTAAGATTACCACAATATGAAACACCAGCACATTTGAAACTATTTAAATTTTATTTTAAAATACAATATAGTACCAGCTCACAAGTATCATGGTACTATATTGTATTTTAGAATAAAATTTAAATAGTTTCAAATGTGTTGGTGTTTCATATTGTGGTAATATTTTAACTTAATAGCATGGAACAGTTGTTTGACTATAGGGCCAGGATACTGGGATACCAGAGTTCAAATCTCTGCTTGGCCATACCCACCAGGTGATTTTGAGTAAGTCACAAGCCCCATTACACTGTCATATAATACAGTTTCATAATGCAATTAAATTGCATTGAACTGCATTATATGGCAAGGTAGATGGGGCCACACTTTCTCCACCTCGGAGAAAGGAAAGGCCAAGAAACACCAATGATAAGTCCACCATTAACATCAGATGCCAAACTGTTCATAAGAAGTATCCTGCAATATCTTATTACCTGAGATTTGTAAGATCCAAGAATCTGAGCCGTTTAGATATGCTACCAAAGTGTTTGTCTTGAGGCAAGGATTTAATTTTTAATATGATTGGAGGTTTGATCTGAGCTGTGCTTTGTTTTTTCTCGGGGGTGGAGGAAACCTCTGTTTCAGATGTTGTTACAATTACCTTCAGGTTGGCACTGTAAATTGCATTTTTTAAAATGATGTTGTTCTCTCTGCTTTGAGACTTTGTGTGTAGTGGAAAGCAAAGAATGCATTTTAAAAAAATAATGTTTCAAAAAACAGGCTGCAATATTTAACTGATCAACCTGTTACTTCAGTTGACTTACAGATCTATTCAAGCAAATAGAAATGATGAATAACCACATACCTGACCAGCAGGTATTATTTTTTAAAAAATTTTATTCAGGTAAGGCATAAGTTGCTCTGGGCAGACTTGGCATAAAAGCTAAGAGTTCAAAGGAGCTACAAAGGCCATGTAGAAATATCTAAGCACCCCTGCAGAAATGCTCAGCCATCCTGAGTCCCCTTCGGGGTGAGAAGGGTGGAGTATAAATATAGTAAATAAATAAACAGACCTCTATTCAAACACCTCCAAAGATTGAGTTTATCTGTCCTAAGGCAATCCACTCCATTGTCTAATAACTCTTACAATAAAGAGGTAATTCCTAATCTTTAGGTGTAATCTTCCATTTTCTAGCCATTAGGCCAAAGTGAAACAGGTGCTTCTTCTGCAAACATTGGGAGGTTTATTAGAATCACAGCATCACTGAGTTGGAAGGGACCATAAAGGCTGTGTAGTTCAACCCCTTACAATGCAAGAATACACAACTACAATATTCCTGATAGCCATCCAACCTCTGTTTAAAGACCTCTGAAAATAGAGAGAGTCTATCACTGTCCATGGCAGCATATTCCATTGTTAAGCAGCTCTTACCATCAGGAAGTTCTAATTGTTTAGGTAGAATCTCTCATCTTGTAATTTGGTGATCTAATCTCTGGATTGGCAGAAAACAAACTCAGTCCATCTTCTGTATGAAACATTTTCAGAAATATTTAAAGATGGATGTCATGGCTTTTCTCAGTCATAACTCCTTCAAGCTAAACATAGCCAGCTCCCCAAATTGTTCCTGATAAATTTTGATTTCTAGACCTTGTTGCTCTGCTCCATGACACCCTTTTGCCTCTATGGAAGGTGGCCGTTCAGGACAGACCTTTCTCCATAATGACCTTAAGATTATGGAATTCGCTCTTTTGGGAAGCTTGCCATGTGCCTTTTTCATTCATATCCAGTATTTTCCCCAGTTATGGGACTCAAGCTTTCTTTTAAAAAAAAGTATGCATTAAAACTGTGCAAAATCACAGAATAAAAATATAAGGAGAATGAATAAAACAAATAAATTTTAACATCACAGCATTAAAATTAATTAAAAACAATATAGAAACAAGCACACCATTATAACCCAAAATCCTGATAGAATCAGAATATTTTAATTTGTCGTTGGAAGGAGAGCAAGGAGGGAGCCATGCTGGTCTTTCGAGGGAGGGAGTTGCAAAATATGGGAGAAGTCACCGAGAAGGCCCTGTTTATTAGTCCCTTCATATAAGATTAAGGAATCATAGCATCATAGAATCATAGAATTGGGACCACATGGGCCATCCAGTCCAATCCCATTCTGCCATTCAAGGAAAGCACAATCAAAGCATCCCTGATGGCCATCCAGCTTCTGTTTAAAAGCCTCCAAGGAAGATTCTCCCACCACACTCTGAAGCAGAGACGTCCACTGTGGAACAGCTCATATGATCAGAAAGTTATTCCTAATGTTCACGTGAAATCTCCTTTCCTGTCATTTGAATCCATGACTTCATTGAGTCCTAGTCACCAGAGCAGCAGAAAGGAAGCCCGCTCCTTCTTCCTTTCAAATGTATCCTACATTTTTTCTTGTTGGAATCCATGTTGTTAGTTTCCGCCCAGTTCTAAGGAGCAGGCAGCATGGTGGAGAATCTTCTGAAATCCTTAGAGCTCTGATAGGTTTATACAGGGAAATGTGGTCCTTCAAAGAGCATGAACCCAAGAGGCATATAGGTCTGGAAATTGACCAGCAGCCCATAGCTGTTGCAACCAAGGCTTTGTATGATCCATGTTGCAATTCCTAGATAATATTCTGGCTGCAGCTCTTTGAGCTTTACATAGATTCTTTGAAATCAATGAGATTTAATATTGTCATTACTGTATTATATTGCACAGGTTTAATTGGACTGTTGAAATTTCCGAGTGCTATTCACAAGCAGTCCTTGGTACAGCACATTACAGTGATCTAAATAGGATGTGAAAAAATTATTATTATTATTATTATTATTTTATATTTATGCTATCTGTGAGAGTCATGCTTTCAGCAGCCCAATTAAACCAATGGGATATAATATAGAAATGATTAGTTTCAATCTCATTGATTTCAAAGAATCTACTCAAAGCGTGAGCGAGTTTGATTCAAACACAATGTTTCTATTGATTCATTGTGGTTTCGTTGTTCCACTCCACCCTTCCCCTGTTAGTATTTAGTATTCTTAGTTGACATCATTTAATCTTTGTATCTTGTGTTTTATGGAAACATTTGGGGTCATAAAAGCGGGGCTGAAATATCACATTAAGTCAAGTTTATTATGCATCAGCCAACCAGGCTATTGCATAGATAATACAACATCAAGAAAGAAAATGCTTATAACAGCTACAGAGGGCAAGTGGTTTCTGCAAAGTTCCTTTTTTTGGCCTCCAGTTACCAACATCCCTCAGGCACTTTGGCCAATGGCAACCATCCATAAAAGTAACTTTTCCAGAATAAACACCCCTTTCCGCCTCTGATAGCAAGGAGGGGCCTCTGTGACTCATGTGTCCGTTGTTTAAAAACAAAGTCTGTTTTTTATTAAACTGATAATTGTGTGCGGATTTATGGAGATTTAACTGACGAATTAATCAGCCCAACCCCAAATGATGATTCCACGAAGATGTCAGCAGTTGTAAAAACATTATCAACAACCCCGTTCGACTTGGGGAGAGAAAAGTAGGATGCTTTTATTTTGAGCACACTGTCAACAATGAAGTCAAATGCAGCTCTGTTTACATGCAAAGGGCAGGGTTTATTATTCCCATTCCTAAAATGACGCAGCAGCAGCTGAGACAGGACTTTCATCCACCAAGGAGCGATAAGGGGGGAATAATATTGGCTTCTTCTTGCAGGGTTGAAGTGCTTCATCATCTTTTCGATCGGTTGCAACTTTTCAACTGCTTCAGAACCTCACTCCTGAATATTAGCACTGGTATAGCATACCCTCCAGATGTTCTGTTTTGGCAGGGACAGTTCTGGCTAATTCTCTGTTGTCCCATTCTTTAAGTTGCTTTTAAAATATGCCAGTTTCTCTTTCTTTCTTCCCTCTATCATCCTCCGTCTCCTTCAGTTGCTGCAAACTGTGTTCAGAAAGCTAAATGAATCTTCAATGAAGAGAGAAGAAGAACGGAGAAAGAAATCTCTTGCCCTTCCAGTCATGTCTGGTAAAAAGCAAATTGCTTCAGCCCTTCCCATCTTGCATGTTTCCCATCTTGCATGCTTAATATTTTTTGTTACCTCTTGATGCTACTTGGCCCCATGTACTGTATCTCAGTTTCCATCTGTGATGTATTGGAAAGTATGTATAATTTCCTAAAGTATTTCATCAACACCATCAACATCTTGGATTCAATGCTTCAGAAAGCCTTACTTGATTTCTTTTTTTGGCATGTACTAACAGTCTTGAATCTGTTGCATCAATCAATCAATCAATGCTTGTCAATTATCTTTATTGATAATGAGTTTCACCCATTCTCCTTTGTTGCTGCAAGCTTAGGCTCCTGCTGCACTGTCATACAAAATCCAGATTATCTGCTTTGAACTGGATGATATGGCAGTGTAGACGCATATAATTCAGCTCAAAGTAGATAATGTGGAGTATCTGCTTTGATAATCTGGATGATATGGCAGTGTATATCCAGCCTGAGTCTCATTTGCTCTTAAGTGACCCATTCTGGCAAATGTATATAAAAGGTTTCCAGTCTTCAAATAAAGGATATACTTTCTACTAAAGGATACCTGACAGCTCTATAAGAGATTGGTTTTCTGGACCTCAAATACTAACTGGCAACTCTATGAACCTGTGGTTTGAACTTGGGACAAAGCAGATCACAATTACAACTCAAACCCTCAGGATATCTTTTTGAAGATTTTCCCAATCATTGACTGAGTAATAGAAAACATAGAATGAAAGAAGAGCCTCATAGGCTATTGAGTCCAATACCTTGCTCAGTGCAAGGGTCTCCAGCTAAAGCATCCTCAGCAGACAGCTGTCCAACCTGTTTCTGAATAAGTTCACCATCTCTCTGGGCAATTGGTTCAATTGCCCAACTGCTTTCACTGTCAAGAAGTTCCTTCTGATGATCATAGAATAATAGAGTTGGAAGAGGCCATATGGGCCATCCAGTCCAACCCCCTGCCATGCAGGAAAAGCACAAAGTACCTTTGACAGATGGCCATCCAGGCTCTGTTTAAAAGCCTCCAAGGAAGAAGCTTCTACCAACCTCTGAGGCAGATCTTACAGTCAGGAAGTTCTTCCCAATATTCAGGTGGAATCTCCTTTCCTGTAATGCGAATCAATCTCCAATCAATGTCAACCCAAGAATTAACAATTCAAAATAAAGGGCAGCCTGCAAATATAATTTGTATTTCTAGGACAGACTAATACGACAATGTAAAAATGCACATACAGATTGTCAAGAGTTGTGACAAAAGGATGGACCCTATATTTAGATACTTATAAGCAAATTGAAAATCACAAAAACCTTAAGAGATCATCTAAGTAGGTAGAATTGCTCCAACAAGCCACAGCTGTTCACACATCTGTCTACATTTGGTTAATACTGGTGGTTACACATGAATGACCAAATGCTACAACAGGCACAGCACTCATAATATTCAATCAGGTTTTCCCCTAGGCTTCAGATGTGACCTATTAGAATCAGAAGCCTGGATGGTAGATACCTCACAGAGCAAGGAAACGGCATGTTTACGTTTAGGAGAGAAAAGGAGCCAATATTCATTTACACACAGAGAGCTCTTTGGGGGATGTTTCTTCTCCATCTCTCCCATAAAGCTGCAAGGAAGTAATTAATTGACATGGCTTTTAAGTTTACAAGATGTAATAGTCAGCAGCCGGTGCGTCCCATGTTAGTAGGGCATTGAATCTCTTCTGGATTTTAGCTTGATCTTTCAAGGAGTTAATCAAGGTATTGAATTTGTCAATTCAAAATTGGATCGACTCTTTTGGTTTTAGCACCTTGGATAACTCCTTATAGTTGAGACTAAAACCCAGAGCAGATCTACCACTGCACTGTCATACGAGACACCTTAGAAGTTATATGTTCTACCATGTTACATGTGAGATGAAAAGCTGAATAAACCTAGATGTAATAGTCAGTTGTATTATTATTATTATTTTATTATGACACAGTAAACAAGATAGATATGCTGGATTTCATATCACAAAATCACAAGTCGAACACTTCCCAAGTGTCTAGGACTGTGTGATTATTTTCGGATGATGCGTGCAGATCCCAGTAGGGTGGCCGTTTGCAGTTGGCAGATCGTAGTTTTTATTGTTGTTGTTGTTGTTGTTGTTGTTGTTGTTATTATTATTATTATTATTATTATTATTATTATTATATCCCTACTTTATCTCTCCCGGGGGGCCCTAGTGGTACAGTGTGTGTTAAAGCGCTGAGCTGCTGAACTTGCGGACCAAAAGGTCCCAGGTTCAAATCCCGGGAGCAGAACAAGCACCCGCTGTTAGCCCCAGCTCCTGCCAACCTAGCAGTTTGAAAACATGCAAATGTGAGTAGATCAATAGGTACCACTCTGGCGGGAAGGTAATGGCGCTCCATGCAGTCATGCCGGCCACATGACCTTGGAGGTGTCTATGGACAACGCCGGCTCTTCGGCTTAGAAATGGAGATGAGCACCAACTCTCAGAGTTGGTCATGACTGGACTTAACGTCAGGGGAAACCTTTACCTTATTTTACCTTATCTCTCCCAAAGGAGACTCAAAGCAACTTAACATAAAAGCATTAGTATAAGTAATGCAATGGTTTGAATGGAGGCTTATGTGGAGAAAGGAAATAAAACTGAGACTCCGTTAAAAGGTTAGCTAGGGACAGGATGAAAAAGAGTTAGGAAATGAATGAAAAAAAAGGCTAGCAGAAGAATCTAAGCACCCAACTACAATACCAGAATTGCGTAAGATGGAGCCATGATATTTAAAGTGATGATAATTCTGTAGTATGCAATAACCCAGCACGCGTTTCAAATCAAATGTGAAAATGAAAAAGCCATTTTGGCAATTGTTAGCCCCTCAGGATCCCATTCTATGCATCATAGCTTTGTTACCCAGCAGTTTACAGTTGAAAACCCTATTCTGCAAATCTATACAGTATTTCCTAAATTTACGAACGAGCAGATATTGGTGGAGCTGCAGCTGGGTTACCTAAGACACCAATGCAAATGTGCATCTATCTCTCTGTGTGTGCATGCATGTACGCACACAGTTAGTCTAATATTGAATCTTAAAATAGCTGCGATTAAAACAGAAGAGAGTGGGAGGCAAGCTGTGATGTCTCTCTGCTGAAGAAAAGGCAGAGGATCTGCAAATGGAGAGGTCTGCAGTTCTTAAAGTCGCAACAGTGTGTTGTGAGTACAAGTCAGGTTTTCGTAGCTGTGTTTTGTGCATTTTTGAGATTCATCCAGTTGTGTCATTCGAGCACTCTGTACCTACGGGCAAGATAAATAAAAATGTAGGGGATAATTCATGGCAGCTGTCATTCATGCTGGATGGGGTGAGCTCCTATTGCTAGCCCCAGCATCTGCCAACATAGCAGTTCGAAAACAAGTAAATGTGAGTAGATTAATAGGTACTGCTTTTGCAGGAAGGTAACGTTGCTCCATGCAGTTATGCTGGCCACATAACATAGGAACCGTCTATGGACAACGCTGGTTCTTCGGCTTAGAAAAGGAGATGAGCATCAACCCCCAGAGTCAGACAGGACTAGACTTAATGTCAAGGGGAAACCTTTACCTTTTTATTCATTTATATCAAGGACCAGTATGGTATAGTAGCTTAAGCATTAGACTGTGGCCTCTTCTACACTGTCATATATTCCAGATTATCAGGACCTGAGAAACTGCAATCTATAGATTTCATGAAACTCCTATGAAAATATTTAGAGACTCCAAAACTTAATTCATTTTGTAGCCTCTGGATATTTTTATCCTTCACTATATCAAAAGATCTCAGAGCTGTATATGATACAATCAAATCGATGTTAAAAAAATAAAACATTACAAATAGCCTAATTTTTTTACTATTATTAATAATGGTTTTAAATCTATGTACATTATCATTTTGGTATACATTAGAGAGGTCCAAAGGCTTTAATAACCATCCATGTTTTGGTCTCAAGCCAGTGTTGATGCCAATTAGACATCACTAGGAGGCTTCCCATAACTGGAGTGCCACTGCCAAGAAGGCCTGTCCCACATCTTCATCTACACTACCATAAAAAATCAAATTATCTATGGCCTTTTCTACACTTCCGTATAAATCCAGATTATCTGCTTTATTTATTTATTTATTACATGCATTTATACCCCGCCCTTCTCCCTGAGGGGACTCAGTGTAGTGGCAGTGTAGACTCAGATAATCCAGTTCAAAGCAGATAATGTGGATTATCTTTTTTTTGATAATCTTGATTGTATTGCAGTGTAGAAGGGGCCTCTGTTCTACTGCTGATTTATTATAATGACTCCTGGATTGGCTGATGACCATCTTCTTGTTTTGTTCTTCATCTTGATGGACCCGTGACTGATGAACTGACGTAACTATCCAACAATTCTTGCAATCCAGCTAGTGGTTCTTGGGACAATTCCCAACTGGAGCAAAGGGCCACTTGTATTTGAGGGGTTCCCCACCCTTGATTTATATCTCCTAAAAAGTGTTTTACCATTCTCTAATGTTGTTTACTTTCAAGTCATTTCTGACTAAGGTGACTTCTTCAGCGAAGCTGTCATTGGGTTTTATTGGCAAGATTTATTCAGAGGGAGTTACCTTGACTTTCCTCTGAGGCTGAGAGAGTGTAACATCCCTAGGTTATCCAGTAGGTTCCCATGGCTGAGCATGGATTCAAACCCTAGTCTCCCAGCATCTAAGTCCAACACTCATACCAATATACAACTCTGCTTTTCATTCTGAAATGCATTGACAGGAATGAACAACCACAAAACCTAGAGTGGATTCAGAGCCCCATTGACCTGCGAGCCAACTGGTTTTGCTGCCTGGAGGTCAATATGAAGCCACTGTAGCTCATAGAGGCATCTGTGCTATAAAATGTCTTTCCCTGTTGTTCTGCGTTCATTCTCCTTTATAAAAAATTCCACAAAGTCTTCCACCATGTGAGAATGAGGTAATGCTGTGAAACAGCTGATGTTCCAGTAAGTTGCTAAGAATTAACGCCTTGGTAAATCTTCTACTAAGAGTGACTGGCAGCTATTAGTAATGACAAAGCTGGGCCTTAGGGCACAGAGCAGGAAAGCATATAGTAAATACATCCTAGTTCTTGGGGCATTTGGGATGACAAAAGAGCCAAAGAAGACAAACTACACCAAAAGGGTTTCCATTAAATTTGTATATCCTGTTAGGAATTGTGGGACTTGAAGTCCAAAACACCTAGAGCAGGGGTCCTCAAACTTTTAAAGCAGACTGTTGAGGGGCCGAATTATCATTTGAAAAAAAAATCCAACAAATTCCTATGCACACTGCAAATGTCTTATTTGTAATGCAAAACAACAACAACAACAATGAAAGAACAATACAATATTTAAAAATGAAAACAATTTTAACCAACATAAGCCTATCAGGATTTCAATGGGAAGGGTGGGCCTGCTTCTAGCCAATGAGATAGTCAAGTTAATTAGGATTGTTGTTGTGTGCTTCAAGTCATATCAGACTTTGGGCGAGCCTAAGTCAAAAATTATTTATTTATTCATTTACTACATTTATTTACTACATTTATATCCCGCCCTTCTCACCCCGAAGGGGACTCGGAGCAGCTGTATGTACATACAATAAATTATATTATTAGCATAGCACAATATTAGCATTATATATCATCATGTTGAACTATACCACTATACTGTCATATTATATGTAATATATAACATACTAGCTGTGCCCGGCCACGCGTTGCTGTGGCGAAGTATGGTGGTATGGGAAATAAAGTATTGAGGAATTGGTGGTAGTTAAGGTCAAGGGTAAAGGTTTTCCCCTGACATTAAGCCCAGTCATGTATGATTCTGGGGGTTGGTGCTCATCTCCATTTCTAAGCCAAAGAGCCGGCGTTGTCCGTAGACTCCTCCAAGGTCATGTGGGATGACTACATGGAGCGGCGTTACCTTCCCGCCGGAGCAGTACCTTTTGATGCACTCACATTTGCATGTTTTCGAACTTCTGGGTTGGCAGAAGCTGGGGCTAACAGTGGGGGCTCTCTCCGCTCCCCCAATTCAATCCTGTGGTCTTTCGGTCCAGAAGTTCAGCAGCTCAGCGCTTTAACACGCTGCGCCATCAGGGGATATTATTTCCTAAAGGTTGTGAATATACAATATTTCTGATTGGTTTTGTTTGTTTGTTGGAGGCAAGTATGAATGCTGCAATTAGGAAAAATGATTAGGATGTAATGGCCTTGCAGCTTTAAAGCCTGGCTGTTTCCTCCCTGAGTGAATTTTTTGTTGGGAGGTGTTAGCTGGCCCTGATTGTTTCCTGTCTGGAAACCCTTGTTTACAGAGTGGTGTTGTTTGTGATATTTTATGTGCTTCTACTGTCTGTGGCCCTGAGAAAACAGAGGATTTTCCAGACTTTGATGATAGGAATCCTTTGTTGGGAGGTGTTAGCTGGCCCTGATTGTTTCCTGTCTGGAATTCCCTTGTTTTCAGAGTGGTGTTGTTTGCGATATTTTATGTGCTTCTACTGTCTGTGGCCCTGAGAAAACAGGATTTGCCAGACTTTGATGATGGGAATACTTTGTTGGGAGGTGTTAGCTGGCCCCGATTGTTTCCTGTGTGGAATTCCCCTGTTTATTTACTGTCCTGGTTTTAGAGATTATATTGTTCTGCATTATTCTATCCCAGTAATTATTTCATATTAAAGAAGAATCTCACTTATCCAACATTCGCTTATACAATGTTCTGGATTATCCAACGCAGTCTGCCTTTTCATAATCAATGTTTTTGTAGTCAGTGTTTTAAATTCATTGTGATATTTTAGTGGTAAATTTGTAAATACAGTACAGTAGAGTCTCACTTATCCAACATAAACGGGCCGGCAGAACGTTGGATAAGCGAATATGTTGGATAAGGAGGAATTAAGGATAACCCTATTAAACATCAAATTAGGTTATGATTTTACAAATTAAGCACCAAAACATCATGTTAGACAACAAATTTGTCAGAAAAATAGTTCAGTACACAGTAATGCTATATAGTAATTACTGTATTTATGAATTTAGCACCAAAATGTCACGATATATTGAAAGCATTGACTACAAAAATGCATTGGATAATCCAGAAAGTTGGATAAGCGAGTGTTGGATAAGTGAGACTCTACTGTAAATACTACATAGCATTACTGCGCATGGAACTACTTTTTCTGTCAAATTTGTTGTATAATATGATGTTTTGGTGCTTAATTTGATGTTTAATTGGCTTTTCCTGAATCCCTTCTTATTATCCAACATATTCACTTATCCTGCCGGCCTGTTTACGTTGGATAAGTGAGACTCTACTGTATATTGATAATCTTAAATTATCTGCTTAGAACTGGATTATATGAGGCTCCTTCTTCACAGCTGTATAAAATGCACACTGAAGTGGATTATATGGCAGTGTGGAGTCAAGATAATCCAGTTCAAAGCAGATAATATAAGATTATAAATGGGTTATATAGCTGTGTGGAAGGGCCTTGAGTCTACACTGCCATATAATCCTGTGCAAATTAGATAATCTGTGGAAGAAGCCTAAGTGAGGCCTAAATCTGCCTGTCCCCTAACTGAAGCCTGGCTGTCCCTTGGTTGCTAGGCAACCAAGTGGGCAGAGATTAGCCCTCTAAACTGGCAGCAATTGGATAAAAAAAATTATTGCTCTCCCTCTAATTAGGACTTTATTTTTCTTTTCTTTGTGTAGTATCAACCTTGAGGCGTGGATGATGGGTTGTGTTGTCAAATTTTGAGGTTGGGGGGCCTGTACTTTTGTTGTTTTGTGAATTGCCGTGATGCCATCACTCTTTTATATATATAGATAATTAATATTATTATATGGTATTATTAGTATTATATTGTATAACATAATATTATTATCAATATTATATGTATATACAATATATTATATTATTAAAACTGATATAAAAAAATTATATTATAAAACTGAGGGCAGGGGCCAGGTAAATGACTTTGGAGGGCCACATCCGCCCCCCAGGCCTTAGTTTGGGGACCCCTGACCTAGAGGGCCCAAGTTTTCCCATGCCTGATATAGAATAATGGAATAATTAAGGATCAATGTCTCTTATCTAGCCCACATGTAACTCAAACCAAAGCAGTGCTGGAATGGAAACAGAATAAAACATCTCACTCAAAACAAGGCGGCGGAGACCACTCCCTGGCAAGTGTCACCATCCAGCAGCTGTTGTGTAGCTGTTGCCCTTGAAGCTGAACACAACAAGCACAGGCCTTGCCAACAACGTCTGGCTAAAAAGGTGCTTTTGTTTTGAGATCTGCTGAATATCGGTCCAGGGAAGGGCTTCAAGGTGAAATGTTGACAGAGCGGCTTCACGCATTTCCTGTAGGCATATCGCTTACCTTTTGGAATTGGCTTGTGAACGCTGCCCCATGTTTAACAATCCATTTTTTCTTTATCTTCTACCTTCTTTTTTTTTGTTTTGTTTTTTGCAAATCTGGGGCACGAGGTGGCTCACCGCCTTGAGATTTTAAAAATAGGTACGAACAAAACAAGGCACCCAAGTAAATTCTTCTACCACACAACAAATTATAAGCCAAATATGTGTACAAATAAACAAATATGTATTTGCTGGTGCAAAGAGGGTGTAGAGAGGACTGAACGTCCTGTGGAAAGAAGTCCCATAGTTACAGAAAAGGCTCTCCTGTCCTTCTCAAATAAAGCTGTGAGTGTGTCCAGGGGACCTGAGAAAAAGTCCTCCTGCTAAACTGTAAGACTCGTAAGGTTGATACAAGCTTTTAAATAGTCTGGAACTAAACCATGCAGGACCTAAGTAAAATAGGGCTTTATAGGTCATAACTAGCACGTTGAATTGTGATTGGAAGCAGTCCATGTGTCAAGCTGTTTCAACAAGGCAATTAAATGCTCTCTGATCCGCATTCTGGACCAGCTGATGTTTCTAAACAGTTTCCAAAGGGAGACCCATGTTGAGTGCAATAGTGTAGTCCAACTATGATGCAATCAAGGTATGTCTTATACGGCCTGATCTGATTCATTTAGGAGCAGGCACAATTGGGGTACTAATTTTGATTAGGTGAGTGCATGTTTCACCACTGAAACCTGGGCCTCCAGGTTCTGCGTTGACTCCCAAGATTATGCCCAAACTGCAAATCTGGGGTTTCAGGGGAAATATAATTCCATCCAGCACAGGTTGCTTATCTGTTCTCTGATCTGCCATCAGACAGACAAGGAATATGTTCTGATTAAGATTCAGTTTGTGTGCCCAATCCGTGAGGTGCCAGTCCATTAATCTCTGGTCTAGTAATGAAAAAGTTCCCTTGGAGCTAAATGGAGAGGAGAGACAGAGCTGAGTCTCACCATGCACGTACTATCTTTCCATCATCCTTCCTCAAGGCAGGCATATAAAGAGTGGTAAGAGGTATGCGTGCTAGCAAAATGTGAATACATTGCTTTTGGAGGACTGCAATTCACAATGTCTCCCAGCCAGTATGTATTAGGGAAGACCTGTACAACTTGACCATAAATAAGGGGCCAAAATTAAATAAGTGAAACCTCTTAGGGCCGTGATAGGTTTTTCAGCACCTCACTTTTCAAGTAAAGGTATAATTAATTAATTAAGCTTGTTCTTGTTGTTGCTTCCAATTTAGGTAAAGGTAAAGGTTTCCCCTGACGTTAAGTCCACTCATGTCTGACTCTGGGGGTTGGTGCTCATCTCTATTTCTAAGCCGAAGAGCCAGCGTTGTCCGTAGAGACACCTCCAGAGTCATGTGGCCGGCATGACTGCATGGAGCGCCGTTACCTTCCCACTGGAGCAGTATCTATTGATCTACTCACATTGGCATGTTTTCGAACTGCTAGGTTGGCAGGAGCTGGAGCTAACAGCGGCTGCTCACGCCGCCCCCGGGGCTTGAACCTGGGACCTTTCGGTCTCCATCTCAGTGCTTTTACACACTCCTCACCGGGGCTCCTGCTTCCAATTTAGGGCACCCTTAAAGTGATTCTTTCACTGGATTCCAAATCTAGGTTCTGGCTTCTCTCTTTCTCTCTGCGCTGGGATTTGGAATCCAGGCCTCGGCTAGCTTCCCTCCCTTTCCTTCTCTTTCTAGAGGCATAGCATCAAGGGGATGGGGAAATGGGAGGAAGAAGGCCTGTGTGTCAGGAGCATGGAGCAGATGCTGATGGTGGTGCTGTGCTCTTGTTGCTTCATCCCTCTGTGGTCTGCAACAACTCCTTGTGTGGGCCATATCCAGCTCCCAGGCCACATGTTGTGATTCCTGGATTAGAGGATTCTGGTAACTATAGTATAAAATTGTAACATTCCTCAGGTCTGCTCAGTGGCCAAATGTGATAGAAACCAGCATCAGAGCAAAGCTCTCAAGCTGAGCAGAAAATAGCTTGCCTTTTTATGCTTGAGACACAACCTATTGGGATTTTGCTCCTTTCACCAGAGGCTGGAGAAGGGGGGCTGAGATTCTGAAATTTTGGCTTTTTTCATGTCAGGAGTGACTTGAGAAACTGCAGATCTCTTCTGGTGTGAGAGAATTGGCTGTCTGCAAGGACGTTGGCCAGGGGATGCCCGGATGTTTGATGTTTTATCATTCTTTTGGGAGGTTTCTCTCATGTCCCCGCATGGGGAGTTGGAGCTGATAGAGGGAGCTCACCCACTCTCCCTGTATTCGAACTGCCGACCTGTCAGTCAGCAGTTCTGTCGGCACAAGGGTTTAACCCATTGCTCCACCGGAAGCTGAAGAAGAAGGGCTGAGATTCTGAAATTTTGGCTCTGCAACCTCAGCAGGACAGGCTGCGGGTCTGAGATCCTCCCTGCTGCCTCTCAGGGACAGAACTGCCCATGCAAGGGTTGCTCACCGGCATCATCACATGGCATCTGTGAGTCAGCTCTGCTGCTGGTGGAAGCATGAGCCAAGGCGATGAAATCCATTAGAATAATCAGGCCAAGCTCCAGGAGCCAACGCTGCAGGGAGGCCAGGGAGAGGAGGCGGCCCACAGAGCTGCACCATCGACACAAAAATACAGACAGGCAAGACAGGCAGACAGGCAAGCACAAACAGATTGCGGGGGAAGACTGAAATCCTGAGGCTTTGGCTCAGCAGTCCTGCACCTGAACAGTGTTGCTGAGTGAAAGTTTCAGGATTTCCATCTTCTTCACAAGAAGGCAGGGAAGCATAAATAGTGGGTGCCAGGCAAGCACAACTTAAAAATGCCTTTTAAAAAACTTAAGAAATAATGCGTGAGAAATAATGTACTGCAACTTCTGGTTAAAGTGCTTAAAAACTAACCCATCTGCACTGTAGGATTAATAGAGTTATCCCTCCATGTTTGTGATTTTGGATTTTGCAGATTTGATTATTCATGGATTTGGTTAGAAATGTTCCCTCTAGTAATCTCTAGGTTCTCCAGTGTGAGTCTCTGGTGAACTTCTTCCAGTCATGCTGTCTAGAGACAATGTGGAGAGGTGACTGTACACTTTAACTGCTATGGCGCAATGCTATGGAGTTGTCATTTTACAGGGTCTTTATCCTTCTTTTCCAAAGAACGTTGGTGCCTTGCCAATCTATAGACCCCATAATCCCATAGCATTGGAAAAACCAGTGGTTTTGGTTTTGGGCTGGTTTTGGGGTTCAGGAAAAACCAGTGACATCCAAAGGATTCCATGTTTGTAGGTCAATTAATGTATTTCGGGCTTTGGTCCAAAATTTAAAGGGCACTTCTAAGGGGTTAAACTCCATTTCTATGCAGTTGAATCTTTGTATCCATAGCTTCAAACATCCATGTCTTTGGTTTAAAAAAAAATCTCAAAAGCAAACCTTGATTTTGCCATAAGGGTCTGTATATAATAACATTTGAGCATCCATGAATCTTGGTATTCTCCTAGTCATTCTCATAGTCTATTCTGCTTGTAGTGGTGCAGGCATCTTTCAGAACATGGTTGCCAGTCGGCAACAGCAACATGAACCTGATCCATCCTCTTTTGTCTGTTCTGATGAACATAGGGAAAAGGGGAGGAAGACACTGGTTCATGTGGACAGCAGATCAATTTACACTGGAGACGATCATGCTGCCCACACTCTGCCCAAAGTGTAGGGCTTTTCTAGAGCTTTGATGATACTCTGGAGTATTCCCTGACTTTCCTTACCATGGGCTAAACTGGTTCAACTCAGTTTACCCTGCACTAAGGACCAGTCCATGAAGATCATATAGACATCCAGTAGGATCTTCTGGGCCACTTTGGTTTTATTGGGCTTGTGTAGATAAGAAACTTGTCTCTGGAGCAGCAGAAAACAAGTTTACCCCATCTTCTACATGACATCCCTTTAGATATTTAAGGATGGATATCATGACATCTCTCGGTCTTCTCTTCATCTCGAGAGGAAGCAAAACCTGGTCTTTGATGTTGCTTTTGCCACACTATGTTGCCTCCTTTGGTTGGTCTTTTTTGGCCAAGGTTGGAGTCAGCATCTGACCAAAAGGGAACACCAGGTGAGGCTCCATCTTTTTTACCAGACTCACCAAAGGAAACCTTTGCAGTATATTTACTAAACAAACAGAACAGCCTGTGGGAACCTGCGTTGTCCCCCTTCCTGGGCCCTGAATTATTTAACGTCCAGGAGGAGCACATGAACCCAGCTGAGCAGGCTGTCTGGAGAGCCGCAGCCTTTGATGCAGTAATTGGAAATTTCCATTCTTTTGCTCTGAGAGCCTCATGGAGGTGGTGAAAGGAAAGATATGAAGAACTCAGGCAAAACCTGAAGGCATCCAGAAAACACCCAACAAAAATCACCACCAAAAGCAAAGCCCTATACTGCACAAAACACCTTATCTCCCAGGAAATTTCCATATTGGAAACTTTGATCAATTAGCTGGCTTAAAGCAGATGATGACTTATCAGAAGCTCCCGAGAATATATTATTCGGTGGTTTCTGTTTCATATCCTCCAGCTGATGAAAGCTGAGATGTGTCTGCCCAAACAATATCAGTGTGGCAAAAGCAACATCAAGACGACAGCCGTTATTAATGAGAAAGAACAGGTTGCTTTGGCCTGAGCGTGCTGGGAAGAGCCAGATTATGCTCTCTCCTTTTCCCTGCTGAGTCATTTGAGTGTAAACTACTTTTGTACTTTGAATTCAGTTTGCAGCAATTGAAGTAAGCTGAAGACAAAGCGAGAAAGGGAAGAATAGGGCTAGGCTTCTACAGGTTGAGCATCCTTTTTGGACTTGATATATTTTAGTATCTACAGGGGGTCCTGGAGACAAACCCCACCAGGAACCAGAAATAGGAACAAAAGAAGCCCTTTATGGATCATCTATGAGAGAAGTTGGTTTGAGAATCTTCTCAGGAGTAAGGAAGGCATTGTGTAAAGTACAAGGATGTATTGAGCCCTTTTGTCTTTGCACTTGCAAGCATACAGGCAACACATACCCATTTGGATATCTTGGAGCAGTTGTTTGGACACAGTATTTGTATGTCCTGCATATCTTGGTAACCCAAAAGGCCACCTTCTCCTCTATAAACCCAAGAGAATTATGAATTCCCTTCTTCATCCTAGTTTTAGGCCCGAAAAGGTTTGGACTCTTGTAATGCAGGTCAATGCAGTTAAACTGCATTATGAAACTGCATTAAAAGGCCAAGTAGATGAGGCCTATGAGGAGCTGCCCAACCAGCTTCGATCAGCACCTTAGATAGCTGCTTTATAGGTCAGACTAGAACAGATGTGGGAAAACTTTGGCCCTCTTGGTGTTTTGGACTTCAACTCCCATAATTTCTAACAGTCCATAGGCCATGAGGAATTGTGGGAGTTGAAATATAAAACACCTGGTCCATGGTATGATGCAGTAGCTAAAAAGGCCAATGCAAGAACCCAAATTTCAGTCAAGGATGTCCAGGTTTCCACCAAGAACCCAAAACCTCACTATTTGATGCACACTGCTAAAATAAATCCCATTTATTTGGGAAGAATTGGCCATGTTTGCTTTTAAATAATTCATACGAATTGGAGACCAACCACCTGTGTGCACTCCTTGCCTGAGAAAACAGACTGAAATTCATGGGGTTCCCATAAATCACTTAGAGGAATGTAGACACACACAGAGTGGAACCAAAGACATTAATAATCATGTTCAGTCTAGACTTATGCAATTGGGATACTTTGCATCGGTGGCTAATGGTTCTGCCATTCAGGATAGTAACTCAAAAGTAAATTCCCAATAGACATCAAATCCCTGGAATTCCCTGGCCAGCTTGGCCAATAGCCATATTGACAGGTATGTCCTTCATATTGTGCTATATCCTTGTTGAAGAACTTGTTAGAAGTCTGTGCTTTTTCAGTCCAAAAAAGTAGCTTTTCTAAACTCAGTCTTAAAACCAACATTGGCAAGGAGGTTGGCCACAATATACTGTATGCATATTACTGTTGAAATTGGGCAGTGGAGTGAAAATTGGATTTTAACAGGAGTGGAGATGGCATGACATCATGTCTAGCTGATTCGGATCTTTTATTGGGAGAGGGAGCATCCAATATAAAAATAAGGTAACTGTGCATTGAGGAGACAGAGATCCTATAAATTGGAGATTTGTGTCTTTATGTTCTCCTTATTCCTCAAAAGAGAGGAAAAATGACAAAGGTTAGATCTGCAATGAATTTCCAGACGTTACCTAGGGAAACTCCGTAACCAAGGAAGACCATCTTACATTGAAAAGGATGTTCGCTGGAGCACAAATGATCTGGTGTCTGCGTGCTGCTGTTAGTTTGGCTGATGTGTTACGTTCTGAGGCAAAGGGCTAGTAATAGCAGTGAGGTCAGCCAGCTCTTAGTCAGAGTCAGGGGTGAGGTATAGTTCTAGTTAACGGTGACACAATCCCTTTTCCCCGTAGCCTTCTGTCCCCTGGCTGGCTCATGTTTTTCCTGGAAAATGCTGGTGTTGTGTGATATGCTAATTGTCATTAATGTTGTCATGCCGGCTGGCCACCCAGGCTCCCCAAATCTGCACCGCTTGGATGGCCTCCAATGTACAGTCAAGGCAGAGGCTCGTACTCTAAATTGGTGTCCTCATAACACAACACAACTCATAGTTGGTTTATCCATTGAGCAGTTGGGGGCAATTGCTCCAAATGTCCTTGATGGCATTGCTGGCAATTTGTGATCGTGTGCCTTCTAGTCATTTCTGACTTATGGTGACCCTATCCCAGGGTTTATTTGGGGTACTGAGAGTGCTGGACTTGCCTTAGGTCACCAAATGGGTTTCCGTGGCCAAACGAAGGCTAGTACTCCAAATTTGTGTCCTCATAACACAACACAACTCATAGTTGGTTTATCCATCGAACAGTTGGGGGCAATTGCTCCAAATTGTTGCACCCCTAGTCTGCGTAGGCACCTCAAAACCACACTGGAGCCCCAGAATATAAGCAAACAAGCTATTTATTGAAGGTTGTAAGTATGCACAAGCAAATATAGTTCAAAGTCAACAAAATGGGTTTAAATCCACAAGAGCAGTGCACTTGAAATCCTAAAGCAAGAGTCTAGGAAAGTCACTCAAAGAACATAGTCCAAATCAGATATCGAACTCAGTCCCACGAAAAGCATCAAGAATAGTCCAAACAAGATTCAATTCCAAGGCATGAAACAAACTGGAACCACAGGAAACAAGACTAGAATTCAGGATCAAACTCCAAAGTAATCCAAGGTACCCTGTTTCCCCGAAAATAAGACATCCCCAGAAAATAAGACCTAGTAGAGGTTTTGCTGAATTGCTAAATATAAGGCCTCCCCCAAAAGTAAGACCTACCAAAGATTTGTTTGGAATTATGCCCCCCAAACAGAACACCAGAGCATGCAGGATCGGTAAATGTACGTACCATAGAGTGTTGTACATGGAAATATTAGTACAGTAGAGTCTCACTTATCCAAGCTAAACGGGCCTGCAGAAGCTTGGACAAGCGAATATCTTGGATAATAAGGAGGGATTAAGGAAAAGCCTATTAAACATCAAATTAGGTGATGATTTTACAAATTAAGCACCAAAACATCATGTTATACAACAAATTTGACAGAAAAAGCAGTTCAAAACGCAAAAATGTTATGTAGTAATTACTGTATTTACGAATTTAGCACCAAAATATCATGATGTATTGAAAACATTGACTACAAAAATGCCTTGGATAATCCAGAGGCTTGGATAAGCGAGGCTTGGATAAGTGAGACTCTACTGTAGTAACAAGAAATTCTTGATAGGATTCAGTTTGTCTGGTTATGCTGGTTTGTGATGACAACTACTGTACAGTATATAATAAATGTTCATTTTTTTGTTCAACAATAAATGTGAATTCTTCTTCATGGAAAAATAAGACATCCCCTGAAAATAAGACCTAGCACATCTTTGGGAGCAAAAATTAATCTAAGACACTGTCTTATTTTCAGGGAAACACGGTAATAGAAATCCAAATGGCAAAGTTACTAGAACCTTCAACTGGATTCAAAGGCAAACAAGGCTGGAGCTTGTAGCAAAATCCAAAGAGCAAAGATCTTTCTCTCTTGAATTGCAAAGTTGCCACCCCTGCCATAACAGAGAAGGACCAGGCATTTAAGGAGAATCCAAGGTCTTTCTTTCATGAGAAAATCCAAGGTCTTTTCTCTCATGAGAAAATGATTCATTAGAGTGCTTCAAAAGAAGTCATTTACTTTTCAGTAAACATTCTCATTCCCTCCTTCGGTGAGTTATCACCTCCCTCCTGCCAAACACATTACCCTCCTCTAAACTAGAATGTCCATCTGACACCTGTTGAATTGGCCTTGACTGCAGAGAAGACTGTGGTTCAAAATGCCTGCTTACAATCATTCTGTCTCTGGTCCCAGAATCCACTGGAACAGACTCCGGAACAGATCTCATTATCTTCATGAATTTCCTGATTTCAGAGTCTAGTCCTTCTCTTCCAACCATCTCTTCTTCCCACTGAGCTTTGAACTAAGTTAAGTTTAGTGAATGTCTTATCCTAAACGAGGCTAAATTAAGCTATCTCATCCTAAACTAAACTAAGCTAAGTTTAGTGAATGTCTCATTCTAGATCACTCTATACACTCAAGGCTTGGCAACCCACTAAATGATGGGTTGTTGTAGACTTTCATAGACAGATTCACTGGGCTTCTGTGAGTTTTCCGGGCTGTATGGCTCCGGTGGCTCAGTGTGTTAATGTGCTGAGCTGCTGAACTTGCAGACTGAAAGGTCCCAGGTTCAAACCCGGGGAGCAGAGTGAGTGTCCGCTGTTAGCTCCAGCTTCTGCCAACCTAGCAGTTTGAAAACATGCCAATGTAAGTAAATCAATAGGTACCGCTCCGGCGATAAGGTAACGGCGCTCCATGCAGTCATGCCGGCCACATGACCTTGGAGGTGTCTACGGACAATGCCAGCTCTTCAGCTTAGAAATGGAGATGAACACCAACCCTCAGGGTCAGACATGACTGGACTTAATCTCAGGGGAAGCCTTTACCTTTACCTATGGCCATGTTAAAGAAGCAGTCCCAAAACGATCAATAACAGTCAGGCACTCTTGACTATTTTACCTCAAGTCCATTTCAGGATCTATAGGCCTTTTCACCCCAAATAGGATGTGCCTATAGGTGCTTTCTGCTTTTGAAAAAAAAAGGTCTAAATCGACTAAAATCAGGCAAAGGGGAAGTCTAAAATGGGGGGAAATTGACAGTTGTATCCCTTAGAAGCTTTGAGAAATTCTGTAGTCCACTTTTGTATTGAAATTTGCTTTTCTGAGGATTTTTGGTTGTGTGGATGAGGACCCTGAGAATTGGCAGAGTCCTGCAGTGGTAATGTGCTTCTCTAACCATATGTTTACTTCTACTGCTTTAGTTGCAAGGAAACGTAAAACACTGGGTTGCTGTGTGTTTTCCGGGCTGTCTGGCCATGTTCCAGAAGTATTCTCTCCTGACGTTTTGCCCACATCTATGGCAGGCATCCTCAGAGGTTGTGAGATCTGTTGAGGTGGGCCAGGAACTTATTTAGTTCTCCTCCTCCATGGCTATAAATGGCGAAGTTGTCATCCAGAAATCTGAACCATAAAGTGGGCTTTTTTGTTGCTACTTCCAGTGAGAATGAATTCTGTGAACAGAAAGATGGAGTAACCATGGGGAGCCCTCTCAGCCCGGTCATAGCAAGTTTCTACATGGAACATTTTGAAAAACAAGCCCTAGAAACAGCAAAAAAAAAAAAAAAAAAAAAAAAAAAAAAAAAAAAAAAAAGAAGAAGAAGAAGAAGAAAAAGCCATATATGGCTCAGATATGTGGATGACACCTTCACCATTTGGAGCCATGGAGAAGAAGAACTAAACAAGTTCCTGGACCACTTCAACAGCATCCACCTAAACATCCAATTCACCATGGGAAAAGAAAAGGAAGGAAAACTGCCATTTCTAGATGTTCTGGTCATCCGCAAACCCAATCAACAATTTACAGTTTACAGAAAACCTACACACACAGATAGGTACCTTCATAAAAACTCCAACCATCACCCAAGTCAAAAAAGGAGCACAATCAAAGCCCTGACAGACCGTGCACAAAGAATCTGTGAACCTTACCTCCTCCAAGGTGAACTAAGCTACCTAAACTGGGCTCTACAGGCCAATGGATACTCCACCACGGACATCAGAAGAGCTGCAAGGCCAAGAACAAGCCATGAGAGTCAAGACAAAGATCCACCCATACGTCAAGGGAACTACTGACTGCATAGGCAAGCTGATGAAGAAACACAACCTACAAACCATCTACAGACCCACCAAGAAAATCCAACAAATGCTACATTCAGCAAAGGACAAGAGGGACCCCCTCACCTCTGCAAGAGTCTACTGTATACCATGCAGCTGTGGCCAAATCTACATAGAGACCACCAAATGTAGCATTGCCCAAACACGAATCAAGGAACATGAAAGGCACTGCATACTAACTCAGCCAGAGAAGCCAATCAAGGTGAATTCCAGACAGGAAACAATCAAGGCCAACTAACACCTCCCAACAAAGGATTCCCCCAGCTAGGAGGCAGCCAGGCTTTGAAGCTGCAAGACTAATCAAACTGGCCAATGGTAACATTCACACTTGTCTCAAACAGACATGAGTTCTTTCCCTGGACATTCCACAGATATATATGGTAAACCCCACTTGCCTAGTTTCCAACTGACCTCACGACCTCTGATTATGCCTACCATAGATGTGGGCAAAATGTCATTAGAGAATGCTTCTGGAACATGGCCACACAGCCTGGAAAATTGACAGCAACCCACTGAGTGATCTTAGGAAAGTCACACTTGCTCAGCCCCAAGAAACCCCACAATAGCTTCATGTTAAGGTGGCTATAGGTCAGAAATGATTTGAAGGCAAGCAACAACAACAAATGTAAGGCTGAATCAAGATGTGACCCCCAGCTGTGCCCTGTCCATGTTCAGCCCAGGACCTTCTGCATTTTGTTCCTCTGTCCTTAGAGGAAGGCAATGGCAAGCCTCCTCCAAACAAACCCTGTGATAGGTCTGCCTTAGGGTCACCATGGGCCAGAAACCACTTGAAAGCACACAACAACAACAACAACACATTTCTAAGTAATTGCTTCCAAGCGTTCCCTGTTTCCTATTTTCCCCTCTGTTTGTGTCTGCCCACGCACACACAGGGGAGGGGCGCATTTTTCTTTGTCCTAGCCTTTCTTTCATCAGGCCAATAATTCATCTCCTTCATTAGCTGGACCTTGTTTTCCCTTCCGCTGGATCTCATTCAGTTGTGTTTCTGGAATATAACAGCAGCTGCTTTTCTCTCTCTTAGCCTCCTTCTCCGCTCTCCTCCCGCTGTTCCCTCTTTGCTCTGGCAACTTGCAATGCAAAAAAGCTGTGTCACTTCTGGATGCTTCTGCCTCTCGCTCTGAGTACCTCTGAACAGGATGAGAAGAGAAGATGCCTGCTTTCAAAGGCAACAGCAAACATCTTGTTTAAGTTTTTTTTATAAAAAAATAACAGAGGCATGTATTCTGTCTTCAAGTGAGGTGGCTTATTCCCTGCACTGAAATATACACGGCGGCACATAAATGTCTTCCCACTGGGTTTGGGAAAGCTATAGAGCAACTGCTTGTGACAGTTGCTAATCAGGGACTGAGCTGGCAGCAAAATCTGTGTACAATGCATCCCAGCAACTGCTAGCCCTGGAACACACACTTTGCATCATACCCTGTCTCCCCTAAAATAAGACATCCCCAGAAAATAAGACCTAGTAGAGGTTTTACTGAATTGCTAAATATAAGGCCTCCCCCAAAAGTAAGACCTAGCAAAGTTTGTGTTTGTAAACATGCTTGCCAAACAGAACACCAGAGCATGCAGGATCTGTAAAGGTAACTACCATAGAGTATTGTACATGGAAATATTGGTAGTAACAAGAAATTCTTGATAGGATTCATAGTTTGTCTGGTTATGCTAGTTTGTGATGACAACTACTGTACAGTATATAATAAATGTTCATTTTTTGGTTCAACAATAAATGTGTATTCTTCATGGAAAAATAAGACATCCCCTGAAAGTAAGACCTAGCACATCTTTGGGAGCAAAAATTAATATAAGACACTGTCTTATTTTCGGGGAAACACGGTAGACCTGGCAATAAGGTTGTGTGCATCTGTCAATAACTTCTATCATGAGCTGATCTTTCTTCTTTGATTTCCTAAGGAGCTTGATGTTCAATGCAGATTCAAACCTATTTTTTTTTAGTCCAATCCTGGATGAATACTTTCCATAGTTCACTGGATCCTTCTTTCTCCCTGCTCACAGTTAAAAATGTGTCTATATTATATGTAGTTGCACTGACACAGATAAATAGATCAAAATGATAGATGGATACTTCTGTTTCTCTTGTCGCCCTCTTCTTTTCTTCATATTGAATCCAGACAAGACAGAGGTACTCCTGGTCAGTCGTAAGGCCAAACAGGATATAGGGTTACAGCTTGTGCTGGATGGGATTACACTCCCCCTGAAGACACAGGTTCGCAGTTTGGGGGGTTCTCCTGGACTCACTGCTGAGCCTGGAAACCCAGGTTTTCGCGGTGGCCAGGGAGCTTTTGCACAATTAAAACTTGTGCACCAGTTGCACCCATACCTCAGGAAGTCTGCTTTGGCCACGGTGGTCCACGCTCTTGTTACATCCTGAATAGACTACTGCAACACACTCTACATGGGGTTGCCTTTGAAGACTATTCAGAAGCTTTAAGTGGTCCAACGGGTGGCAGCCAGATTGCTCACCAGAGTGGCATATGGGGAGCACAAAACTCCTCTGTTACGTCTGCTCCACTGGCTGCCAGTCTGCTACTGAGCACAATTCAAAGTGCTGACTTTAGCCTCTCTCTCTCTCTCAGTCGTATAGTCATTTCCGACTCTTCGTGACCTCATGGACCAGTCCACACCAGAGCTCCCTGTCGGCCGTCACCGCCCCCAATTCCTTCAAGGTCAAGCCAGTCACTTCAAGGATACCGTCCATCCATCTCGCCCTTGGTCGGCCTCTCTTCCTTTTTCCTTCCATTTTCCCCAGCATCATGATCTTTTCCAAGCTTTCCTGTCTTCTCATGATGTGGCCAAAATACTTTAGCTTTGCCTCTAATATCCTTTCCTCCAGTGAGCAGCGGGACATTATTTCCTGCAATATGGACTGGTTGGATCTTCTTGCAGTCCAAGGCACTCTCAGAATTTTCCTCCAGCACCAAAGTTCAAAAGCATCTATCTTCCTTCACTCAGCCTTCCTTATGGTCCAGCTCTCAGAACCATAGTTTACTATGGGGAATACCATTGCTTTCACTATGTGGACCTTCGTTGCCAGTGTGATGTCTCTGCTTTTCAGTATTTTATCGAGGTTGGCCATTGCTCTCCTCCCAAGAAGGAAACGTCTTCTGATTTCCTGGCTGCAGTCTGCATTTGCAGTGATCTTCGCACCTAGAAATATAAAGTCTGTCACTGCCTCCACGTTTTCTCCTTCTATTTGCCAGTTATCAATAGGTGTAGTTGCCATGATCTTGGTTTTCTTGATGTTTAACTGCAACCCAGCTTTTGCACTTTCTTCTTTCACCTTGGTAATAAGGCTCCTCAGCTCCTCCTCGCTTTCGGCCATCAGAGTGGTATCATCTGCATACCTAAGGCTGTTAATGTTTCTTCCAGCAATTTTAACTCCGGCCTTGGATTCCTCAAGCCCTGCACGTCGCATGATGTGTTCTGAGTACAAGTTGAATAGGGAAGGTGAAAGTATGCAGCCCTGCCGCACTCCTTTCCCAAATCTTGAACCAGCCTGTTGTTCCGTGATCTCTTCTTACTGTGTTCTTACTTACTATCTTTATACAGATTTCTCAGGAGACAGCCAAGGTGACTTTAGCCTATAAATCCCTAAATGGTTCCAGCCCAGCTTACCTGTGAGAGTCCAGTGTTTCACCAGAAACAGCCTTAAACACAAGGAAAGCAAATAAAAAAGGCTTTACCTCAGCCAAAATAAAGATAATGCCATTAGTAAAACAGAAAGTACATTATTGATGATAATGCACAGTCTTCAAGCAAACACTAAACAGACGTCTTCACAAGCGACAGAAACTAAAGTCTTTGATAAACAGGACTACAAACAGCCAACAATAAAGCCTTCAGAGATCTGATGCTGGAATGAAGACACAGTATTGTTAACAGGAACTCTGCCCGAAAATAGGTCAGTTGCAGCCAGAACTGGTCCCTGACTTTGCTGCTAATTTATAGCCCTGAGCTTCCCAGCACAGCTGACCCCAGGGCGCAGTCTAGATTGCTCAGCGTTTTCTCTGCAAGCCACCTGATCTCCTTCTGACTTCTTTCTCCCTTCAACGCTCCAGAAAAGTAAGGATTTCTGATATATCTGCCACCTCTCCTCCTTTTTCTTCTTCTTCACCACTTAACCCCAAATCCCCAAGTGCTCCTTCTTCAACCACCTGTCCTCCTTCTCCCTCAGAATCAGAACAGCAATCCACAACAGTCCAAACGTATCTCCCTCTATGATCTCTGTGGAGGCCTTGCTCTCAATCCCACCTCCTTCGCAAGCACGACTGGTGGGGACAAGAGACAGGGCCTTCTCAGTGGTGGCTCCTCATCTATGGAACTCTCTCCCAGCGAAATTGGAACAGCCCCCTCTCTCATAACCTGTAGGAAAAAACTTAAGATGTGGCTTTCGGATCAAGCATTTGATCAGTAATGGGAGCAGTGCAAATTATCCACCCACAAAACAACAAAACTACAGGCCCCCCAACCTCGAAATTTGACAACACAACCCATCATCCACGCCTCTAGGTTGATACAACAAAAAGAAAAGAAAAATAAAGTCCTAATTAGAGAGAGAGGAATAATTGCTTTTATCCAATTGCTGCCAGTTAGAAGGCTAAGCTCCTCCAACTTGGTCTCCTAGCAACCCAATAAAAAAATTAAAAAACACTAAAAATTAATACAATAAAATACTATAATAACAGAAAATAACTAAAAATAATACAAGAAAATAATAAAATATAATAAATAGAAATATAACTTACAATAAAATTAATAAAAAATTGCAAATAACGTCAAATAAAAATTACACAACAATTTTAAACTAATACCACCACCACTTTGCCACAGCAACGCGTGGCCGGGCACAGCTAGTACTGTATATACTTGAGTATAAGCCAACCCGAATATAAGCCGAGGCACCTAATTTTACCACAAAAAAATAAAATAAAAATGGGAAAACATTGACTCCAGTATAAGCCGAGGGTGGTAAATTTCAGAAATAAAAATAGATACCAATAAAATTACATTAATTGAGGCATCAGTAGGTTCAATGTTTTTTAATATTTACATAAAGCTCAAATTTAAGATAAGACTGTCCAACTCTCATCAAATCATTATTCTCATCTTCTTCAATGTAAATGTGCTTATGTATCCTTTTAATAATAATAGAGTAAAATAATACATGTAATAATAATAATAATAAATACAGGAAAATAATACATGTAGTAATAAATAGAGTAAAATAATAAATGCAATAATAATAATAAAATGAGACTGAAATAATAAATGTAATAATAATAATAATAAAAATAGAGTAAAATAAATGTAATAGTAGCAACAATAATAGAGAAAAATAATAAATGTAATAATACCAATAATAATAGAGAAAAATAATAAATGTACCATATATTCTTGAGTATAAGCTGACCCAAATATAAGCCAGCTAGGACTCTCACCTGACTATAAGCTGAGGGAGGCTTTTTCAGTCTTAAAAAAAGGGCTGAAAAACTAGGCTTATGCTCAAGTATATACAGTATTTATTAAAGGATTTAAATTGGATAGGAGTCCAGGGTACAGCTGCTGGGTCATCTGGCACTTCTTTGAAACTGAGAAAAAAGTTTAAAAATAAAGAAAAAACATTTTTTGTTCTTAAAAAATAATATTTCTTAAGAACAATAAATCCTCTTATTGTTCTTAAAACTTTGGAAAAAGGGTGAAGAATAATTTGGTATAAAAAGAATACATTATCCATTGGTTGGTCCAGATTTAAATATTTTTAAGGAATCTCATTAACAAATAGCATAGCACAGCTTGAGTATGGGAACAATAAGTCTGTTGTAGATCAGTCACCAGAGGCTGATTCAGAGAGGATTGTGAGCTTTCCTGTGGCACAAAGTGATGGGCCCTCAAGCCTGGGAAATGATGGTTCTCTTTGTGAGAAAACCAGCTCGGAAAGTGCAGGCTCTCAAGGGCATTCAGGGGAGTCAGAAGTAGCAACCGCAGATAAGAAATCGAGGGAAGAGCTGAGTGATAAGGAGGGTTCCTTTGGGAACCCACCTGCAGCTATGGAGACCAACAAGAGTCTTCATTTACAAATCAGAGTCGAAAATAGAGTACGTCATTCAGAAAGATTACGTGGGAAAGTTGTGAAAGAAATTCACAGGAAATGGAATGCTTTCATGGGTGTCTATTAAGCAACAAGTTGTTTACCTTAAGGTCAGTTCAGGCAACACTGTGTTAGAGTGAGAAGCTAAGCCTGAGTTCTCTTGTTCCTGGTTTGATTTTGGATTTAAATATCCTGGAAGTTTTCTATATTCCTGTTCATTTACTCCTGTTCAAGTCTTACTAGTGGACACAACAATATCTTCCTGATTGTGGTTTTATGCTGTATCCGTGATTCCTGGCTACTTCTGGACTTTGTCACCTTTGGAACTTTACAAGACATTTGGATTATTGTTTGATTCTCACCTTTTGCTAAACCTTTTTGGATTATATATTTTCCTTCCTTATTCCTGATTTTTATATGCTTTTTATCTGTTTTTACAACAAACTGTTTGCTTATATTCCTGGACTCTTGTGTGGTGCGATGGTCATAGTAGGTGTTTCCATGCCTGGAGTGCAACAAAGCCAATATCTATATAGATAAAAGAGTGATGGCATCACGGCAGCGGACAAAACAACAAAAGTAAACACCCCAAAACCTCGAAAATTGACAGCACAACCCCACATCCATGCCTCTAGGTTGATACAACAAAAAGAAAAGAAAAATAAAGTCCTAATTAGAGGGAGAGGAATAATTGTTTTTATCCAATTGCTGCCAGTTAGAAGGCTAAGCTCTGTTCACTTGGTCTCCTAGCAACCCACTCAGCCCAGGGGACCTTTTACCTTAACTACCACCAATTCCTCAATACGTTATTTCCCATACCACCATACTTCGCCACAGCAATGCGTGGCCGGGCACAGCTAGTATTCCTATATTCGATAAAGGCAATGAGTAACACAACGAGTGACGTTAATTTTAAATGCTTGTCCATTGTTTCATCTCTGTTTTGTGTCTTTTAATCGCCTTGAGTATTTTAGCCGCCTTGAGTCTCTTTCAGGGTAGAGAAAGGCAGGGTATAAATAAATTGACATGTATTTTATAGAAATACATTTTAATATGTAGCTTTTATAGAAATACAGTAGTGTCTCACTTATCCAATATAAACAGGCCAGCAGAATGTTGGATAAGCGAATATGTTGGATAATAAGGAGAGATTAAGAAAAAGCCTATTAAACATCAAAATAGGTTATGATTTTACAAATTAAGCACCAAAACATTATGTTATACAACAAATTTGACAGAAAAAGTAGTTCATTACACATTAATGCTATGTAGTAATTACTGTATTTATGAATTTAGCACCAAAATAGCACAATGCATTGAAAACATTGACTACAAAAATCCAGAACGTTAGATAAGTGAGACTCTACTGTACATTTTAATATGTGTATGTGTAGCATTTTTACAATGTTTATGTGTTTTAATTGTTCTGTAACCCGGTGACGCAGCAGGTTATGCTCCTGAACTTGCTCACTGAACGTTTGGCGGTTCGAGTCCAGGGAGTGGAGTGAGCTCCCGCTGTTAGACCCAGCTTCTGCCAACCTAGCAGTTTGAACTGAACTTGCTCACTGTACGGTTGGCGGTTCGAGTCCAGGGAGCAGAATGAGCTCCCGCTGTTAGCCCCAGCTTCCGCCAATTTAGCAGTTTGAAAACATGCAAATGTGAGTAGATCAATAGGTATTGCTCCAGCGGGAAGGTAACGGCACTCCATGCAGTCATGCCGGCCATATGACCTTGGAGGTGTCTATGGACAACGCCGGCTCTTTGGCTTAGAACTGGAGATGAGCACCAATCCCCAGAGTCGGACACAACTAGACATAATGCCAGGGGAAAACCTTTACCTCTAACCCGACTCAAGCCACAAAGAGAGGCGGGTAAAAAATATTTATTTATTTAGTCATTATTATTTAATTATATAATTATTTTACAGTTCTTATTTTTTTGGGGGGGTGAAGGACTCAATAGCAATAACTTTGCTAAACACTTGGCAGTTGAATTGCTAAACAACCACTAAACCCTTGGCAGTTGACTATAACCCAACTTGCTAAACTCTTAGCAGTTGAATAGTCCTGGGTATCCAAAATATGCGGCGGGCCCTTTAAGAGCGGCCATTTGCTCCCCTTTGCTTAACTCTTTTCAGTTTCCCTCCTCTCTCTGAAGGAGATATTAACAAATAAAAAAAAACTTCCGGTTCCCAAGCGATAATATTTAAAGGGCCTGCGGGTAGACATTGCCGCCCGTTGGCTTCTAATCTTGCAATAGGTCAAAGCAAGCGAATGAGGCCGTGCGATGGAGGACCGGACGTGTCTGCGCGCGCATGCGTACTGCCGGCGCCCCGTCAACTCTATGGCGAATCCTCTTCGTCGCGGCTGCTGACAAAATGGCGGCGGCAGCGGCGTCGGCGGCGGGGCCTCCCGGGTTAGGCTTTGATTTTGGCCCAAACAGCGCCCTCGAGAGCCGCGTCTTGGCTTACACGTTGCACCGATGGAGCAGCTTCTCCTCCACTTATTTGCCAGAGTGAGTCGAGGGGAAAGGCCCGAGAGGGGAGGCAGTTAAAGGCCTTGGAAGGCTGCCCCGCCCCCTCCTGAGGGGACGCGAAGGGGCTCACTAGGCCGAAGGGAAGCAGAAGGGGCTTCGGTGGGGGAAAGGCAGGGATAGCAGGCATCATTACATCGGTCTTTGGCTGCCTCTAGAGCAGGCCTGGGCCAGCTTGGGCCTTCCAAGTGTTTTGGACTCCAACTTCCACAATTCCTAACAGCCGGTAGGCTGTTAGGAATTGTGGAAGTTGGAGTCCAAAACACCTGGAGGGCCCAAGTTGGCCCAGGCCTGCTCTAGAATGAATGAAGTTTGACACCACTCAAGTCCAATCCTGGGACTTTCAGTATGGTGAGGCAACCTTGGGAAACTACATCTCCCAGGATATCATAGCATTGAGCCATCGCAAAAGGTGTGTGTGTGTGTGTATCCAGCTGCATTATTTTCCCAGTATAGATGTATTTATTTACCCTGTCTTTTGCTGCCCTGAGATGTAGATGTTATAATTGTAATTGTAATATATTGTATGTACGTATGCTTGTAAACCACCCTGAGTCCCCTTCGGGGTGAGAAGGCCAGGATATAAATGTTGCTAATAAATAATAATAATAATAAATAACAAAAAACGAATATTGCAGGTGGGTGCTTTCATATCTGGAATCCTGACACCCTTAACCCTGGTAGTTCAAAGTGGCATTGAACTGCATTGATTCTACAGTGTAATATTATAATACAGTAGAGTCTCACTTATCCAACATTCTGGATTATCCAACGCATTTTTGTAGTCAATGTTTTCAATACATCATGATGTTTGGGTGCTAAATTCATAAATACAGTACTTACTACATAGCATTACTGCATATTGAACTACCTTTTCTGTCAAATTTGTTGTTAAACATGATGTTTTGGTGCTTAATTTGTAAAATCATATCCTAATTTGATGTGTAATAGGCTTTTCCGTAATCCCTCCTTATTATCCAACATATTTGCTTATCAAGCATTCTGCCAGCCCATTTATATTGGATAAGTGAGACTCTACTGTAATAATAATAAAACTTTATTTATATCCTGACCTATCTCCCCGAGGGGACTCAGGGCGGTTTACAACAGATATCGGCAAGTATTCAATGCTATAAGAAGCTGATAAAAGACAAAAATAACCAACCCTCCAAATCCCAAAAAACAAATCCAGATCTATATCAAAAGTAATATCACATTATTCTGCAATATTACTGGTAATATGATATGTAATAATATGCAATTGTTGTAATATATATTATTGTATTGTACTATATTATTATATCACAATATATATTGTGGCATAATGATACCAGTACATTATACTATTAGTATTATATAATATGTTTTACCATATCATAAGTTGTATATAAATTAGGGTGTATATATATACCCTAATATATATACTAATATATTGTACTTTATACAATAATATATAATGCTAAAGAATGCTCAAACTTTTGTACAGTGGCACTTATTTCACATGCCAGTAAGGTAGTGCTCAAGATCTTGCAAGGTAGGCTCCAGCAATACATGGAGTGAGAGTTGCCAGATGTACAAGTTTGGTTTAGAAAAGGCAGAGGAATGAGAGACCAAATTGCCTATATCCCATGGATAATAGAGGAAGGTAGGGGGTTTCAGGGGAAAAAAATCTATTTCTGTTTTATTGACTAATCTAAGGATTTTGACTGTGTGGATCATAATAAATTGTGGCAAGTTCTTTGTGGTATGGGGATATCAAGTCACCTTGTTTGTCTCTTGAGGAATCTGTATAACGACTAAGTAGCAACAGTAAGAACAGAACACGGAACAACAGACTGGTTAAAGATTGGGAAAAGAGTATGGCAGGGCTGTATGCTTTCACCCTACCTATTCAACTTGTACGCAGAACACATCATGCGTCATGCGGGGTTTGATGAATCCAAGGCTGGAGTTAAAATTGCTGGAAGAAACATTAACAACCTTAGATATGCAGATGATACTACTTTGATGTCTGAAAGTGAGGAGGAACTGAGGAGCCTTATAGCCAAGGCGAAAGAAAGGAGAAAGTGCAAAAGCTAGGTTGCAGTTAAACATTAAGAAAACCAAGATGATGGCAACCAGACTGATTGATAAGTGGCAAATAAAGGGAGAAAATGTGAAGACGGTGACATGTATTCACTGTTATAATTGTATATTTATATTACATGCAATATTACTAATAATATTGCAATATAGTCGTATAATATATTGTATGTACCCTGTTTCCCCGAAAATAAGACATCCCCGAAAAATAAGACCTAGTAGAAGTTTTGCTGAATTGCTAAATATAAGGCCTCCCCCGAAAGTAAGACATAGCAAAGTTTTTGTTTGGAAGCATACCCAGCGTCTGACAAACAGAACACCAGAGCATGCAGGATTGGTAAATGTACATACCAGTTATACATGGAAATAATGGTAGTAACAAGAAATTCTTGATAGGATTCACAGCTTGTCTGGTTATGTTGGTTTGTGATGACAACTACTGTACAGTATATAATAAATGTTCATTTTTTGTTCAACAGTAAATGTGAATTCTTCTTCATAGAAAAATAAGACATCACCTGAAAATAAGACCTAGCACATCTTTGGGAGCAAAAATTAATATAAGACACTGTCTTATATTCGGGGAAACACGGAATATATACTTGTAAACCGCCCTGAGTCCCCCTCGGGGTGAGAAGGGCGGGATATAAATGTTGCTAATAAATAAATAAATAAATACATTTCTAGGCACAAAGGTTACTGCAGACGCAGACTGCAGCCAGGAAATCAGAAGATGTTTACTTCTTGGGAGGAGAGCAATGACCAACCTTGATAAAATAGTGAAGAATAGAAACATCACACTGGCAACGAAGGTCCGCATAGTTAAAGGAATGGTATTCCTCATAGTAACCTATGGATGCGAGAGCTGGACCATAAGGAAGGCTGAGTGAAGGAAGATAGATGCTTTTGAACTTTGGTGCTGGAGGAAAATCCTGAGAGTGCCTTGGACCACAAGAAGATCCAACCAATAATGCCCGACTGCTTACTGGAGGGAAGGATATTAGAGGCAAAGATGAAGTACATCATGAGAAGACAGGAAAGCTTGGACAAGATAGTGATGCTGGGGGAAAAGGAGGGAAAAAGGAAGAGGGGCCGACCAAGGGCAAGATGGATGGATGGTATTCTTGAAGTGATTGGCTTGACCTTGAAGGAGCTGGAGGTGGCGACGGCCAACAAGGAGCTCTAACGTGGGCTGGTCCATGAGGTCACAAAGTGTTGGAAGTGACTGAACAAATATACAACATATTGCAACATTATTAATATTACATACAATATACCATCAGTATTACATTATAATGTTATTATTTCTATATATTATTATATTGTATATATTGAGGGGCTCCCAAGTGATGTTGCAGGAAACGTGATGGAGCCCCATATTACATATTACATGTATTACAGGAATTACAAGTGGAGCCTTTTGTATCTGGAATCCTGACACCTTCAGCCCAGACAGTTCAAAGTGCTGTTGAACTGCATTGATTCTATAGTGTAGATGATAACAATAAAAATAACAACAACAACTCAGGATGACTTACAACTAGTAACAAAAAACAATAATACATCAGTGAAATTAACATAACTTACAATTGAATCATTGCCATTACTGAAAGCATATAAGAACATAACATAAGTAGCTACTCTTGCTGGAATAAAAACATAAAAAATGTTAAAACCATTGCTCTTACTAAAATACCTCAATTTTAAGACTGTCTCCAAAAACCTGCTTCCAGAGCTAAGTTTTAAGTTGCTTTCTAAAAGTCAACAAGGAGAGAGCCAATCTAATTTCCTTGGGAAGAGCATTTCAGAGCAGGGGTAGGGCGACCACTGGGACCGAGAGGATGGCCTTCCCTGTGGACCTCAGGGCCAGAGCTGGTACAGAAAGGGGGATGCGATCCAGCAAATAAGCTGGACCCAAACCATGTAGGACTTTATAGGTTTTGACCTGCACTTTGAATTGGGCCTGGAAACAAATAGGCAGCTAGTGGAGCTGTTTTAGCAGTGGAGTAGATGCACCCAGTGATATCAGCTGAGAATTTCAGGATTCCCCATGTGAAATACCCCACCTGTTATGTTCCTTATGTTACAATGTCTCTTCCGGTAATTCTATGCTGGAGAATTAATTCAAAAATTGCCGTTTCTCAATGCCATGGAGTCATGGGAGTTGTCATTTGACCAAGACCCCTTCCACACAGCTGAATAAAATCCCACATTATCTGTTTTGAACTGGAATATATAGCAGTGTAGACTTAGATAATGCAGTCCAAAGCAGATATTTTTGACTTTTTCTTCCATGATATTCTAGGTTATATGGCTGTGTGGAAGGCCCTTAGTTATACAGGTTGAGCATCTCTTACCCAGCAATCTGAAAATACTGACATTGCTTACATTCCACACAGCTCTATAACCCAGAATTTTAAGACAGAATAACCCACAATATCTGCTTTGAACTGGGTTATCCAATTTCAGACTGCCATATATCCCAGTTCAAAGCAGATAATTTGGGATTTTATTCAGCTGTTTGGAAGGGGCCTGAGAGAGCAGCTCCTTTGTTTTCTGATGATTAAAGACCCTTTCACACTGCTCCTATATGCCAGGATCTGATTCCAGATTATCCATTTATCCTAGGTTATCTGCCAGTGGGGACTCATAGGGCCATTCCACACAGCCCTATATCCCAGAGTATCAAGGCAGAAAATCCCACATTATCTGATTGTGGACTCAGACAACCCAGTTCAAAGCAGATATTTGTGGGATTTTTTGCCTTTATATTCTGGGATATAGGGCTGTGTGGAAGGGCCCATAGTTGAATTTGAGGCAGATAATCTGGGATAAAGGTCAGTGTGGAAGGGCCCTCAGTGTACACCATCTTTATTTCATGTGCACAGTTATTTTAACAATATGGAACTTTTCAAAAAGGTAATAAAAACTATTTTTCAGGCTTTTTTGGAGGGGGGAATTTGCATATAGGAATATAATGAGAGATCTTAGGGCCCTTCCACACAGCTATATAACCCAGAATATCAAGGCAGATAATCCACAATATCTGCTTTGAACTGGATTATTTGAGTCCACACTGCCATGTAATTCAGTTTAATGTGGATTCTATGCAGCTGTGTTGAAGGGGCCTCAGAGATAGGACCCAAGTCTAAATATGGAGTTTATTTATGTGTTGTATATGTATGTTCTTAGCCTGAAGGTAATTTAATATGTTGTTTTAAAATAATTTTTGCATGAAAAAAGTTTGTAAATGGAGCCCTTGGAAAGCAAAGGTTTTTTTTTTTAATCTCAGCCACCCATGTGGACAATTTTGTATTTTGGAATGTTTTGGATTTCAGAATTTTGGATAAAGGATGCTCAACCTGTATTTGTTATTCAAGGGTGAATATATATTTTAGGACACTCTGTTTATGCGTGTTTGTATTTGTGTGTATGGTTATGCATGGGCATACATACAGACATTATTTGAGAGGTGGGATAGTAGCTCATACCTTAGAACTGCTTTAGGATAATGTGATACTTTGTTGATATGAATATTTCATGTGGCTATGTATTAATTTTAAATATATTATTTTATATTTAGCAGAAGACAGGATGGAATTTGAGTAGAACAAGAAGTTGATGTAATGGTTTGATCAAAGAAAAAACACATTAAAAACACAACTGTCTTTTCGCAGTCTCAAGTATAGGCCAATTTTGTAATTTTATTGTTTATTGTATCTTTTTTAAAGTGAGCCATAGAGTTAAGTTAAAGTTTTTGTTGGTAGGGATGAGGTGGGGTTGTTTTTGCTTCGGATAATTTTGCTTTGTTTCTCATTCTCTATACCAGTTCAAAGAGATAAGTCCAATATATGGGGTGCCCTTGGAAGGGGGTGATGTTCTTTCTTCCTTGTGTTCATTCTCCCCTTTCCTTGGATTTGCACTGTAATGATGCAGATATGGCATGTCTCTGACATTGTGTTTATGAGCAAATGTTTTGGGAATAGAAAAGGCAGCTTTGTTGGATGTGAGGAAAGGTAGATAAAGCATGAGCAGAGTACAGTAAAATGATAAAAGGTTTTTATAAGCTTTTAAGGAAGGAGGAAATGGCTGAAAAAGGATGAGGATGCCCTGTGTTAAGCACAGGATGTCACTAAAGGAATTGAAAATTAAGATATTTCTTGCAATGGTTTCAATTCATTTTTCCAAAGGCAAACTCGGAAAAGGGTTGGTAGGGACTGAGTGAATATTACACTTATTGGAGTTGTAAAAGAATACAGGAATAAAACTGAGGTAACTCCTCCGTTTTTATCACCAGCTTAAATGAAGCTTCCATAGATGTTTGTGACCCCCTGCATACTATATCTCTCCTCTCTTTCTCTTGGATGACCATCATTATTTTATGTGTTGTCGAAAGCTTTCATGGTTGGAATCACAGGGTTGTGTATTTTTCGGGCTGTATGGGCATGTTCCGGAAGTAGTGTCTTCTGACGTTTTGCCCACATCTATGTCAGGCATCCTCACAACCTCTGAGAGAGACTACTTCCGGAACATGGCCATACAGCCTAAAAACACACAACAACCCATCCTTATTTTCTCCATCACTAACTTTACTTTTCAATATATTTCAAGGGAAGACCTGCTTTTACTTTAGGTTGTTATATAAAGTGACCTCATGCTTTAATAAAAAAAAAATCTTGGCAGTATCTACTGTAGGGAGAATCCACTGTAGTGGATTTAGGGTTTGTATAGGACGTACTCAGGGCTAGAGTATGAAGATATCTAATAATGGAAAAGGTAGAATCTGAAGTCATAGGTGAGCTGGTAAGTTCAGGGCATCTGCAGTATCGGAGTGTGTGTGGAGCTTAAACTGGAAGAGTGGGAAATACAGCATATAGAACTGACATGAAGAAAAGTATGATATTTTAGCATGCCAGGTAGCTGTGCCTCATTGGACATTTGGACAAATGAAGTTATGTAACACATGGAATGATTACTGTTCATGTGGTCTATGCATGGGTCTGATGTGGCTGATTAGTTTTCAGGAGAAAGATTTGACCCCATTGACACTTGAGCTGATCTGGAAGGGATTAAAAGAAGGAAATAGTCATAAAAGGAGGATTCTTGCTTGAACAAGTTTGTTGTTGCCAATAGGCTAGAGACAATGTGCTTTTTTTTGTCGCTCAGTTGTGTGTATGTGAGTAAAGGAGTAAACGCATGCAAGGGACTCTTGTGACACTATTTCACTTTTGGACCTGAAATGAACTTGGACTTGAATGTTCATGTGCTGCAACTGTTTGCTCACATGATGTTTACCGTTGTAAGTGAACTCTGTTCCCTCAAAAGATCTCATGTTATCTGAGGCACCAAAAAGAGTTGAGCTTGCTCTTTATTGGTGAAAGTTTTTAAATGTTAGAAATGATTGCATTCTCCTGGAATTTGCTGATTTTTAGAGGCATTTGTATAATTCTTTTCAGAGCTATTCATCTAATGCTGTTGTAGAAAAATGACAGCATAATGTACACACAAGGTGTCCCTTGATGGGAAGCTAATTTGTACACTAGAAAATTCATCCATTGGACAGGCTGCATTGTTTGGAGTGCTACTTAGCTCCATTGGCTGCCAGTTTGTTTCTGGGCACAAATCAGAGTGCTGTATTTGACCTATAAAACTGTATAGCTCAGGCCCAGGCTGACTGGCAGACTGCATGTCCTCACATGAGCTTGTCTGAGATCCTCAGGAAAGGCCATTTTCTTAGTCCTTCCACTATCATGGTTTGTGAGGTTCTTCTCAGTGGCTGCTCTGGGACAATACCCACTCCCAAGAGTTGTGTGTAAGTCACTGCTGGTTCCTTTTCTCTCCTAAATGTTAACATGCAATTTCTTTGCTCTTTAAGGTATCTCTCTCTACCATCAAGGTTTCTGATTCTAATGGGTCACATCTGAAGCCTAGAGGAAAACTTGATTGAATATTGAGTGCTGTTCTTGTTGTAGCATCTGATCACTCATGTGTAACCAGCGGTAATAAACGAATGTAGATAGATATGTGAACAGCTGTGGCTTGTTGAAGCAATTCTACCCACTTAGATGATCTCTGAAGGTTTCTGTTGCCTAAGATTAGGACTATGTTCAAAGCCATTGGATCTATAAAAGAAAAACAATTTTGAGCTGGCTCAAACATTTTACTTGATAAAGATTTGTAGAGATTAATCATAAGAATGCCCCATCCCTCAAGCTAGGCAAAGTTGAAAAGATTTCAATTGATGGCAAAATTAAGACAAATGCAACATATTGAGAAGAAATCCTTCCTAGAGTAGGCCAGTTGAAATGAATGGGACTTGGTAGTTACAAAGTGGATTTCAGTTTCCTTATGCGTAGACAAACATCGGATCTAACTCATTGTCACTACTTTGGTAATCTGTATTTGCATAATTTCATTGATGCATTAGTTTATCCTAACACAGGTTTTATTTGTAGACTGACCACTCTATATGCCCTTTATTCTGCATTCTTAGTTCTCAGATTGACATGTTGAGCTTCCTTACAAGAGAGCAGATTTCATTTGGACGTTAGAAGTAATTTCTTGACAATTAGAGCTGTTGGGCAATGGAACCTGTTTCCCAGAGGTCTCATTCTCTGGACTTCTTCAAAAGGAGCCTGGACAGCTCCCTCTTTTTGCATTTTTGAGCTAAAGGATTGGCTGGATGACCCTGAGGCTCTTCAAACTTTCTGCTTCTATGAGACAAAAAGAAGGGAACATCTTTGTGGGACTTTTCATTTTATTCCTGAAGTATTTCAGAATCCTGTTTTTCTTCCAAAGGAGCCATCATCACGTCAATGTCAGTTGCCGTTTATTGTGTGTCATTCCTTTTCATCTATCAGTTTTTAAAATCAGTGACAATGTTTAGATTTCTTGAAAGTTCTTGATAAATATAGAATTGCATAGAGCTAATGTAAATGTTAAATCTGAAATTCTAGTAAAATGAGATCATACTACAGTAGAGTATCACTTATCCAACACTCGCTTATCCAACGTTCTGGATTATCCAATACATTTTTGTAGTCAATGTTTTCAATATATCATGATATTTTGGTGCTAAATTCGTAAACACAGTAATTACTACATAGCATTACTGCGTATTGAACTACTTTTTCTGTCAAATTTGTTGTATAACATGATGTTTTGGTGCTTAATTTGTAAAATCTTAACCTAATTTGATGTTTAATAGGCTCTTCCTTAATGCCTCCTTATTATCCAACATATTCGGTTATCCAACATTCTGCTGGCCCATTTATGTTGGATAAGTGAGACTCTACTTCAAAATTGACATTTAAGAATAAGAGGTGACATGTGTTAATTATAGCAGTTTAACTCTCCTATGGTGAGGGTGAGACAACAGGAAGTGAGAGAAATCTACCCCTTGGAAGAATTATCATGTGAAAAAGGTGTCTCAGCCGAAGGTTTATCATCAATCCTTTTTTCCACGACAAGCCATTTTTTTTTTCAAAATTCAATTATCACAGGGATAGAAAGTGAGGTGAAATCTTTTGAATGAGCACAGACAGGAAAAAAAACAACACCACAGGGGTGTTAACCCTTCCCTATGCTCATCATCATAGACTATCACTTGTGGCTGAGCATGATTGCCTTTCATAGAATCATAGAATCATAGAATAGTAGAGTTGGAAGAGACCACATGGGCCATCTAGTCCAACCCCCTGCTAAGAAGCAGAAAATCGCATTCAAAGCACCCCCGACAGATGGCCATCCAGCCTCTGTTTAAAAGCCTCCAAGGAAGGAGCCTCCACCACGGCCCCGGGGAGAGAGTTCCACTGTCGAACAGCTCTCACAGTGAGGAAGTTCTTCCTGATGTTCAGGTGGAATCTCCTTTCCTGTAGTTTGAAGCCATTGTTCCGTGTCCTAGTCTGCAGGGCAGCAGAAAACAAGCTTGCTCCCTCTTCCCTATGGCTTCCCCTCACATATTTGTACATGGCTATCATGTCTCCTCTCAGTCTTCTCTTCTGCAGGCTAAACATGCCCAGCTCTTTAAGCCGCTCCTCATAGGGCTTGTTCTCCAGACCCTTAATCATTTTAGTCGCCCTCCTCTGGACACTTTCCAGCTTGTCAACATCTCCCTTCAACTGTGGTGCCCAAAATTGGACACAGTATTCCAGGTGTGGTCTGACCAAGGCAGAATAGAGGGGGAGCATAACTTCCCTGGATCTAGACGCTATTCCCCTATTGATGCAGGCCAGAATCCCATTGGCTTTTTTAGCAGCCGCATCACATTGTTGGCTCATGTTTAACTTGTTGTCCACGAGGACTCCAAGGTCTTTTTCGCACACACTGCTGTCAAGCCAGGCGTCCCCCATTCTGTATCTTTGATTTCCATTTTTTCTGCCGAAGTGAAGTATCTTGCATTTGTCCCTGTTGAACTTCATTTTGTTAGTTTTGGCCCATCTCTCTAGTCTGTCAAGATCGTTTTGAATTCTGCTCCTGTCTTCTGGAGTGTTAGCTATCCCTCCCAGTTTTGTGTCGTCTGCAAACTTGATGATCGTGCCTTCTAACCCTTTGTCTAAGTCGTTAATAAAGATGTTGAACAGAACCGGGCCCAGGACGGAGCCCTGCGGCACTCCACTTGTCACTTCTTTCCATGATGAAGACGACGCATTGGTGAGCACCCTTTGGGTTCGTTCGCTTAGCCAATTACAGATCCACCTAACCGTAGTTTTGTCTAGCCCACATTTTACTAGTTTGTTTGCCAGAAGGTCGTGGGGGACTTTGTCGAAGGCCTTACTGAAATCCAGGTACACTACATCCACAGCATCCCCTGTATCGACCCAACTCGTAACTCTATCGAAAAAAGAGATCAGATTAGTCTGGCATGACTTGTTTTTGGTAAATCCGTGTTGACTATTAGCAATGACCGCATTTGTTTCTAAGTGTTCGCAGACCACTTCCTTAATGATCTTTTCCAGAATTTTGCCTGGTATTGATGTGAGGCTGACCGGACGGTAATTGTTTGGGTCGTTCTTTTTTCCCTTCTTGAAGATAGGGACCACATTCGCCCTCCTCCAATCTGCTGGGACTTCTCCCGTTCTCCAAGAACTCTCGAAGATAATTGCCAGTGGTTCTGAAATAACTTCCGCTAGTTCCTTCAGTACTCTTGGGTGTAGCTGATCTGGCCCTGGGGACTTGAATTGGTTTAGAGAGGCCAAGTGTTCCTGGACAACTTGTTTCCCTATTTGGGGTTGGATTTCCCCCAATCCTTCGTCCATTCCGTGTTGCTGAGGTTGAAGATGGCTTTCTTTTTCTGAGAAGACCGAGGCAAAGAAGGCATTAAGTAGTTCTGCCTTTTCCCTGTCCCCTGTCGCCATCACCCCATTTCAAGTGTAGAGTCTTGGTGATGGGTCCGTAGGCAACTGTAGAGACCTATTCTGGACCCGCCTATTCTTTTGCAGTGAGGACATGGATTTCCAGATGGAAGGCATTACCGTTGGCATGATGCACCTTCTTCTTGATACGTTTCTCCCTTTTGCCCTCCATTCGTGCCTCTTTGAATTCCACAGCACTGTCGGTAACAGCTGTTCTCCAGTTAAAATGCTCTAGGGCAGTGGTTCTCAACCTGGGGTCCCCAGATGTTTTTGGCCTTCAACTCCCAGAAATCCTAACAGCTGGTAAAATGGCTGGGATTTCTGGGAGCTGTAGGCCAAAACCATCTGGGAACCCCAGGTTGAGAACCACTGTTCTAGGGTTTCCCAGTTCTCGGTGTCTATGCCATGATTTTAAAGGTTGGCTTTAAGCCCATTTTTGCTGTCCACAAACACTCCATTTTCTGTTCTTGAGTTAAGGGTAGAGTAACTGTTTGGCAGATAGTGATGGGGCAGAAGATCATTGCTTCAATGCTGGTGGTCTTTGCTTCTTCCAGAATGCTGACATTTGCCTGCCTGTCTTCCCAAGAGATTTGCAGGATTTTTCAGAGGCAATGCTGATGGAATCGCTCAAGAAGTTGAGAGGGACGTTTGTAGATGGTCCATGTTTCACAGGCATATAACAGAGTTGGGAGGACAATAGCTTTATAAACAGCCATCTTGGTATTTCTACAAAAGACTATGCCACATGGACAACTAATTTTGCAAGCAGGCTGCGCCCTCAGAAATGTTGCAATGCTAACTCTATGTCACAGCTAGAGTGATTTTATCTGGAGTGCAACACAGAACTCAACCAGAAAGTCTCTAGAGTTTGAACTCATAACACCACATGTAATGTTCATCACACATTCCTCTCCCTTTTCCCATGGAGAATGTCTTGCTGTACAAGAGCAAAAGGAGAAGCAGAGTCTGTGAAGCTGGCACAAATATATTCTTAACCAACTTTCCAACACCCAACAATATAGGCAGGCTCAAACAGAGCTTGAAAGCAATAGGGGAACATCAAGAAGAGATCTATATCATTGTTCATTTTCACACATAGATGTAGGATTCTGTGTAATGTTCAAGTAATTTTCAAGCTGCATTGCAAATTATTATAAATTCCCTTTTGGGAAATGCTGACATGCATTGGAGAAGAGCTCATTTAGAGGGTTCTTGAAGGGTATGGGTGTTCATTTTATGTCTTATCTGTCTTTCTTGGAGTCTGTGTCCGGGGGCGATCTTGATGGCCATTGTGGATCTAATTAATGTGGTCTGTGTCAGCAACTGCAGAACCTCTTTAGTAAAGTTAGGCCTCTCAAAAATTGAAATATTGGAAGATAGCTTTGTTTTACCTATGTTACTACAGCCATCAAAAAGTTGCTAGTGAAGTTTATGCACGAAAATTCTAGTTTTCTACCTCCTATCCTCACCCCCCCCCCCCTCGTGTCCATGGCAACTCGGTTCAGATCATTCTAGCCAAACTTCTTTTCAAAAGTTATTATTAGTCTGTTCCCATGAGAAGTGTTTCTAGATGTTCAGGTGCCATCACTGTCTCCCCCTTGATGTCCTTCTCATTTATCCCATGTACTTGGTATGGCTAGAAAGTTATGCACAATGCAATGGAGTTTATCGATTTTTATATGCTCCAGCTTATAGTGACCCAATGATTAAGAAAACTCCAAGAGTCCCATTTCTGAACTAACCTGCTCAGAATATGTAAATTCAAAGCTATGGCTTTCTTTATTGGATCAATCCATTGTAATGTGGTCTCTGTAGTTTTCTATTGCCTTACACTTTCCTAAGCATTGTCTTTTCTGGTGATTCAGTTGTCTTATGACATGTCCAAAAATTTTCAATCTCAGTTCCGTCATCTTACCTTGTATGGCAAGTTCCAGCTTGATTTGTTCTAGGATCAATTGATTTGTCTATTTTAGCAGTCCAAGCACAACTCTCCTTTAGCACTATATTTCAAATGAGTTGATTTTGTTCCCTCTCAACTTTCTTCATTGTCCAAATTTCTCACCTGTACATATACATTAGTATTAATAATGATATTAATAATTCCAGTTAATGATGTGAGTGTGGGAGTGGAAGTCAGAAAATAACTGTGTAGACATGTTGTTCTACTTTTCACCATGCAGTTCAGAACGACATATCCTTGCAACAACTTTTTGAGGTAGACTGGATTGAAATAATACTTTGATTAAATAGAACATTTTGATAAGGTGGGAAATGAACATGAAGTTGTCTCAGTTCTGTAACTGTCACCCATGTTAGCTGCTGTACTGCATTCAAGCTGCCGTTTCCAGTGGTTCCATCATATCTCTGTCCTTGAAAGGCTTTCTCCCTGGCACGTCTTTCTTAGAGTTCCAAGCACAGCATCACAGTGTCCCCTATTTACTTTTTAAAACACGTAGCCAAGGCATTGGATAATCCTTAATGTCTTTGGTTGCTTCTTTCCACACATTTTTATCAGCATGGTGAGTGAGCAGGGCATGTAAGGGAGAAGTATTGTCTGTTCAGAAGGAACAGAAAGGAATAAAAAATGAGGAGAAGAAATGCAATATGCTAGCAATCTGTAATACGTTTTCTGAATTTCCCCCCTGCTTTTCACTATCCTTGCAATTTGGACGAAGGTAACAGGAGTATCTATAAAATGGCATGAAGTGAGTCTCATCTTTGTCCTTTTTAAAGACCAGAATAAATCATGTCAGATTCGAAAGAGAATTTGCTTCTTGGCTGAATGTTTTGCTTGCTCCGTTTTCATCTACAGTGTTGTTGTGTACCTTTAAGTTGCTTCTGACTTAATGGCAACCTTAAACAACTGTATGATAGGGTTTTCTTGGCAGCTCAAAATTTCAGAGGGGACTTGCCTTTGCCTTCCTTTGAGGCTGAGATAATGTTATTTGGCCAGCGTCAGCCAGTGGGTTTCCATACCCAAGCAGGGATTAGGACACTGGTCTCCAGAGTTGTAGTTCAATGCTCAAACTACTACACGTTGTGCTGGTAGTTGCTATGTGGAATGCTCTCCTTAAATCGGTGATCTATGGACTTGTGCTGGTTCATGAGCTATCTACTGGTGGTCCCTAAAGAGTTTCCAGGAAAGAAAGAACTATTTGTCACCAATGTGGTTAGACATGGTATGGGATGGACACCCCCCCCCCCCCCGACACTGGATAGTTTAGGGCATGTGTCTTCAACCTGCAGCCCTCTAGGTAGAGGGCTTCAGTTCCCAGAATTCCTGACCATTGAACAAGCTGTCTAGGGCTTCTGGTAGATGGAGGTCTGAACACCTGTAGGGCTGCAGGTTTAATAAACGTTTTTTTTCAAAACTTTTTAAAAATTGTGTTGTCAAAGGCTTTCATGGCTGGAATCACAGGGTTGTTGTATGCTTTCCAGGCTGTATGGCCGTGTTCCAGAAGCATTCTTTCCTGATGTTTTGCCCACATCTATGGCAGGCATCCTCAGAGTTTGTGAGTCTCACCCCAATAGCTGTAAAAATGACAGAGAAATGAGCCCCAGAAGTTTCTTCAATGCATAACAAAATAGTAACAAAATTTCGTTACTCTCATTACAGTAACAACATTTTCACTAACGATGCTTTAGAAACACTTTAGAAATGGAACACCAGCGCCCCCCCAGTTTTGTAATGATTTTTGAAACATTTTTTATGGATCGCACATGCCTAGTAGCTGAAGGTAATGCTGATGTCATAGTTAACTAGGATTTATTTTTTGTACATAACAGTCACCAATTGTTTCTACGCAGATTGAGAAGATCGTGGTAACTTTATATATTGAATATTGTAATGCTTGTGATTGATCACATCTGATCACGCCATTCAACACTTAAAAAAAAAAGTCAGAAAACTGCAACTGCACAGTTTTCTTCAGCTGTCTTTTTCAAGCTGGAGGGAGAGCTTATTTTCTAGCAATTCAGAGGCCTAAACGCTTTTTCATAGTACACAGCATACACTCTGTGTTCAAGAAGGGAGATGTAATATGATCAAATATACTTGGTTGAATTGCGTATCACTTGTGAAAATACAGTGTTCTATTACCTTATTAACTGTTAGGAGTTACAGATCAAGTTCAGCCAGCCCTTTATAGTTGTATTTTCCCTCTTCATATTATTTCCTCAATGTTATTCTTGGAAGTTTGCCTTTTATTAAATTTTTCTGCCCCATCACCTCTAGCATGTTCAACTGCATTTCATACTAATGCAGTAGCTTCTCAAATATCAGTGGGATCTGGTAAAACAGCAACAACTAAAAAGAAAGAAAAAGAATCAGAAGAAAACAAAACAACACTACATAGGTTTGCAGCTGTGCGGGCCATATTGTAGGAGTCTTATTTCATTATGCATGCTCTTGTTCTTATGTTTTGAGAACAGCAACTGAAGAAAATGATTGCACTCTATTTTAGAAGCATAACTAATAACTTGGCAATAACACCCTTCAGCCAATGATCTAAAAATAATTTGAGAAGTTCCTTCTAGATGAAAGCACAGTATGTTTTAAAAGTACACACACCCTTCTGTTGTTGTGCATTGTGAATAAAGAACTTTAGAAAATGCTCATGAACATGGAATAAAGGCGAACCAACTCTGCAAGGGGTATCTCTGGGTTTCTGTCAATGCATGTCAACATTTCCCAAAAGGGAATTTATAATAATTTGCAATGCAGCTTGAATATTACTTGAACATTACACAGAATCCTACATCTATGTGTGAAAATGAACAATGGTATAGATCTCTTTTTGATTCTCCCCTATTGCTTTCAAGCTCTGTTTGAGTCTTCCTATATTGTTGGGTGTTGGAAAGCTGGTTAAGAATATATTTGTGCCAGCTTCTCAGACTCTGCTTCTCCTTTTGCTCTTGTACAGCAAGACATTCTCCACGGGAAAAGGGAGAGGAATGTGTGATGAACATTGCATATGGTGTTATGAGTTCAAACTCTAGAGACTTTCTGGTTGAGTTCTGTATTGCACTCCAGAGAAAATCACTCTAGCTGTAACATAGAATTAGCATTGCAACATTTCTGAGGGCACAGCATGCTTGCTAAATTAGTTGTCCATGTGGCATAGTCATGAAAACAAGGACTCATTTGGTATATTAGGTCAAGAAGCAATAATCTGTGTAAGATCACAGATGTTTTTGGGAACCTCACACATCAGAGCCTGGAATCAGTAATTCCCCCTCTGACCTGTAATCATTATTTGGAATTCAAAGGTACATATCTTTTAAACTCGCAGTCCCCATGCTGAAAACTTTCAATCCTGTGGAAGCTGTTGACCATTGTCATACTCTGTTTAAGAGAATTACATCTGCCTATTAAACTTTGTGTGACAGAGTCCTTTCTTTTGTCTATTATTGTTGGCTCTATCACTTGGATTGGGTGTCATGAGGTTTACTATCAGTGTTTCACCATTCATAGTATTATAAGTCCTTTTGTGCTATGTCCCTCCTCAATTTTATCTTGTTGAGATGATGCTCCAGGCCTTTAATTCTTCTACCCTTTTCTGCATATTTTCTACCACTGTAATACCCCTTGTGTTACTCTTGATTTGTTTCTACATTTGTTTGATTTCTGATTTATAAGCCATTTTGAGTTATTTGTTTTAAAAAGAGGGGAGAGAAAGTGTTAAACTGCCCACTAGCATTGTAATAATAATAAAATCTTATATCCCACCACATGCAAAGGTGCAAACACACGAAAAACAAAAATTGCCAAAACAGTAAGATAAAACAATAAATAGCCAACATAAATATCTCACTTCACAAAACCTCCTGGTTAAATTTATTAAAATACAGCAATAGCTGCAGGTATAAAACAATAGTAATAAATCTATCTTGTAAAGTGCTTGGTGAAATCTATGGGTCCTCACATATATTCCTTAAAGGAATCTAAATATGGTCAAAGGCTTGTCGAAAAAAACATGTCTTCTATTGTGTGCGGAAGGCTTGGAGAGTGAGGGCCAGCCTGATCTTCCTCGGGAGGGCATTCCAAAGGGGGGGGGGCACCACCAAGAAGGCCCTCTCTTTTGCCCCCACCAACTGCACTTGAGACCGAGTTGGGACTGTGAGGAGGACCTCCCTGGTAGATCTTAGTACCCATGCCGGTTCATAGAAAGAGATGTGATCTTGAAGATAGGCTGGACCCGAAGCATATAGGGCTTTATAGGTAATAACTTGCATTTTGAATTGGGTCCGGAAACTCATTGGCAGCCAGTGGAGCAGATTTAATAGTGTTTGGTGTGCTCCCTATAACCATTATACACAGCAGTTTAATAGCAGCCTTACCCGAGAGGTGAAGAAACTCTCCTTGTGATGTGCAGTATTTTTGCAATAGCAATTCCTTATCAATAAAACTCATTAAAAGCGGCACACTCTGCAGTTTTATCTGATGACTCAGTTTTTAATGGGCAGAGAACTCCAATATAAGTAGGGAGTATTTTGAGGTTTGTTGAAAGATTTCTGGTCACAGAAAGAAATTGCATTCTTGGTCATAGAGGGGTGAACATTTGAAATATTTACTCAGTTGGAGTCTCCCACCTCATGAACATACATAATTTATGTAGTGTATAAAATGCCTCATAAAACTGATAGTAGCACTGTTACCAGCACCATTAGTCTGATTTTCTCTATGTGTACATGTTAATTTTAAGACTGATATTAACTGCTCTGATTTGTTGAAGGGGTAGGGAGAAATAAGAAACAAGTAGTGTTTATGAAATATTCCTAGACATTGGTATTGTTTTTAATGTTACTTGCTGGGATGTTGTATGTTTAAAGTGTAGTGTATTTTAATTTGTAAAGTGCCTTGAGTCCTGGGATGGGGAAAAAGGCATATGATGATCATGACGATGATGAAGATAGTAATATCTGGAGAATAGTACACTAAAGAAAACCAAAAGAACTTATTTGCAGCTCAAGTGCAGGCACTTTAGCATCAAGGCAAATATTGAAAAATAACTGGGTAATATATTGTCTTTGGAAAGAAAAAGATGAAATTCTCTTCTACTTTAACAGTTTATGCAGTAAGATTACAGAGACCTAATACAAGAAATGCCATGATAAAATGGCTGCTGTGATAGAAAAGAAACAAGCATGTGTTCAAGATGTTCATGGTCTTAGATAAACTATATAGGAATTTCATATACCTTTTTAAGTCATGGTAATAACCATAGTTAGTTCTTTTGTGTGTGGGATTTGAGTGTCGCTTAGATCTACAGTACAACTGTGAGTAGCTTCAGAATACAGTAAAAGCCGAAATATAATCCCCAATTCAGCATTCCGTAAATTCACCTATTAATATAAAAGACTGGATTTTAATTTGGCTGCAATGAGATGATTTCGCAAAATGGTGCTTGGCAACAAATAAATTAGAGTACTGTATAGAAGTATGCTTTTACTGTATTCTGAAAAGTACTGTATATACTCGAGTATAAGCCTAATTTTTCAGTCCCTTTTTAGGACTGAAAAAAAAACCTCAGCTTATACTCGGGTGAGGCTCTTGGTGGGCTTATATTCAGGTCGGCTTATACTCAAGTATATATGGTATATTTATTATTTTTCTCTATTATTGGTATTGTTACATTTATTATTTTACTCTATTAATGATTATTAGTACATTTATTATTTTACTCTATTATTATTGTTACTTTTACATTTATTTTACTCTATTTTTATTATTAATACATTAGAATCTCACTTATCCAACACTCGCTTATCCAACATTCTGGATTATCCAACGCATTTTTGTAGTCAATGTTTTCAATACATCGTGATATTTTGGTGCTAAATTCGTAAATACAGTAATTACTACATAGCATTACTGCATATTGAACTACTTTTTCTGTCAAATTTGTTGTATAACATGATGTTTTGGTGCTTAATTTGTAAAATCATAACTTAATTTGATGTTTAATAGGCTTTTCCTTGATCCCTCCTTATTATCCAACATATTTGCTTATCCAACATTCTGCCGGCCAGTTTATGTTGGATGAATGAGACTCTACTGTACACTTATTATTTTACTGCATTTATTATTATTATTACATTTATTATTTCACTCTATTATTATTAAAAGGATACGTAAGCACATTTACATTGAAGAAGATGAAAATAATGATTTAATAAGAGTCGAACAGTCAAATCTTAAATTACAGTTTGATGTAAAGATTCAAAAACATTTAAACTACTGATGCCTCAATTAATGTACTTTTATTGGTATCTTGGCTTATACTGGAGTCAATGTTTTCCCAATTTTTTTTGTGGTAAAATTAGGTGCCTCAGCTTATATTTGGGTCGGCTTATACTTGAGTATATACGGTATATCTTTTGAGCTTACTGTGAAGTTGGTCACACTTACATGATTCATATCTTTTTGGAGAAAAGGAAAAAAGTTTCTGAGCATATTTGTTTAAGCAAGTTTTAAGTAGCTTTGTGGTATGATGTGAACAATGAAAGAGAAAAGATTTAAAAACAGAGCTCTATCTATCTCATTTGTGACCTCTTAACAATAAAATCTTATCTGTCTTTCACACATTCAACTGTGTATGTACAGTCTGTTTAGCTTCTTAAATAAAAGAAAGTGCTTGATTAGCTAACTTGAAATGAACAGGTGCAAAGATGACTATAATATGACAGGTCGTCTTTCAACTATAGTTGTTCTTAAGGTTATTCAAAATGTGACAAGACTTCTGAACTGAGAATGCTCAAATGCAAGAAAGAATTGAAATAGCATTTTGTGTAGTGTTTGTTCCAGCTATGCAAAAACTTGCCAGCTGTGTGGTGAGATGGGACTAGACAGCAATTAAAGATTATCACCTTTTTTGAATTAAAATCATATTTAGTGTAGAGTGGAATTGCTGTGCTGTTATTTCTTTTTTATTCACAAGCTGAAAGGATAAGCAGCCGCCATATGCACTGAGAGCCCATAATTTTTAATGAGCTCAAGGTGAAGACAGAAGCTTGTAGGTGGAGCATTTCATCTGTTTCAGCTGTCTATAAGCAGATGCAAGGAAGATACTTTTTTGATGTGTTGTCGAAGGCTTTCTTGGCCGGAATCACAAGGTGGTTGTGTGTTTTTCGGACTGTATGGCCATGTTCCAGAAGCATTCTCTCCTGATGTTTCTCCCACATCTATGGCAGGCATCCTCAGAGGTTGTGAGATATATACCTCACAACTTCTGAGGATGCCTGGCATAGATGTGGGCGAAAAGTCAGGAGAGGATGCTTTTGGAACATGGCTATACAGCCCAGGAAACACACAACAGCCCTTCTTTTTTGATAATGTTTTTTTTGTAGGGAAGAAGGAGATTGTTCCATTTAAAAACGTAAGCAACTATTGGTGAATTTGTCTGAAAAGCCTTGTCTCCCATTTCTACTCATGTTGAAAAAGCTTGCCGTGTATGTGGGAATAGCTGTATAAATGGTAGAAAAAAAGGGATTTGACTTCATCACTGGAAGAACGATTGCATTTTCATTCATTGTTCTGTGCCTTGAGATCATTTCCAACAATTTTTTCTGCATAAGAACTGTGGTTTGTTGAATGGGACACCCGAAACTAAGCAAGTGTTGTGAACTTCTCTGTATTTGTAGGAATATTTTGGTAGACAAGCCCAATGATCAGTCGTCACGGTGGTCCTCTGAAAGCAACTACCCTCCACAGGTAAGTAATTCTTTCTCCTACCTCATTTTGAATATTTTAAGTTTTACCATCACTACCAAAATGGATTTCTTTGAGGTTATACTCTGCTAATCTAGACAAATCCGTTGTATAAAATTTCTTTTTGTATGTATCTTAGGGTTAGGTTGGTGCAGGAATTTATACTTTGAACATTATCAAGTACTATATATGCTCATGTAGAAGTCTACTTCATGTACAAGTCAAGGGCATGTTTTAGGGCCAAAATTATAGATTTCTATGTGACTTGTGGATAAGTTGTGCATCATTCTGTGGAGAGGGGTAAGCACCAGAACATGAAGGCATTTTCCTGCCTTCAAACAAAAATTGATTGAGTTTACCCTCTTTGTAGGTAAGGGAAGGACAGGTGATGGCACAGATGGAGCTTTATGAAGAAAATAGTTCCTTTAAATGCAAGCCAATTATAATGTTCCTTCTTTCTTGGTAATGAAAGGATATGAGTCCTCACCAGTTATTTTAAAATCTACCAGCCGCAGGTGCGGCTGGTGGGGACGAGGGACAGGGCCTTCTCGGTGGTGGTTCCTCGGCTGTGGAACTCCCTCCCCAGCGATATCCGGCAAACCCCATCCCTCCTGGGATTTAGAAGAAAACTAAAAACTTGGCTCTGTGCCCAGGCATTCAGCGAATAAGCTCATTGGCTGATGTAATTGGGTCGCAAATCTGTAATTGTAGCAGTATTGAATAACTGAGGATGGTGCAACATCGCTGCCTTGCAGCGTTTTAATTTTTGTATACTTTTTATCATGTTTTAATTGTCTTGTTTTATAGTATATTTGTTGCTGGCCCTCGTGGCAGAATGTAAGCCGCTCTGAGTCCCCTCGGGGAGAAGGGCGGGGTATAAATACATGTAATAAATAAATAAATAATAAATACAAAGAGTATAAAATGTATATGGAAGCAGTAATTGTAATGTTCATGGTACCTAGGCTGCTGGCAGTGGTCTGGTCTGTTTATTTTTAGCATTAAGTTTGAGCAGAAATGTATCTGAGTGTTTTCTAAAAAGTGCTCTAGCTAAAAATAACCAGCTAGATAATCATAGTCTATGCTTTCTCCATAGGTTTACCAGATGATTTTTAATACTTCTTCTTGGCAAGAATTGCTCTTGTGATACTCAGCAATTTGATAATGATATGTTAGTGTGCCCGGAGGGTATTATGAAATTTTGTAGTATATAGAGCAATAGAAAACTGAAATGAATTTGAGCTTTGCTCTACAAACTGATAATCAGGTGTGTAGATGACAGCATGATAGCCATTGGAAGTCATATTCTGAAAGTGAGAGTAGATAATTATTAACCTTGATACATCCCTTTCTAAGTGGCAGTAGTTTATGTTCACTTGGAGTAAGAAAGATAGTGGCTTGACATGAATAACATTTCCAGATGTGCAATGGGACAAAAGTAGGATATACAGTAGTTGCAAACGGGCAAACATTTGCTAGCTGTTCCTATGTGTTTCCTTTAGGAAAACTCACACATTTTATTCATTTATTACTAGCATTTTCTACTTCTCTTTTGTTGCAATTCAGGGATACATTTCAGGCTGTTAGAAGCATCTTTTGAAATCTTTATCTTGCAACCAAGGCTTTTAAGGAACCCTTAGGGTAGCTCTCGACAAGCAAAATACATGAAAATATTGCATTGCTACAGTCTCACAAATTAGAAAAAAAAAATTACTGTAATTACAGTTCATAGCAGCCAGCGAATTTCAGCATGAAAGGATCTACACAAAAGGCATGCCAAAACATAATATGTAAATAATGTGCAAAAATTGATGTGTCATACTTTCATCAGAGAGCATGGATTGACTAGATTCTGCTCCTTGTTCTGTGTAAACTCCATTTCATGCCAAGGTTTGCAGCCCTGTAGTTTTTTTTTTAAAGGATCTTTCCCTGGTATTTCATATTGGGATGGTTGGCACCAGTACAGAACATAATTTTCATTTATTTATTTATTTATTTATTTCCCTCATTTCTATCCCACGCTTCTCACCCGAAGGGACTCAGGACGGCTCACAATCTGGCAAAAATTCAATGCCAATATACAATACAAGAAGATAAAACATACGCAATTAAAACAATTGAATATTTTAACAAAATACAATAAATACATTTAAAACCATACAGTATAAAATCCTTGAACCATTTGTCCGCAAAACCATGTACATAAACCTTAATCTGGACCGAGTCGAAGCCAACAGAATACTTAACATACTCTACTTAAATAATCCCTAAATTTGCTAGAAGTTTCTTATTAGTGCTGGTTGTTTTGACATTATTGTCTGACAAATGTAAAACCAAAACCAAGACCAACATCCATCTTTTCACTCTCTAGTATCTCATCTTGAAACTTGAAAGACCTGCCATTGTTCAGAGTATAACATTTGGAAAATATGAGAAGACCCATGTCTGTAACTTAAAGAAGTTTAAAGTGTTTGGTGGGATGAATGAAGAAAACATGACAGATCTATTATCTAGGTAAGAAGGATACTTCAGTGTTTCTAGGCATGGGAACATGCCTTTCTTTGCAGGAATAATAGAAATGTGAACATAAAGTTTTGAATACCCAAATAAAGTCCCATTATATACAGTGGCATAGTAAAATTGTGTCTCTTTTATAAAATGGCAAAATCAAGATTTGTTTATTGGAATTTTGTGTGGAATATTTTCAGACTATGAAAGACAGAATCCATGGATGCAGAATCTGTGGATATGATCAGCTGAATTTAATTCATAATTCAATATGAGATGAGCTTCAAAACTGATTCCCAACATATTTTCAAGATGAGGAAAATTGTTTCCTGATACATTTCCCTGCACTATAAATGTTCTCTGTTTGGAGGAGGGGCATATTTATATTATAGCAGTCAATATAAAATGTCATCTGCTGGTTATCACTAAAATCCTTGGCAAGATTTAATAACCTTGTGTTTTTCTCTTTGCAGTGGCTTAAAGAATGACTATAACAAAGAAACCTTTACCTTAAAGCATAAAATTGATGAGCAGATGTTTCCGTGTCGATTTATTAAGATAGGTAAATATATCCCCTCTTGGTTTTTATTTTATCAGTCCTCACTTGCCTCTATTCATGCTTTTTATTAGTCCTTTTTATTTCACAATCTCTTCAGGCTGATTATCCAGCCAGTTTCAGAGCTTTGAAACTATAATGCATATTGCATACTGCATTATAGTGCTCTTAATGAAACCTTGGAGGAATCTAGAGTGTGTGGTATCTGTTTTGTCTAGAGCAAACTTTCCTGGCATTGCAGGGTCTGTTTTGTTTCCCCTCCCCTTAGTCTTGAAAGCACTGTTGGATTCTTAGTACTTCAAAATGCAGTGTAGGTTGATCTTGGCTCTGAGTGACCTCAGCCAGACCTGGGCTTTAATGTTAGCTTGGACTTGTCTTTGGAAGTAGCAGTAACTGGAAACTTTGAGTAGACATTTGACTACAATTTGTCCTGGTATATGCGAGACATCCGAAGCCGTTGCCTCTTCTTTTGGGATAGCATTGTTGCGTCATTCCCTTTATATTCTCTTACATTCAGGCCTGGATTGCTCTTCATTCTCATAGAGATTATGGTGGGCCAAAAGGAAGGAATTGGGTTCAGATGTGAGAATGTGTGCCTATGATTCCTCAAATCACCTGTTGACTTGTGGTTACCCTGTGCATTTCATAGGGTTTTCTTTGGCAAGAAATATTAAAAAGTTATTTTAGTGGTTCCGTCCTCTGAAATATAACCTCCAATACCTATTATTTGTGAGTGATCTCCCATCCAAGTACTAGATCTTGGATGGGACTAACACGGCTTTGCTTTCAAGGTCAGGCAGGATCTGCTGCCTTTAGAGTATTTAAGTGGGCTCAGATGTGAGCAAACTATAGTCCCTTTAGCTCTTCCAAGTTAAAAACCAGATTTGTGAACTTTGCTTGGGTTATTTTCAGTGAAGTAGTCATGTGTATGAAGCATTTGGAGGAAAAGTGCTAGTCCTAAATAGTTTTCCATATGATGTAAATTATTTTGGCTTTGTGAGGCCTCACTTTAGTGTAAAATAATGTGATGGACACAGAGTCACAGATTTCTGACCTCCTTGCTTGATACTGGCTGGCTGGGTAATAGAAATTATTTCAAATGAGTATCTGTCTTGGAACCTTTGTGATGCTGTGCCAGACATCACTCTCTGGATTAAGGGAATTGGATTTGTTTTCATAATGCCAAGGATATCTCATTTGCTTTGTATTAGAATCGTTGGGTGGGCCTGCCTGTTACATATTACGAACTGGCAAATTTCCCCCTACCTGAGCCATGTTCCAATTATATCTGCTTTAGGTTAAAAGTATTTGCAACACAGATGAATGAGCATGCCAGAAAATGTTCTGTTGTGTAAATGCTATTATTTTCTTAGGTATTTTGCTCTTTGATAGAAATTTACCGCTTCTTTCATACCTTGATTTTACCTACATGGAATTAGATTTTAGAGAGAAACAATAGTTTTTAGAGGGTAATTTCTCTCTCTAGCTACAATGGTAATGTTTCTTTCCTCCTTCAACTAATATGAAGCACATAATTTGCTTTTGAGTCATTGATTACTAAGGTTGTCATTATGATGTCCAAATATACAAGGTGCTTGACACAGTATGACTTTTAGTATCACTGTGCCATAAAATCCTCCACATGCTTGTCAGTTATCATAACAAAATGCTGTCTTCCATGTTCAGAGATAGCACCTGAATATCAGATGTTGAGGGTAAATAGTTGCTTGGGAGATGGGGACTGCAACTTCTGTTGACCTGATCCCAGCTTTGCAGAAGCGTTTGCCTTGCTGCTGTTGAAACTGAAGTGTTAGACATGGATTAATTTTCTTGCCTGTTATGTCAGTGTTGCTCTTGCTGGAAGTGAAGAAGCACCAACACTTTGTATATAGAGCAATTGGGGACAGGGGGAACCCTAAGGTGCATGTCTGCTGTTTTGTTTTTACCTCTGCTTCTAAAATCTATGTAACTCAAGATGTTTTCTTTCCTGCCTGCATGTAGCGGTAACTTACCCCTCCCTCCCAAAAGTCTTTAGAGCTGTATCTGAGAAGGGAGCATCATGGCGTCTCCCTCTGCCGTATTGTGCCTTACACACAGACATGAGAGTCAGCATTAGGGATTCTTCTACCAAGTTAGATAATTTTATTTTGTCTATCTACTCTCTTATCTGAGATGCATTACCTGCAACAATAAAAATAAGTTCTCATCTTTTTAGCCTTACCAGAGCACCCTGAGTAATTTCTCTCCTGCTTCCTACCATAAGTTCATATATAGCATTGGCTCTTCTGCATTGTGCTCTGCTACAGATACCAAATCTTTCCTGCAGCTCTTAAGATGAACCTAGAATTTGATGTATGGGTAGAGAGTTAGCAGAGGCCTTCAGAAGAAAAAGAAGTTCTAAAATATTGATGGAAGTGATGATTTGACAGAGTTCTGTCAATTCAAGATATAGGGAAAGATTTTACCAAGTATGAAAATACCCACTTGAGTTTCTATGGCTCTGAAAACGTTCCAAGCCTGTGACATTCTCAGCACAGCCTGTGAGCTCTCTACGTGTGGTGTGTGGGCTGCAGTGAGAACATGGCTCGTAAGCTGTCATTCCTTCTGTGTTCTTCTGCTTCAGTGCTCTCAGGTCTCAAGTATTAAGATGATGGAAATGTCTTTTTTTCACTAGGCTACTTTACCATAAGCAAATTTCTTTTGAGCAAGTGACCAGAGCAGAGTCATTTTTAATGTCTAAACAAAAATGATCTGTGCAACTCATGAGTTTACTTTTAATTTCAAGGCCAGTTGGCCCAGTAGGAGGGATTGCTCCATTTGCATTTTGTTTTTCAGCTTGGTGAATTGATTTTACTGCAGAGTCGCATTTCTTGAGTTACTTTTATTCAGGGATGGGCAAAGTATGGCCAGCATGTGAGACCTCACCATCCAGCATCTTTTTCTTTCTTCCCCTCGGGATGTATAGGCCTTTTTCCCCCAAGTAGGATGTGCCCACAGGTGCTTTCTGCTTTTGAAAAAAAAAGGTCTAAATCGACTAAAATTAGTCAAAGGAAGTCTAAAATGGGGAGAAATTGACATTTGTGTCCCCTTGAAGCTTTTGGGTATTCTGAAGTCCTTTTTTGTTTTAAAATTTGCTTTTCCGAGGATTTTTGGTTGTGTGGATGAGGACCCTAAGAATTGGCAGAGTCCTGCAGTGGTTATGTGCTTCTCTAACATATGTTTACCACTACTGCTTTAGTTGCAAGGAAATGTGAAGCACTTGTGGTTCTTATCCCTATCTCTTAGACTGAGGCATGGAGGTTTCTTGTCATTTGTCATCTAAGTCTGGATTTTGTCTGGGGTAGCATTAGCAACTTATGGTCACAAGAGTTCCCAACTCATGTTGGGTCAAGCCAACATCAACACTTAAACATTTTTAAGTCTAGGAATTTCAGGATATTTACATGGGGAATGAGTAGGTCCTTTCAGTACTTTTCTAGACTTTTATAGTGTAAGCATGCATAGACATAGTGGGCTGTACAAGGGTAAAACATAATCATCATCACTACTCTTAAGAATTCCAGATCCTTTGTAACCTTGGAAGCTTAGCAGAGTCAGTCATAGTTAATACTTGGATGGTAAACCTCAAATGAATACCAGTTGCTGCAGCCCTATTTCAGAGGAAGGAACTGACAAAACCACTTCTGAATATTCCATACCTTAAAAAACCCTATGCAATTCATAAGGTTATCATAAATTGACAGGTAACGTGACGGAACATACAAATATTCACATACTGTATTTTCCCCTGAGGGAGAAACACAGACAGCAATGTCTAGGCTCTTAGCTTCCTTGTGTTACATTAGTTTGCATGTAAGCCATCATTGGGACCTCCGGTGGCTCAGTGTGTTAAAGCGCTGAGCTGCTGGACTTGTGGAACAAAAGGTCGCAGGTTCGAATCCAGGGAGCGGAATGAGTGCCTGCTGTTAGCCCCAGCTCCTGCCAACCCAGCAGTTAGAAAACATGCCAATGTGAGTAGATCACTAGGTCTACCTTCTGGCGGGAGGGTAACGGCGCTCCATGCAGTCATGCCGGCCACATGATCTTGGAGGTGTCTATGGACAACGCAGGCTCTTTAGCTTAGAAATGGAGATGAGCACCAACCCCCAGAGTCAGACATGACTGGACTTAACATCAGGGGAAACCTTTACCTCATTTCATCTTGTCATGCCACGAGCAGGCAAAACATTACCTGCTGCCCTGTCTCTTTAAGATTCTAAAGGGGCGGAGCTTAGCCTTGGCTCCTGCCAGCCTGAAATGGCAGTTATTTTTTGTCAGTTAGAATTTGTCAGTTGGTGAGGCACTGGAAGGAAGTGTAGGAAGTAAAAGGATCACAGAAATTCACGTCACGTTGGAACTGCATTCAAATTAGATTAAAAAGCCATAGACTACACCAATAGAGAAAGCCATGTCAACATTGCATTGAAGTCATCTCAAAGATACAAAGAATCCAATCATTCCAAGACTTTATACTCTGTGGCAATATCTATCCAGAACTGCATAGACTCAAAGATTTCTTTCCTCACAAGAGAATTCATAGTGGCAACAAGAGGAAAAGAGATCAATTTTGTCTATTAATAAAATATTTGTTTCACCAACTACAGTCTCCAATCTGTCCTTCGTGCAATGGGTCCTTCCAGTTCATTTAGTTAAGCATGGAGGCAGAACAGGCGCTCCATGCAGTCATGCCGGTGTCAGGACCCAGGCTGCAGAGCACCAATAACCTTACACAGAGGCCAGAATCTATCTAATATCTTTATTAAAGAAATATATAAAGTCAATAAAAACAAGTGAAGAATATAGTTCAGAAGCAGACCTTTCAGATGAGGTTAAATATAGTCCAGAAATGTATTGTCCAATATAAGATATTAGAGTTCAAAATTTTAATCCACTTGACCGAAACACACACTTTGCCAAGCAATAGTGTGGGGAAATGACAGAGTCTTTAAAGTCCAATGTAGCTTGACAACAAGGCTGGAAAACAAACTTGATTCTTGGCTAGATCAAAGACTTGAAACGAGGCAAACATGAAGCATGAAACAAGGTCCGTGGCAAAACGTGAAACAAGGCAGGCTTGAAACTTGATCCGGGAAGCAAGGAACTGGGGTTACGAAGTCCACACACGATCTCTCTCCTCAAGCTGATCAATTGACTCCGCAAAGTTCCCCTTGCGACAAACACCTATATTGGGTCTCGTTTTCCCGCCAACAGAACACTTTCCCTAGAGAACGAGAAGCGAAACCCAACTCTGTCCAGATGCATGACTCCTTAGAATTTCCCAAGGGAAGCAGACCTAATCAGCTAGTTGTTTGGCAGCGATTCTCAGGCTCCGGCGATTAGCCTCTCTGGCTCCTCTATCTCTATTATAATTGTCCCTCCGGGAAAACGGGGGGGGGAGTTCTGCCCAAGGCCTGTTTGGCTGAATTCTTGAGGGCAAACATCCTCCAGGTGGAGAGGCTCCGGCTCTGGCTGAACCGGCGAAAATCCCATGTTTTCCTCTTTGTCTGCCACAATATTACTAGGAACAGGACTACAAGGCCCATGAGTCATCACAGCCGGCCACATGATCTTGGAGGTGTCTATGGACAACGCAGGCTCTTTAGCTTAGAAATGGAGATGAGCACCAACCCCCAGAGTCAGACATGACTGGACTTAACATCAGGGGAAACCTTTACCTCATTTCATCATTTCATCAGATTCTTTGGCCATCACGTTGTTATACCTTCATAGTGACTGCCATGAAGATTTACTTTGATCTCTTTGCCTCTTTAACAGGCTTGGTAATAATTAAGACATGTAATAACATCATCCTTTTAAACCATTTAACATAACCCCTTATCCATCATAAGCATCATTGCCATCATGTTACTTTGTAATTTCATAGTTTCCCAGAGTATGTTAAAATATTATACAGACATTTTCTAAAGGGTTTTGTTTGCATGGAATCATGCTCCTTGTATATTCATAATTCTCTTAATGATATAACTTAGTCCATTATACATGACAAAATATAGTCATCAATATGAGGAATTTACAGAGCTTTAAGATACATCTGTGAAACCCTTGCATTTAAGAGTTAATTTTTGAGCATTGTTAATTCTTAACTGCACTAAAAATGTTACATTCCTACACATTGTTTTCAACTTATAGTGATCCAAAGGTCATGCAATTTTCTTGGCAAGATTTCCTCAGATGGGGTTTTGTCTTTGCCTTACCCTGAGCCATTGAGAGTGTCATTCGCCTAGGGTCACTAAATGAGGTTTTTTTTTTTTTGGCTGAGCAGGAATTTGAACCCTGGTCTCCAGAGTCATCGTAACATCCAAACAATACTTAATCTAGCGTAGATTTGTATTTTACCAGCACCAATATACATCAGCATGTTAGTGTGGTATGTTATGCTCCTTTAGGCAAGTTGGAACTTTGTCTTATTCCAAGGAGGCATTGACCACCACCTTCACCCACTCTGCCAGTCCCCCATCTGGCCTGAAGTAGATGTGTTCCTGGGCTTTACTTTGATGGAAAATTTGGTACCAGAAGCAGAAATAACATAGAAAGAATAGGAATGGTTTCCTATGCCACAAAACAGAGGAGCAATTCTACAAATTTTAGCAAATTTTATATTCAAAACCTACAATATGTGCAGATAAAAAGAAACAAACCAGCCATGCATACCTTGTATAATCTATACACATAACAAAAGTGAAAATCTGTTATGTTTGTATGTGGCATGGGTGTCCACTCACACAGACCACCTCCGGCCTCCACAAACAGGCTATAGTTCCTAGTGCTGAGAAGCCACCAAGTCACTCCCTCCCAGGACATTGCAGGTTACAGTGAGCACGTCCCAGTGTTCCTTTCTCTCTTCATTTGCATGACCCCGCCCACTGCCTCTCCCTTAACCCTTTCCTATCCTTTTCTATGGCACACAGCAAACAGAGAAATTGATCAGCAACTGAACATAATGGAGAGGTTCATTGGGGAGAAATCAACATGATTTATAGGAGTTGTAGGGACTGGGATGTATAGTTCCCCTGCAATCTAAGAACCACACCAACAATGGACCTGGAACTAACTTGGCACACAGACCCAAGCTGGCCAACTTTGGGGACGATTGACCTTGACATCCAGGAGTTATAGTTCTCCTGTATTCAGAGAACACTGAACCCAGTCAGTGATGGATCTGGACCATACTTGACACACAGACCCACCATGGGCAACTGTGAATACTGGCAGGCTTTGCAGGTGTTTGACCTTGGCATCAGAGAGTTATAATTCACTCACATTCAGGGAATACTGAATCCAGCAGATAATGGATCCCCACCAAACTTGCCACACAGATTCAACATGGCCAACTATGAATCCTGGCAGGTGTTTCAGGAAGATTACCCTGGGAACCTGGGAGTTGTAGTTCACCCTTATCCAGAGAGCACTGAATCCAGCCGACAATGGATCTGGACCAAACTTGCCACACAGACCCAACATAACCAACTCTGAACACTGGGAGAGTTTTGGGAGGGTTGACACAAGTTTTTTGGGAATAGCAGTTCACCCACATCCTTATGCACTTTCTAATGGGAGCATTCATAAAAAACAAAAGCAAAGACTGAGGCTTTTTTTTCTAAGACATAATGTAATCTATGACCAAATCGATATTATCTAACATCCAAAAACAAAGGAAGCCCTTTTCAAATAACTGGGTACCCAAGCTAGTTATATATAAAATGCATCTAAAGATGAATGTTTTTTTCAACCAACCTTCACTTTCATTTTGTATTTATTTTGTTGGTGAACATTTTATAGTTTTTTTAAAAAATAAACGCAGGCGTTAATTGGTGAGACAAGCTTATCCACTCCCCCCATTACTTCTGCTGCTCATGCATGCTCAGTAAGAGTTTGTGGAAGCAGCTGCTGTTTACTTTGCTTTTTGTGGGTAGGGATGCACAGTTACAGTAACTTCATCTTTTATGGCATCCTGCATTTCACCAGCTCAAGCTGATCTCCCTTTTTCCACCAAATAAGCCTGAGAAGATAGTGAGACAGAAAGTCCTCTACAGACCAGCTTAGAGTTCTAATGGACTATCACTTATTTTATACTGTCATTGAACTCAGATTTCTGGATGTGTGGCTTTACATGTAGTTTCTATCTTGTCTGCTGATGAAGCTCTTTATTTCTGGAATGCAGCTTCTGGGCATCTTGATAAATTGTTGGGTGTAGCACTAGTTTGCCCACATAGTGGAGTGTTACATAAACTGGGAGATACTCTCTAGGATATCACCATCTGCGCACTGCATGAAAAATGCAACAGTGGTAGGTAAGCTCTCTTTCAGGGAATTCTGACCACCATACTGGTCTTACAAATAAACTTGGGAGAAACCCCTAAGGTCACTCAAAGGCACTTGGAGAATTTACTACTCAAGCTATTTTAACAACATTGTTCATTACTAATTTAGATAATGTCTTTACACATGTTGCTTAACTTCATTTAGATCTTCCATTTTTGGGAGACAGTAGAATTGGGAGCTTTGACTGGTTGAGCAGGGCCAGTGGCCCTGTCTTTAGGTGTAACAGCAATACTTTGTTCAAAATTATTGGGAGCTTGATATCAGCAGGATAATTGCTCCTTGCAGGATTGTGGCTCCATGCCTTCCGACCAAATTGAGTGATAAACTGCCTTGACATCTTTTACACATTGAGACACCAGTCCAGATTTATGATGAGACTCCAAGAGTAGCTCTGTTCTGTAAGTAATGTATACATTGTAAATGTTGTTGGCATAAACTAAGTTTTAGTTGTATATCAATCACTCATGCATTTGTCATGGGAGTTCTTTCTTGCTAAGAGGGCAGGGTGTTATGTCACACGCTTTTGAAATAAAAGTAGAATTGGGTTTTAAAGAGCAATCGGAAGTCTATATTTTTCTCAGCCTTTCTTCAAGGAGCTAGAGGTGTTGTGAATAGGTTTTCCCTTTATAACTGTTTTGAAAGCAATTAGGATGAGACTGTGACTAGCCCAAAGATAAGACATTTCTAAAGCTCATAGTTTTATGTTTCCTGTAAAATTACAAAGCATAGCTTAGGGGCCCTTCTACACTGCCATATAATCCAGAATATCAAGATAAATAATCCACAACTGCTTTGAACTGGTTTATCTGAGTCTACCCTGCCAGATAATCCAATTTAAAGTAGATAAGCTCAGTTTTATACATCTGTGTAGAAAGGGGCCTGAGGCCCTTCCACACAGCTGTATAAAATCCACATTGAACTGGATCATATGGCAGTGTGGACTCAGATAACCCAGTTCAAAGCAGATATTTTGGGTTGATATTCTGGGTTACATGACTGTGTGGAAGGGCCCTTAGTTATTGCAATGTGTGTATAATATAATAATACCATGAATATAGGTAAGTATTTGCCATGCACTACAAACATCACTTCCCTTCTTTTTATGCTATATCAGCGTGTCTTAGTGTTAGATTTATGGACTCTGGAGAAACCATTGCAGGTACTTCATTTTGCAGTACTGTTGTGGCATGTAAGGAGATCAAATATACAAAAGGAAGGATGGGATTGTAGTTGGCATTTTAATGGTGCTGTGAGTATAGCTTCAATCTGGGGCTACATTAGACAGGTGCTATATTAATATGTGGGAAGGGATCATGCACTTCTAATTTTCAAGTGAACCTTTAGTGTGGGTTAGGATTGGCTTTACTAATGCATCGAGTCATAATTAATATATTTCTAGGTTGATGGCAATCAATATTGTTAAGTACACTATTAAATTCTGATTTGGAGGAAATTTTGCAAGCCTGTCTTGAAGGCTGTTTTTCTGATTGTCTGTTCCAGCATACAAATTTTGACAATTAGATATACAGATTGCAAGCCGATAAAAAGCAGAGTGGCTAAACACTTTAACTGCTGACTCTATCCAAAGATCTTCAGAGATGAGTTGTTTACCTTGTCCTGTTTTTAATTAGTCAGCATATTATTCTCATTCCTCTACTTCAGATGAACTCTAGTTATTGATATTTTGGGGAATAACGTGAGTTCCTCATTTCCACAATGGTACAGTGGAATGGAACTGGGTTAGATAAAGACACATGCATCCTACCGTCCTGTTACACACATGCTGATTGAGTACAACTGTTTTGTCTTGCTTTCTTGAATGGCCTGTGAGGAGTGGCAACAAATAACCAAAGCTTGAGTCTTGTGTTTAGTAAAATCTCCTCTCTGTTTTTCTTTCCCTTTTCTAGTTCCATTGCTGTCTTGGGGCCCCAGTTTCAATTTTAGCATCTGGTATGTTGAACTCAGTGGCATTGATGATCCAGACGTAGTGCAGCCCTGCCTCAATTGGTACAGCAAGGTAGGATTATATATGAAAAGGCTACAGAATTTATGGGAATGTGTGGGAGAGGAAGAAAGAACATTTGCTTTAAAGGGCCTGATGGAATTTTGCTCAGCAGATAAGTTTCACAGCCGACTCTGTCAGTCAACTACTGAACAACATCTTCAGCAATCTCTTTTTAAAAATATACTTTTTCAGAATGTAGTAGTTTGACATAATTCTTTAGGTTTGGGAGTGTGTGTCTGAATTTGCAGAAAGTGAAGTGCTTTTGGAAAAAAAGTTGCTTTTGGGAAATGCATATGTTTTGAAATGGAAGCACATATATTTTTATAAGAGATCATGTTTATAACTATTGTTTATATTATTACAAGTGTGTGTTTTCCATCTACGTAACCCTGCCAAGACACAAGTATGTGCCTTCTACCTATGCAACTGTGAAGCCAATAAGAAATTGAAAGTTACCAGAGAAGGACAAGAGCTCGAACACTGTTTCCATCCTAAATATATTGGTGTCACCTTAGATCAAACACTGACATTTAGGAAACACTGTATGAATACCAAGCACAAAGTAGCTGCATGCAGTAGCATTCTGCGGAAACTTACTGGCAGCATATGGGGTGCAGACCCAAAATTATTAAGAACATCAGCCCTAGTTTTGTCTTACTCAAATTCTGAGTACGCCTGCCCTGTTTGGCACGAGTCTGTCCATGCGAAGTAGGTGAACATAGCACTGAACGAAACATGCAGAATAATCACATGATGTCTCAAACCTACACATGTTGATAAACCCCTCAAACTAGCTGGCATTGTCCCCCCTGATGTGTGACGGGAAGTTGCTGCTGTGAGAGAAATAAGGTTGAACACTGTGAAAGCCATCCACTGCATGGCTATCAGCTTCCTCCCAGTAGACTCAAATCAAGGGAAAGCTTCATGAGGACCACCACTCCTCTTAATGTTGCCCCAGCAACAGCAAGAGCATCCCTCGGGGCAGCTAAACCAGGAAATCCCAACTGGATGGCCCCCCATGAGGGTCTGCCTCCAGGGACAAACCAAGAATGGGCAACTTGGAAGTCCCTGAACAGACTCAGAAGCGGACTAGGCAGATCAAAAGACAACCTGGCAAAATGGCACTACCTAGAAGGATCCTTCACTTTTTGTGACTGTGGACCAGAACAAACAACTCAGGATCTGTATGCTTGCCCACAATGCCCTGCCTCATGCACAGAGGAAGAACTGTTTAAAACTACACAGAGTTCAGTCGCTGTTGCCTGTTTTTGGTCAATAATTATTTAACCGCCTGTGTTCCCTCTATTTTTATCAGTTTTATACTTATTTATGCAATGCTTTTGATACAAAATAATAGTAATAGTAATAATAATCAGTTTTAAACTTATTTACACAATGCTTTTGACACAAAATAATTAAATGTTTATAACTTGGTTTGGTTACAAAATTGTTAGTGTCTTAGTGCATATTATACAGTTGGTAAGCTAGTTTGATCTGTTCAGAATTGAAAAGATCTTCGGCTAAATCTAACACCACGTGAGGGAATGTCCAATTGTACAGTGGAACATTCTGCCTATTCCCTTCCCCTCTCCATAGGTTTTTGAGCCTTCTGCTAACCTGCCCCACAGGACCTCTTCATCATCTGGAGCAGATTTGGAGGGTTTGCACTGAGAGGGAACAGTGCCACCCTACTCGTAGAGGCAGTTTCCTCAGACGAAAAGGGGAATTGAATTTCATCTTTAGCATACTGATTCTGTAGAAAGTGTCTAATTGCAATCTTGGAAGAGCTTCGCTATTACCAGTCAATGTAGGAAGCATTGAATTAGATGACACAGTTGTCTGACTGCAAATGCTTCTGTAAATTATTAATAGAATTGTACATGGTCAGATGAATGTATATAACTATTGTAACCATTAGTGATTGAAATTGGAAAAACATAGATCAGAAAATATCACTGAACTATCTTTGGATACAATAACTGTTTATTTTAAATAACTTTATTGTATATGGTACAAGGAAATCAGAATTCAGTTCCTCACATACCTTTTATAAAGCTGAAATTGGTTAGACCAGTTGTTCTCAACCTGTGGGTCTCCAGATGTTTTGGCCTACAACTCCCAGAAATCCCAGCCAGTTTACCAAAACCTCTGGGGACTCACAGGTTGAGAACCACTGGGTTAGACCCCCATATACCAACCAAAATTCTTTGGAGAAAGAAGAAGATATAATTTATACATGTTGAGATATAGTGAGCATTGCCTTGTGGTCCTATTAACTTTCTCCCATTCTCAAATCCGTCTTCTTTGGCAGAGAAAAAGTGTGATATAAATACTAATACTAACAACTCCAACAATTCCCCAAGGACTTGTGTCTTCTTGCAATCTAAAACCAAGGCAGATTATTTTAGTGTTCGGATTGGAGAGCTGCAGTGATGTTCTCACAGACTTTCTTGTGTTCCAGTAGTACCGTGAACAGGAAGCTATTCGCCTCTGTCTGAAGCACTTTCGCCAGCACAACTACACAGAGGCTTTTGAGTCTCTGCAGAAGAAGACCAAGATTGCGCTGGAGCACCCCATGCTGACAGACCTCCATGACAAGTTAGTCCTGAAAGGAGACTTCAATGCTTGTGAAGAGTTGATAGAAAAAGCTGTGAATGGTAAGAGCTGTGGTGGTCCTGAGATGTGCTTTCTTATTGACTTGGTGGGCAGCTAGAGAATGGATCCATTGTTGTTCTAGGTGTACTTTTTGAGGATCCTCTGTAACAATTTGGTTTGCTTGCCAGTGAAATAGAACCTTCCTCTAGTTGGGATGATAATGCAGACTTTATCCCTCCTGGCGGCACTGTAGCCTCCCTTGCACTTTGGAAGGCAGCCAGCCTCAAACAGATGTTTAGAACAGAAGTTTTCATGTTAACATTCTGTTGCTTCTCTCAGGGGCATATTCCTAATGCTGGTATAGAACCATTTATGTGTAATCTTTAGAGCCTGCCTGCCAGTCATTTTCATTGTATCAGAAGCGGTCAACTGTAGATGAGGTTCCAAGTGTTGAGACTACCATGTTATAGTATCTTAAAGAGGTAGACAAGTTTGAAAAGGGCCTTGGAGGCAAACACGAATAAGTTTGGAGCTTGAAAAAGTTACAGTACTTTTGTCTGTCACAGTTTCTGGAACCCTCAGCCTGCATGCAGTTACTTGTCCTAGTGGTCGAAAGAGGAATAAGCATGGATAGGTTAGCCAATAGAGAAAGCATGGAAGGAAGATGGCAGCCAGAGGAGACTGCTTTGCCCCAGACCTCTTTGTCAGACCTTTCATCAGTAACTTCTGTCTGGCTCCTTTTGATGCAGTGCCATGGGTAGCCATATTAATACAATTCTTCTGTAGGAGCAATGTCAGATGGGATGACTAAACTGTCAGAACATTTTCCAAAAAATTGAATTTCTATCAATAGGGCTGAGAAAATTTTATCTTTGGTTTCAAAGATACAAATACCCCTAAGGATGATTTTCCTCTAGGTTTATTTGCCAACTCTGGGGGATAGTGGGGTCAGTTCAAACTCTGATTTGGAACAAGCTATTTATATGCATGGTGCTGGAGTAAGAATTATTTCAGGCCTTTGCCATGCCCACACTATAACATGTTGTGTCGCTGGCGTACCACCCAGCCTTTCTTATAAAGTGTAAGATAATATAAGCATACATATTCCTACTCTTTAAAATATGCTACATTGAAACCATATTGGGGTTTACAACTGTTTGTATTTCCCTCTGTAGAATCTGTCCCTAAAATTGGTTATGAACCAGTCCATAGTCTTTTGTAACCGTATTTTGTCTTTGCTGGTTACTTGTATCACTTTGTTTAGTAGTACAGTAGAGTCTCACTTATCCAACGTTCTGGATTATCCAACACATTTTTGTAGTCAATTTTTTCAATATATCATGATATTTTGTTGCTAAAGTCGTAAATACAGTAATTACACATAACATTAATGTGTAATGAACTACCTTTTCTGTCAAATTTGTTGTATAACATGATGTTTTGGTGCTTAATTTGTAAAATCATAACCTATTTTGATGTTTAATAGGCTTTTTCTTAATCTCTCCTTATTAACCAACATATTCGCTTATCCAACATTCTGCCGGCCCATTTATGGTGGATAAGTGAGACTCTACTGTACTGAATTTATGAGACAACCTGTCAGTTATAGCACATACTTTTATTTAGCAGTTAAATGGGACATATTCACCCCTAATAGGTTGAGAGTCTTGTGGCTCTTCAGATGTTGAACTCGCAAGTCCTAGCTGGCATAGCCAATTTTGAAGAATGCTAGAAGTTGCAGTCCAACAACATTAGAGGTCCATGTGATTTATATCCCTGCCTTATATACAGTATTTGTTGGTACAAGGATTCCACTTCTATGCTCATGGAGACATTGGTTCTTATGGTAGCAGTGGATGTGGGTAGCCTTTATTTGGCTGTCTACAGTAGAACAGTTAAATATGGTCAGGCATCCTTAACTTGGTAGGTCTACACCAGGAATTGACAAATTTAGTCTCTCCAGCTGTTAGGAATTGTGTCAGTTGAAGTCCAAAACACCTGCAGGTGGAAGTTTGCCCATGCTTAGTCTACACAAACATAACATAGTGTTGCAGCCTGTCTTCTTTGATTGAATAAAGCAACGTTTCTCAAACTGTGCTTATCCAGGTGTTTAGGACTTCAGCTCCCAGAAATTCCAGCCAATTTACCAGCTTTTAAGAATTGTGGGAGCTGACGTCCAAAACATCTGGAGGAGCACATTTTGAGAAACTCTGGAATAAAGTAATGGGCTTTCCCTCTACTGGCTACTTTTGGTAGTTTAGAAGTATAGAGATCCCCCCCCCCCCCAAATGTGGAATTTGGCTTAGAGGCAAGAGGTTGGTGTCTTGCCTCAGAATGTACTCAGAGTGAACTCCAGGCAAAGGAGTGTTTGTCACTGTTTGGGAAGGGACCGGGAATCCTTTCCACTGGTGTATCCCCCAATCGTCTTGAACTGAAGTCAGAAAAAAATAATGAGATAGCTTTTTCCACGTGACAAAAGCTTGAGCAGCTTTTACATAAACACCTTCTTCTGGTTATATGTTTCCTTGAAGACCTGACTGAGATGCCCAAGTACCAATTTTCCCATAGTTCCTCTGCCAGAAAACGTCTCAAGTGGTTTAGGCTCGTATTTCCTTGATTTAACTGGCCAAAGGTGACATAGAAATGAAGCTCTCTGGAATATTAAACCATGTAGCTCTGTTGGCATTGCACTTCTACTTAGAAATGCCAGATTGTAATTTGTCATGGTATTGTACCAGGAACGAGATCAGGTAAAGAGAAAAGGGATATGAACCTAGGATTAAAGCTGACTTGTATGAAGGAGCGGTTCTTTGTTTTGGCTTTGTTCAAGCATGGCAGACATCTCTTTGCCCTTCATTAACAGATAAAAGTTTTTTCAGTGTATCTTGGCCATCAGCCACACATTCCCCCTGCCACCGCCTCATTTCTTCAGAAATTCTCAGAAAGCGTGTAAATGGAAACTCGGGCAGCTGCCGGATTTCCTCTTGGAAATAACAAAGGTTTCCCTGAATCTCAGCTATTTCAGAGCCGTGACTTAAATACCTCATATTTGGATTAATTCCTGGAGTTTCCAGGCAGCCTATGTACTCTGAGAAGAAAGTTCAGTCTCATATATTAGAAATCTGAACATAGAGTTACTTTTATAATGGTGTTTGAAATGTCTCCAAAATGCAGGCAGCAAGTTCTCTCCAAAACAGAGTTTCCAAAGATTTCTTTGGCCAACTTTGTGCAAATCTGTACTTGTAATATTAACAAAGACCTCACCCATTCCTTTTCCAGTTCGCTAGGCCAACACTGCCCCCCTCCCAAAAAAAACCCCCTCCATATCTCTTGACAGTAACTGACTGAGACCTAATTCTGATGTAATACTTTTCATTTTCCAAGGAATTGAATGGAATGGAAAACTAACATCTGAATGGCCAGTTGCCTGGATTTTCCAGGAAATATCAGTCAGCATAACTAAAGCAGGAAGATAATACCCTGCTTGTTGGCATTTTTTCTGTGAAGATGAAATTGGTTTTCTTTCTGAGGTATTGTTTCTCATGTGTGGAAATTAGTGTTTCTCAAGTGGTGATGGTGGTGGGGAAATACAGAATTGGTGACTTTTCGTAGATCTTGATTGTTTGGGAATGCAGATGCAGCCATTCAAATGTGCCTTGAACTTATTCCAGATGCAGGCTATTCGTTTTTGAAGTTCTGAATTCTTTTATGGCCTATTGCCTTGAATATGCTTGTATGTTTCCTGATTATGCTGTTATGAAAGTACTACCCCAAATGGTATCAGGTGTCCCTGTCCATTTCAAAGAAAACCCACATATCATCTGCTCTCTATTGATTTAAGAATGTTGGGGTAGTTAGGTGTTTACTGAAACATAGTTGAAGTCATTAAAACATGGGCTAAATTGGGGAGGGGATGAAAAAGGAACCAGAGCATATTGTATTATCCATTGAGCTGAGTTAGCATATATTCACTCATTGTACACTGAAGGCATGAGCCATTAGGATCAAGTCCAGTTAGTTTAGTTTTGATACAGACACACCTTAGAAATACAAGCTTTGGAGCATTTTAGACTCTGTGGTCCCATCTCTCTGAGATGATCTGATTCCCACATTGCATATGTAAAGTTTGTAAAAAGTTGCACTGAATTTTTCAGTGCTTTATTGGTAGCTTCTAATGCAGTGGTTCTCAGCCTGGGATCCCCAGCCAGTTTACCAGCTGTTAGGATTTCTGGGAGTTGAAGTCCAAAAACATCTGGGGACTCCAGGTTGAGAACCACTGTTCTAATGTTTCATTATTATTTGCCCCCTGGTAAACAGTGAAGTGAATTTCCCTGAAAATGAAAGACAAAAACTGCTTCTAGAAATAAATGTATTGCTCAAGCACTGCTTGTGACCCAAATCACATACACCAGCAAGATGGAAATTCTGTAGAACTCTGGCATATGGTGGACATGCCAGCCTTCTGCATCATCACTTGTGTTGCACATGGCAGTGGCTAAATTATACACCTTCCACCCATGACTTTAACCATGAAGCTTAAACCTGACAATCTGGCACATGAAAAATAACTTGAAGGCCTTTCAAACAAAACACATGTAACAAGGGAATTCTTTCCAGAGAAGTTTCTTACTTCAAGGAAAGTTGATTCTGGATTAACAATTTTTTTGCTTTCACACTTGAAGATCTGCATCTTATACAACACTTCGATGATTTATAGCTATGTTCACAGTTTGTATCCCATTGCAATCTCATTCTATCCCACAACAAGGGAATTTCTGTTTTCTTGTGCTTGTCAACTCTGTACATATGACTGAGGATGTGAGTTGACATCTAAAAAAACTGATGCTAAAATAAACAAGTTAGGGTAGATTGCTTTCATTCATTCTGCTTTCATTTGAAATTATGTCATTTTGAATAACAGACAAGTCTAATCTAATGCAGACCAGCTCCTGAGCGTGGGCTGCACGGTGCATTGTTGACTCATCTGCTTGGGTGGCTTTGGCTACCTTGGCAAAAGTGCAAAGAATGCAGTGAAAGAAAGCAAGGTGTGTGTGTGTGTGTGTGTGTGTGTGCGCGCTTTCTGCAAGATTAATGTCTCCCCTTTCTCTCCCCCTCGCCCCCAATCACATCCTGCCAGTGTCACCTCGTTGGTGGTTCACCCTCAAAACAAGTCTTTATTGGTTTGTCACACAAGGAGAATGGAACCAGAATGGCTGCCAACAAAGTGATGCTTCTGGGAAGAATCCTGGAAGAACTCCAGGCCAGTGTCACATGCAAGAAAAGTGGGGCTAGACACAGTGGGAGTGGTGGCAGTGATTATGTGTGGCAGACATCATAATTCAGATTTGTTTTCTACAATTTCAGCCCTTTAAGCACTCCTTCCTAGCTTTTAATTGTAAGGTTTAGCCATGATTTCTTCTATACAGTGTTTCCTCACTTATCGCTGGGGTTAGGTTCTAGGACCACCCACAATAAGTGAAAATCCGCAAAGTAGGGACACTATATTTATTTTAATATTTATACATTATTTTAGTAGTTATACACTATTTTAAGTCTTTGTCAACAAATCGTGTGTTGATAAATTGCCTCCTCCTCCTGTTGCCGCTTGGACTCCTTTTCTCTCCCTTTGGCTTCTCCTTCCTCCCTTCCTTAGGCTGTAATTTGTAATTTTTTATGATTTATAATAGTCTTTTAGAGTTTATTGAAAAACAGCGAAACAGCAAATCCGCGAAAAGTGAACCGCAAAGTAGTGAGGGAACACTGTATATCAAAAGCAAGTACAGGCAGTCCCCAAGTTATGAACAAGATAGAGTGGTAAGATGTGTTTTGAATGTTTGGGTGAGAAATGACCTTGGCCAGTGGCTGCTGCCCCCCCTCCCCCGGCAATATTGATGGTCTCCTTTCTGAGGAACAACTCTTGACTTACCCACAGGTCATATTAAAATCCATAATTTTGACCCCAAAATCTGTCCTCGCCATATATATGAGGTCGACCTATGCACAAATACATGCGGTATTTTTTGCCCCTGAAGCTTTATTACCCTCTATTTTAGTAAGACTAATTTAATAAATGCACACACTTGATGACCTTTGTACTGTTAGTTACAATGAGTAGCAGCTTTTCTGGCTGCCCCTCTTCATTCCTTTTCCCTGCAAGATCTTTCCAGGCAGAAGGAAATTGAAGCTCTCTTGCTTCCCATGCATCGTCTTTTATTTCCTGCAGTTAATTCCTTTTTACTACATTCTTAGTGGTTTTAAAGTGCTGCATTTAGTTGAGGACTACAGTCCGGACAATCCTACATAAATATTGTAGATTGCTTTCCTTTGTATATATGATTCCTTTCAACATACCACATTAAAATAAGAGGTGAAATGTAATTTGCTAGCAAAAAAGAGGATAAAAAATCTGTAGCTGATAATACTTCTATTAGGTAAGGTTTGAAGATACTGTGTCAGTGGTGATTATAGAAACATGGAGATTTGGAGATAGCTGATAACAAATTGGTCTGTACAGGGCATTTCTTCAGCATTACTTATGACAGCTATCTTTATGTTTTGTCTTTTTTTCAAACCAACAACAGATGGTTTATTTAACCAGTACATCAGTCAACAGGAGTACAAACCACGATGGGGACAGATAATTCCCAAAAGCACCAAAGGTGAGCCAATACTGTTAAAGTTGGCATATCTATTTTGTATGATATGATCTGTAACAGACTATGTGGGAATTCAAGTTAGTGTAGAATGTAGCAGACAAGATCTTGTAAGCTTGTAGTGCTGGCAGTGAGATCAGCTGCCAATCCCAGTTCAAGTTGTGTTATGACTTTAAAAATTGTAAAATGGCCAGGGCCTGTAGATATATCTCCATCCATTTCAGTCTGTTGTGGCCTTACTCTAGGTCAGTGGTTCTCAACCTTTGGTCCTATTATTATTATTTGGACATAAAATCCCAGAAATCCCTTACCAGCTCTTAGGAATTGCGGGAGCTGAAGTCCAAAACACCTTGGGGACCAAAGATTGGGAACCACTGCTGTCGGGATTATGTTTGCATAGTGTCCTGCTTTGCATAAGTTTGGTGTTTCTTTTGGTGATGCTGTGGCTCCCAGGGCCATTTTAGCAGCATTATAGACCCCTGGGCAAAACTGATCTGGGCCCTGGCAATACAACCACTTACAGGAATAAAAATGTAAATTATTGATAAAATACACTTTTATTTATTGGTACCACATAATAAATCTACAGTTTCTTCTTGCATGGCAGTGTTGGTAGAGCTAATGTTTAATGGACACACACACACCACATTCGCAGATGGAGAACAAACACAGACCCTGGCAGGCTGGCTGACTGGCTATGTCTTATCTTCTTTCATTCTCCCATCAGCAGAGAAGCCAGGCTGCTTCCTGACTAAAGGGTCCCACATTGGCTCCTGCTTGTCCAAGAAGTCACTCAGCTCAACCGATTGACTGGTTAGCTGGCTGAGGGTTGAGAGGGAGCTCGCCTGAAATGGGAAAGTGGGGGATTCCAGGGTAATCTGAGGAAGTATTAAGAGGCTCACGCCTAATTTCTTCCCCTCACTTGTCATATCCACTGCAGGCACCGCAGGACAAGCTAGGGCTGCACATAGATTAGCACGGGGCCTTTCTGGGCTCCTATATGCTCATCCCCCACCCCACTGAGCAACTGCCCTGCGTGCCCATGTCTTAAAACAGCATTGGTGGCTCCAGTCCGGGATTGGCAATGTACATCCATTCGGATAACACTGAGGAGCAATTTACCTTTGCAAGTGTCTATTGGGAATTACAGTGCAATCATTTCTGGCCGGCTGTAAGGAGCCCACTCCTACTCTAGATACCCTGTTTCCCCAAAAATAACACATCCCCAGAAAATAAGACCTAGTAGAGGTTTTGCTGAATTGCTATATATAAGGCCTCCCCCAAAAGTAAGACCTAGCAAAGTTTTTGTTTGGAAGCATGCCCGCCAAACAGAACACCAAAGTATGCAGGATTGGTAAATATACATACCATAGATTGTTGTACATGGAAATAATTGTAGTAACAAGAAATTCTTGATAAGATTCACAGTTTGTTTGCTTATGCTGGTTTGTGATGGCAACTACTGTACAGTATATAATAAATGTTCATTTTTTGTTCAACAATAAATGCGAATTTTTCTTCATGGAAAAATAAGACATCCCCTGAAAATAAGACCTAGCACATCTTTGGGAGCAAAAATTAATTAACACTGTCTTATTTTCAGGGAAACATGGTAGTAGCATAGATATTAGGCCTGTTATTTTCTTTTTGTGGCTGTTGGTGAATATATCATCATAAGCATATTTCAAACAGTCACATCTGTTTCATTCTTGGAATTCATTATCTTTATATCACTTGACATAAAGTACTCTCCGCAAATCCTGATTAATAATAAGATTATTTTCTGTTTTCTCAAAATGGAACAAGGTGATGGTGAAGACAGCAGACCTGGAATGCGAGGTGGTCATCAGATGGTGATTGATGTTCAGACAGGTGAGCACTTCTATTTTTATTTTTTAAATTCCAAGGTGGCACTTCTGCTTCTACATCTGTTTTCAAGGCATTCAGTTTTGTGGGTAATTATTATGAGTTTCTGTTCAGTCTGATGATGACATGCAGAAGAACCCAGAAGAAGGGTAATTGCTAAATATGAGGATGTTGCTTATGATTCCAGGACCATCCTAGTCCTCCAAATATGCAACAGAAAGCACAGTTGTAGGCCAAAACAAAAATTAAACAAGGGTAACTTCCTTGGGAAATTCTTAGGGTCATCTCAGGCCTTGTTCTGGCATATCCGTTCCTTTGTTGTTTGTAGACAGCTTGAATCTGATGACTTGTTGGTTTGTTTTGTTGATAATGTTTTTGTCTCACATTTTTGTGATGAGATCTCATGATGGCAAAAAGATGATTTCATTACAAATTAAAATCAAAAAACAAAATACATGAAACAAACTCAAACCACATGGAGAAGGTGTAAGAATTATTACAGTAGAGTCTCACTTATCCAAGCCTCGCTTATCCAAGCTTCTGGATTATCCAAGCCATTTTTGTAGTCAATGTTTTCAATATATCGTGATATTTTGGTGCTAAATTCGTAAATACAGTAATTACAACATAATATTACTGCATATTGAACTACTTTTTCTGTCAAATTTGTTGTATAACATGATGTTTTGGTGCTTAATTTGTAAAATCATAACCTAATTTGATGTTTAATAGGCTTTTCCTTAATCCCTCCTTATTATCCAACATATTCGCTTATCCAAGCTTCTGCCGGCCCGTTTAGCTTGGATAAGTGAGACTCTATTATTATTATTATTATTATTATTATTATTATTATTATTATTGTCATTAACAACAACAAGTTAAAACACCTTAAAGGGACTGAAGGAGAGGACTTGTACAAGGTTTATCGGTATATTTTTAACTATAGTTTTGAGACTTATAAACAAGTATATATACTGTATTTACTGTAGTCAAATGGTTGCATACATCATTTGACCATCCCCACAGAATAAGTTTTTCTTTTGGGCCTAATTTTTCTTTTGGGCCTTTTCAACCAGCTCCTCCCAAATTTCCTTCTAAGTTCAAAGCCCTGAGGGAAGGCGTTCCATGAGTTGGGCACTGCAACTGAGAAGGTTCTGTCCACCCCTCTCTCTGTCCTTTCTTGCCCTTTGGATCTCTCTCTCTTTACTTGCTCCTTCCAGTTACTTTCCTGATTGGCCCAGTCTGATCCAACCTTCCTGTCTGGTGACCCATTCTGGAGAGTGGAACATCATATGTCTGTTTATAGCTTGAAGTGTTACGGCTTTGTCTGCAGGATTTCTGGTGTTCTTTAGACTTTCGTTCTATGATGTCCTGTTGTTGGGCTTCATTCCAGGGACGGGCTCTGGGGAGGCAAGCCTTATTAGCATCCAGAACGATCATAGTTTGGACTCAGTATGCGATTGCTGATTTGTCACTAGATACATCCGTTGCCCCTAGGGTCCTCTGCCACAGACAAAGACGTAAGATCATGAAGCAAGGAACAGTATTTGTTGTGGGCCAGCACAGAATTCTTTTGGAGTGACTGCTCGATTAGGACCTGATTGTTATGAGGATCTTTTAACTGGATAGATTGACTAATAGTGTTTATTTTTTATTTTTTTTGCTTTCTATTACCTCAACTGGGATAAACATTTAAAAAGGAAATTAGAATCATTGTTTGAAGGGCCCCCAAGGTCTATCTAGTCCTACCTCCTGCCATGCATGAATTCACAGCCAAAGCACTCCCAACAGATGACCATCCAGCCTCTGTTTGGCAGTCTCCAGAGGAAGAGACTCCATCACACTTTGAGGCAGTGTATTCCATTGTCGAACAGCTTTTACAATTTACTTTGAACATCCATCTAATTGTAGTAAATACTTCATTTCAGTAAAATTTTCTGTTCCCCTGTGTATATTTTTAAAAAATAAAGTTCTGTATCAATTTATTATAGTTCTTTAATATTTTGGCCTAAATCCGTTATTAGACCCATTAGATCACTGCGAAGATGGTAAGTTAACATCTATTACCGTAAGTTCCATTGATACACTGGGTCTACTATCAGTTGGATTTAGGACTATATTACCAAGTGCTAGCAGTAGTGTTGAAGAAGTGGTAATACAGTTAAAAAGCACCCTCTAGTGGATTGGAGATATTAATAGGATTTTGAGATCTTCACAATACCTTGACTACATAGGAAATGTTACAGGAAATGTTTTCCAGGCTTGCCTGACACATTAATTCTGTAGAAGAGCTACCTTTTGGAGGTCTATAGTTTGGGCTAATAAATTATTTTTATTGGTCCCAAACACTAGGAGACAGTGTTCATGGTAAGACGTACAAAATGAGCTTTTAGCTCTCCCCTGGAAGTGTCTTAATTTTTTAGAACAGCTGGATGAAAGCTCTCCCTATTGTACTCAGATTTTTTTTTTCATGTCAGGAGCAACCGGAGTTGCTTCTGGAGTGAGAGAATTGGCCGTCTGCAAGGACGTTGCCCAGGGGACGCCCGGATGTTTTTGATGTTTTACCATCCTTGTGGGAGGCTTCTCTCATGTCCCCGCATGGAGCTGGAGCTGATAGAGGGAGCTCATCCGCACTCTCCCCGGGTGGGATTCGAACCTGGCAGCTTTCAGGTCAGCAACCCAACCTTCAAGTTACGAGGCTTTTATCCCCTTGGCCACCGGGGGCTCCTATTGTACTCAGATGAGGTATACTTTCTGCAGTGTATGACTGGTTTTCTCTGTTGTGGTCAAAAATATCCCAGATCAATAGTTTATAAACTTACTTTTGTTCTTTGAACAATAATGGAGTAATGCTTGCAAAATACGCTTATACCCTTCTGCATACTATCAAAAATTCTGTTGATAAGAGTATGGAGTCAGTAGGCTAGGACAGAAGATCCATACATCTCTGACCAAGCTGAGTAAAATAGCTTTTTGTCCATTGCATTGAAAATATAATATCCCAAAGCAAACATTGCCTGTCCTGACAGTATATTTCTAGTAATAATATTCAGTAGCCAGAACAAGTGACTTTGTAACTCCTCCCTGGTTAAGTGTGTGTGAGAGTGGAGAGGGGTGGGGGGTGGACGGACAGGCGAATGGACTGTGGTCCTCACATATTTTGGGATTCCACTCTCCTTCTGCCCTAGGCTACAGCCTACCTACTGGTGAAGAATTGTGGGTTTCCCACCCCAGAACATCTTGGAGGCCTACAATTTACTGTTTTGTTGAATGAGACTGCCTTGGTCTGTGGAGCCTGAAAAAGGGGTTCTTTCTTGTCTCTTATTTTAGCCATCTATGTGGACTATTTTGGAGTATTTCAGGCGAATGGACTGTGGTCCTCACATATTTTGGGATTCCACTCTCCTTCTGCCCTAGGCTACAGCCTACCTACTGGTGAAGAATTGTGGGTTTCCCACCCCAGAACATCTTGGAGGCCTACAATTTACTGTTTTGTTGAATGAGACTGCCTTGGTCTGTGGAGCCTGAAAAAGGGGTTCTTTCTTGTCTCTTATTTTAGCCATCTATGTGGACTATTTTGGAGTATTTCAGCTTCTGGAAATCCAGATAAAGGATTCTCAACCTGTGGTAATATTCAAATTGCCATCTTCCTTTCTCCCCTTCATCTTAAAAATAATCCTGCCCAGTTCTGGATTTGTGAGTGGGTGGACTTCCTCCTTGTTGAATCGTTTGAAAGGGCCCTGGTGACTTTCTTAGCTTAATTCATGGGCAAAGACATAATTTTCCCTCTGTATATACATGCTGTTCTTCTCATTATGGGATAAATTTGAAAAACAGAGACTGCTGCAAGGCAGAATAGTACAGTTCCGGCCCAGGGTCCCAGAGTCAGAGGGAGCCTCCTCCCACAGCTGAGATAAAATGCTATGGCATTATTAGGCTATTAATAGCGACATGGCTTGCGTGGGGATGAATCAGCACTTGGCTTGCGTGTCAGCCGCCTGACAGAGATCCCCGCTGGCAATTGATTGCATGTCTGGTGGGCATCTATCTTAACATTTTGCACAGTACCTTATGGAGCCAGCACCCACCTTGGTAGAAATGTCAGGTATGCAGCACTGTGTGTTTTAGGCCAACAGTGTGATGGAACCGATGGTAGTTCTGGTCAAAGGACACTTACGTAACCACTGAACGGAGCTGCAATTAGCACTGCGGTAACCTGTTTTCATAACCAGAAATCAGACCTTTGTCTCTGGCACCAAATAGGCACAAAACCTAAATATTAAGACACCCAGTTCGTCTCTAGTAGTGCCCCCCCCCCCCCCAGCTGCTTATCTGCCAATTAAACCTTGCTTTAAACACTGGCAATTGCTTTTAGCATCACAGTTTATCTGATAGGAAGTTTCTCGTTTAGTAGATTGAAGAGAGTGATCCCTTGCTTCCGGATATAAATGGAAGTCTGATTTTTTGGTCACTAAAACTGGTAGCATGTGTTGTTTAGTTCTTACATGCTGCTGTGGGCATGGGTTGTGCTCTTGCTTTAATTGTTGTGGGTTTCAGCTTCACTGTTCAGGGAATGTGCTTGACTTAGCAACTGAACATGTGCTCTGCATATGGAAGCTCCCAGCTTCAAGCTCATTGTTGGGCTGCAAAAGAAATCCTGCAGAGCCACTTCCATTGTCTAGATTGGGGTGGGTAAAGGGCGACTCATCCCTTGGGACCCACCTTTCTGGCTTTTGAAGGAACCAGCTGCCCCCAACAAAGTCCCCCAACCCCACTGTTTTTATTTTTAAAGATTGGCTCAGGTGGCTTTGGACCCCAAACCACACAAAAAGTCCGACTTCATGCATAAAACACAAGGAAATACCCCCAGTAGTAAAGAAGAATTTCCTGTTACCGGTTTGAAAGGAACTGCAAAAAAAAAAAAAGCCAGAAATATTTGTTCTTTCTGTGGATACATGACGTGTGGGGGTCTGAGGGGCAGTTGACCCCTGGCCCTCATGCAGTTATCCATTGCTTGTCTAGACAGTATTAAACTAGCTTGAATTGGTATGATCCGGTGGAAGACAGATTTCTATTTCTTAACTGGTTTTTTAATTGATATATTACATAGTACAACAATTTCTTGTAAATATAAGACAGGAAATCATCACTAGCAGGAGATTTGGAATTCATGTCTCTAAATATAGTTGATTCCTTCTCTAGGCGGCAAACAAAAGCATGATAATGTTGTTAAAGTGAACACTTTCTGTCTCGGATGCTTAACTACGTCACCAAACCAGTTAGTCACCGCTTCAAATCAATTTCTAATTTTCTCTGAATGATGTTTGTATTAGGTGTAAATGAGAGTGGAGAGGAGACTGATGGTAGTTGCAAGAGCCAGAATGGCAAACCCCGATATCCAATATAGGTACCTTAGTTAATAAAGCATCTGACAAAGAATGTTCTTTTTATAAAGTCCATTTCTACCTGCCAAGCTCCACTTTATTTCTTTGTCTTCTATCTAGCTGGAAATTTTTAATACCAGATTTGGCATTGAGAGGATGGTGAGAGAGGATAAGAGTAGCATATCTAGAGTAAAAACATCAGTGCATCTAGAGTAAACAGTGTAATAAAATTTGAGCTCAGAAAAAGTAGGTTTCTGCTCTAATAAATGCTTCTGTTACCATGTGTACCAGCCTAAAAGAGGCAAGGTAAACTGCAGAGAAGTTTGTCTCAGCAGCTTCTCCTAGTATAGAACCCATATGTCTGCTCTCCAGAATGGAAACCATGAAAAATGGAAACTTGTGAAAGAAAAAATAATTCCTGAATACATTGTGGAAAAAGACTTCTGGGGTCTCTAGAAGAGTCAAAATGTTTTTGAGTACTTATGCAAAGTTTACCTGACTAGGTTATTTCGCTTCAGATGCATACATTGTTTAGTATTGAATGTTAACTGGAAACATATTGAACTTCTCATCTTTTTTGTGGTTTTGTATCCTGTCCCTATTCCTTCTCTTGTTATTTCTACTTTTAAAAGAAGTAACAACCAGGGACACATCTTCTTTGTTAACTGTACATGTTAATGCATGTACAGTTTTGATATGGTGACATTTAGGGCAAGGAAGCATCTTGCTCAGTCATATTGAAATGGTTAACATAGGGCTTGTTGCTATTTCTAAAGCTGGGAGGCTTTCATAGCTTATCAACTTTGTGGCTGCTGTGTCCTTAAATTGTGAATGTTGCCTTTGAATGTTTAGTATATGCATATGCAGACTGGAGAGGAGTTTTTTGTTTAAGTGATTTATGCCCTGAAACTTGCAGTGATCGCGCGTCTGCAGAAGTACGTGTTCACACTTTGGTCACCTACTTCTCAGATTGGCTAAACTTTCCATTACAGAAGCATAAGCTGGTGGTTTGGAGTTGGAAATGAAGGAACGGGCTGACATAGAAGAAATGCTTAAAGCAGGGGCATAGGGAAGGTTGTGCTTCTGGTTTTGCAGTCCCAGGAAACCCTCTCTGCAAGGCTTCCCAACTGTAAGGAAAATGGGACATGGCAAGGCTACTTTCTATTCCTGGAAGCTGTTTTTTGGCTTTATATTTTGCTTCTTCTTATGGTAAATCAAGGTATGTGAAAATAGCCTACCACACTTGCTCTACCCCTCGCTTGAAGGTATATATCAGATGTATTGTTGTGGAAAATGATAGAGATAGGTTAGTGGCAAAGGTGGAAGATATGAGAATTTTAGTCTGCTTTGAATGTGCTTTGTTTGACACATAATGTGTCTGAGCTAGTTTCAGGATGTGGGGAGGGAAGAAGATGAGACCAAGAATGTTTCAGTTCCATTGTTGATAGATGGTTGAATTCCATAAAACAGATCTGACAAATGGATAATTATTCAAGCCTGGTCTGCCTAGCTCTTGAGCGGGTCAGGAACTTGTATTGGCCACTCAGAATGCCTCCTTTATTCTTCCATGAGCCCTAGTGAGGAGAATAACGTATAGATTCAGAGGAATCCTGAGGAAGATGTTAATAACCTTTAAATAATTTGAAAAAGGCTCAGCAAAGGAAGTACCAGCAGCCACAATACTGTATTTTAATGCTGATTTTCGAATAGATATTGTCTGGAACCCTCGCCATCCCTTAACAGTATAACCATTGGTAAGGGTGCTCATTCATTTATTTATTCATTTAGAGTAGTGGTTCTCAGCCTGGGGTCCCCAGATGTTTGTGGCCTTCAACTCTCATAAATCCTAACAGCTGGTAAATTGGCTGGGATTTCTGGGAGTTGTAGGCCAAAAACATCTGGGGACCCCAGGTTGAGAACCACTGATTTAGAGGTGTTTCAGTTCAATAAAATGTGATGCCCCCCCCCCCCCCAATTGTCCATTTTAAATTTTGGAATTTGACCAAGGCAAGAAATGCATGAAAAAACAGTTCAGAATATTCATTTCAGAGACAGCATTTGCTCTGTAATTCTTAAGTTCAATTGCTCAACAAAAATAGCATTTGTTATTTATAGCATAGTATAAGAAAATAAATGTTGCCCATCAGCTAAGGAACATGAAGAAAAAAGGCAAACATTACTCATTCTGCCAAAAAAGATGGATGACAGGATGGAAGCAACCTTTGGGCTGCAGTACAGCTGGAGAAATTATAACAACGCAAATGTTCTTTGTGTCTTTTAACCTTGAAGAGTTTGGTTCATGGTAGTAGCAATCCACTTTCTCTAGTTGCTTGTGGATTTTTCTTTCAGCTAGACTCCATTAGATTAATTCCCTTTTTGCTATTGACGCAACCTCTCTGGGCTTCGCATGATGTTTTGTCTGAGGCCTAGTAGGGCATGTGGCTTGTACCAAATCTCTCGTGCTTTTTCCTTGGTTATCAATTGGGCCATTGTGGCAAATGTGGGTTTTGTGAGCTGTGAGAACTTAGGGACACAAAAGGACTTGCTGTTTGCAAGGAACATTGCCCGCCCTGTGCTTTCAGAAAGGAAGGGTAATTAAAGTTAATGACCCAAGGTAACCTTTTGGTGGAAGCACTAGGGGTAGCCACCAGCTACTGTAAGCCGAGGTCAGTCTCTCTCTCTCTGTGCTTCTCCCTCAAAAGGAAGCATTATTACATCATTTGGCGACATGGCCGGATGTCTGTAGACTAGTGCATTAATATATTTCAGTGAATAATCCCAGGATGAAATCTTTCTTGTGCTAGGTTTTTTGTTGGTTGATGGTGAGATTTACAGAAGCACTTTTCAGACTTCTGTTAGGAACTGTTTTCTAGATCATCTTGTCTGCTGAGAAGCCTTTATGTATGGCAGGATATTATAAAGACTTTTTTTAGAGTTTATTTATTTATCGTGTCAGAAGCGAACCGAGGGTACAAGTTGTAATCTATTTGATAACACAAAGTTTAAAAAACTTGGCATTATACTAAATGTTTTTTGACCAGTTTTTTGGAGTGCCTCTGGTGTTGCTTTAAGAAGGTCCTCCATTGTGCATGTGGTAGGGCCCAGACTGCATTGTAGTAGGTGGTCTGTGATTTGCTCTTCTCCACACTCGCATGTTGTGGACTCCACTTTGTAACCCATTTCTTAAGGTTGGCTCTGCATTTCATGGTGCCAGAGTGCAGTCTGTTCAATGCCTTCCAAGTCGCCTAGTCTTCTGTGTGCCCAGGAGGGAGTCTGTCCTCCGGCGTCAGCCACTGATTGAGGTTCTGGGTTTTAGCATGCCACTTTTGGACTCTCACTTGCTGGGGAGTGCTAGCTGATATCCAAACAGGGGATGGGCTGGAGATATCAATGCCTTGGTCCTTTCGTTGCTGGCTGCTACTTCCCAGCAGATGTCAGGTGGTGCAATTTCTCCAGTGGTGTGGGCCGTAGACATCCTGTGATAATATAAATGCTGTAAATAAATAAATAATATGGCATGTCTCATTAAGAGCCACATCCACTGTTTTAACGTGGTGGGATGTATTCCACACTGGGCATACGTATTCAGCAGCAGAGTAGCAAAACGCATCTTCACTGTGTCTGGTTGTGATCTCTAGGTTGTGCCAGTCAGCTTTCGTACAATGTTATTTCTAGCGTGTTTGCTTGATAGTCAATAGCAGTGCTTCTTGTAAGCCAGGGCACAGTCCAGGGTAACTCCCAAGTATTTTGTTGTACTGCAATGCTCCAGTGGGATTTATTTCCGGGTAATTCTCAGAGCTCGAGATGCTTGTCTGTTGTTAAGGTGAAAAGCACATGTCTGTGTTTTAGATGGATTAGGGATCAGCTGGTTTTCCCTGTAATAGGCAGTAAGAGCATCTGAAGCTTCAGAGAACTTCTGTTTAACCATTTCAAAGCTCCCTGCTTGGGCGGTGATGGCACAGTCGTCAGTGTAGATGAAACACTCTGTCCCTTCTGGCAGTGGATGATCATTTGTGTAAAGGTTAAACATTGATGGAGCAAGCACGCTCCTCTGAGGCAGGCTATTCTTCTGTTTTTGCCATCTGCTTCTCTGGCCCTGGAATTCAACAAAAAAGCTCCTGTTTTGTAACAGATTTCCTATGAAGCGGGTGAGGTGATAGTCCTTTGTGATATTGTTAAGTTTTTCTCAGGAGAAGGCGATGATTTACAGTGTCATAAGCTGCTGACAGCTCTATGTAGACAACTCCGGTAATCTGCTGCCTTTCAAACCTATCTTCTATGGGCTGAGTCAGGTTCAACACCTGTGATGTGCAGCCTTTGGCTTTCCTGAAGCCATTTCTGTGGGATCATACATGGATCTATTTTTTCCATAATTCTATGCAAATAAGTCTCTTCAGAACTTTGTAAAGATGGCACAATAAGGAGATTGGTCTATAGCTTTTTAGGTAATTACAGTCTTTGCCTCGTTTGAAGATGCTCTTGTTTTCCTCCAGATTTTGGGGAGTGCAGTTGTTCATCAGCTTCTGCAGCCAGCACCTTGCTTTTGGGCAAAAGTTCTTAATTTGTTCCATCCGTAGATTGTCCAGGCCAGCTGCTTTGCCATTTTTACATTTATTGAGGTCCATGTCCAATTCAGTAGATGTAAAAGGTTCATGAAGGTTGTTGTTATTATCTGGTTGTTTGACTAATGGTTTCCTTCCTATTTTGGTGGAAAGATTGGGTTTCCCATTCTTCAGAAGTTGATGCGCTATCTGATTTGCCTTTATGTTGGCATGAGTATTAGTTTGTGAGTGATTATTGCTCAGCCATCTTAACAGCCTCCATGCCTTCTGACTTCTCCTGCCCATATTGACTTCTGTAATCAGCTTTATCCACTGTTCTTTCTTGACTTCAGATGGAGGACAGAATGCTCTGTGCTGCCTTAAAAGTTTGCTCACTAAATAGGTCTTCATGGTGGAGCCTGTAATAGTCTTTTAACAAGGCAGCTGTATCAAGGGTAATGCCCTGAAGGTAGTGTGTTCTGCCGCCTCTCAGTATAGAAGCCCATGAACAGGTTTTTATTATTTTGATAAAGCACTCGTATTCCTCAGGGATTGGGGCGACCAATATGATCGTGTCATCTAACATGTCTGAGAATTTAGACCAATCTGCCTTTCTGAAGTTGAATCTTTGTTTAAATTGAAGTTCCTGAGGCCTTATAGTTGTGCACAATTGGCATACTATTGGCTGATGCTGTGTGTTTGGATATTGGAGCCATCTTCATCCCTCCTCTTCTTGGTTTCTTCCAGATTACATTGTATGTTTCTTCCAGATTTTTTGTATGCTCCTTGCAGATTATTTTGTATGTTGACATCTCATCACAGATTTCACTCTACCCATGATCACCATACTGTTCACTTGATCTAAATGTGAGGATATTAGCGGAAATGAACAATCAATGGCCAAGTACCCATTGACTAAATTCTCCATTACTTCTACATAACTGACATTTTATTGCTTTTCAGCTGAATGATTGTATGAACATCCCTATGAAGACAAACAACAAAATATCAGTTATGTAGAAATGATGGAAAAAATAGGCAGTAGACCCTTGACCCTTGATTTCACACTTCTACTAAAGGATTCTGTGCAGACCACGTTTCATTCATATAATGTGGCTGCTTTCCTTTATCCTTGTTTTCCCATTTGTTCACTCAACTTTTTTCTTTCTCCCTGTGATAGTTTACTTCCCAGATTGTCTAGGAATCAAGGGAAATTGTCGGAAAGATTTGGCTGTATGTAGGCAGAATCAATCCGCCAACTTCTGATACAAAGGGATTTGAACATGTAGTTCTAAATATCTTTCGTCAGAGATTTAAAAAAACACTTTCAAGTGTAGGCTGATGTGGAAATTGCAACATATTTTTTGTGAAAAAGATTTGTGACTGTCTCTTTGTATTTAGTTTTAATCACAGACATATTACAGCGGTATGGAACTAAGACACGATTGCATATGGTGCCATATCTCCATTTTATTTTATTGTCTCACACTTTTAACCTCTTCTTCTATGTGTGTGTATGTGTGTGTGTAAGAATCTTTATAAAGTTCTTCTAGTATAAAAGACATCTACAAAATCATTAAGGGCATAGTTTACATCTTGTCGAAATTGTATTAAAATTAATTACAAGACTCTGCCATGGTTTAAGCACCAATCTTGCTCAATATTTCTCATTGATCATACTTCAGAAGAGGTAGGGTTTTACATTTTGAAGTATTTAGTTGTTGTAAGTAGACATTTTGACAATGCAGTTCTATTTCAAGTTGGTTGATTCACAAACTAATGCCTCTTCACCCACAATTTTGATAGAAACGGTGTATTTGTTTGGAGGCTGGGATGGTACACAGGACCTGGCAGACTTCTGGGCATACAGCGTGAAGGAGAACCAGTGGATGTGCATATCAAGAGACACTGAAAAAGAGGCAAGTATGGAGTCCTTTCATCTGAGTTTGCAATGTGACTGGAGCCTTGTGTTTGCCAGGATAACACAATTTTTAAACACGCCGATTGTAGCTCAGCTTTGAGCCAGGAGTGGAGTCGGAAACAAACATTCCTCTGCCCGCCCATTCTGAGAGAAGATGAAGTCATGACCCTTTTAGGTCTCAAATGTCTTTCATAATAGTTGATGGAAAAGCTGGCTAGTTCCTTTGTTGAGAAATAAACAAGATGCTTTGGCAGAACAGAATGCAAAAAATGCCTAATGAAGGTTTTGGAACTGCTTGGAGGGATTGGTACAGAACGCTGCCACTAAATTCCTCCAGATATACATGCAGTAAAGCACTTAATTAAATGAAACTTTAGGAAGAATAAAGTATTTGGAGATTCCAGAATCAGAAGTGAGTTTAGGTGGGTTTTATCTAGGTAAGCCTTAGATGTCTTCCGACCTGCTCTGGGACTAATTTGGTATGACACAATGACTAAAGTAGTAAAAAATCAGTCAAGGAAATACTTCTTTCAACCCCCTTACTGTTTCTTGGGCAGGGGGTTTTGGGAAGCTCTCTTAAGATTTAGGTTCCTTCCTCCTTAATAGGATTATATAGACCCACTTTATAAGCATTTCAATCAAATTGGTTTGAACCCTTGAAAGCAATGCGTAAATGCCATACATATGAGTATACGTTATATACTTGTATTACATGTAGGTAACACATGTGTTTGTACATGTATGTATGGAGTTCATTTGTGTGTATAATTCATGAGAGTGGGTCTCCTGTTGAAATAAAGGCCCACACTCCTTATTTGGAGTAGTTCCGGGTCAAAAAGCTCAACCTTTTGGTCTTTAGCAAAAAAAAAAAAAATCTAAGGAAAACAGCTAAGGTCACAGCCAAAACGGCATAAATAAACTCAACAGGGGAGATTTCCAATGTTCTTGTAAAAGGAAGGGCAGCATGTTCGTAAACAAGCCACTAAAAGGAACAATCTGTTGTACAGCGTTGCTGAGAATATCAAATGAATTCCAAGAAGAAGAAGAAAGAAGTTTTGGTGTTGCATTCCTATTCTTGCAGAAATCCTAAGCCTAAGCCCTCACAGTTACCTGGGGATAGTGGAACTAACTACTAAGTACAAAGGCTTAACATTGGGCTTGATTATTTTAAAGGTCACAGAAAAAAGGGGCAATTTTCTTAGTATGGCGTTTCTGTGCCGTTCACAAAGCTTTATAATAAATAGAACAGCACTAAAAATAATCCTTGTGATATTTCAAACAAATACCTTGGAATCACTGGTGTATCATATGAGCCTTCACTTCTACTTCGGATCTGTGATGGCATTGATAGTGGCAATATGAGGACCATACATTTCATCAAGGTCTGGGGAACTGGCTTGGATTCAAGCTTCTGTGGAGGCAAATGAGATTGTTTTTTGTCACTACAACTATTTAATGATTCTTGCTTTGTTTTGCTTCATGCACTGTGGTCTGTATGAAGAAGTAAGCTATGATCAGTTGTTCTAGAGTCAATCAAAGAAAGAGGTAGACTAAAATGAGGTAAACAGACAGAATTTTCTTTCATTGGCACCTTCTGGGAACTTCTTTGGACTTCAACGAATGTCCAAAACAAAACAAAAAGTCATCCAAAATCCACTTCTGGTTTTGAAAAATAAACCAGTGTTGCTGTTTTTAAAAGAATACTAAACAGTGCAGAAGCCCTTGCAGCCTATTAAAAAGGCAAGTCACCATACCTGGAGGCTTCTTAGAGAAGCAGTGTATCCTTTTGTTTTGCTAAAGACAGCACTCTGTGGAAGTGTCACAGGCTACGAAAACATCAACAACTCCTTGGAGAACTGCATGCCCAGCCCTGCAGTAAAACAAAATGGAATCTGTATCTTTGGCTCAGGCTCCTTTGTGTAAGGAAAGAACAGCATAAGCAAGCTTGTACATAAAGGCAAAGATGTATGATATGTTGTTTTAAGAACACAACATCCCACAATTCCTTATTTCTAGTGCACAGATGGGGAACCAACAGAGGGTGCAGCAGGAGGGAGAGCATGTACCATAAAAATGGCAAACATTGAAGTCCCAAGGGTTGCGGTATTCAGTGCTACTGGTAAGCTTTGTTGTTGTGTGCTTTCAAGTTGTTTCTAACTTATGGCACTCCTAAGGTGAACCTATCATCAGGTTTTCTTGGTAACATTTGTTCAGAGGGGTTTTGCCTTTGCTTTCCCCTCTTTTCCTCAGAAAGAATATATTATTTGTCCAAGGTTAATTCAAATATCTATTGGTAGATTATTTATGCAGTCTGCATAAATATATTGTTATACTATTATTATATATTAAATTGGTGTCAGAAATATTATGATTAGGGTTTGACATTTGGAGTTAACTGTGTGTATGTGCCTTTAGGTAACTTGTCGAGTTATATCAGGGAGTTGGACTGGATGGCCCTTTTGGTCTCTTTGAACTCTATAATTCTAAGACTCATGAGTTTCACAGGGTTTTCTTAGGCAAGGAATACTCAAGAGGTGGCTTTGCAGGCTGGTAAGCAGGCTGACCCTGCTTACCTTCCAAGGTAAGGCAAGGTTGGGTTCTTTTAGTCATGGAATTAACTGTATCCAGGTAGTTAGCAACTGAGCATTGAATGAACCTTGGTGTATCTGAAAGATAATTGTTTCCAGAAGTGTTGTCTAGCTTCCGACTAGGCCAGTTTCTTCATTACCAAAATAGAAGTGTGACATTATGACGTGAATATGAGATACCCAGAGTCGGCTCCTACTTGGCTGTGAATTTTCGTGAGTAGCTCCAGGCAAGTCTGTCACTCCTGCTTGAGGACTGATTTGTATGCATGTCCCTGATGCCTCTTTGCAACACAGGTTATGGCTGCATATGTGGCACTCAAACGTGTATTGCACAGTGACATTGTAATATTTTTCTGTGATGGTCTGAATTGTGGTGTCTGCCTCTTACATAGTCTGTGGAGGTGTCGCAAGAGGTAGTCAGAATTGTCTGACTACGTCAAAAATATATTAGACTAGGCAGTCGTTTCTTTGTAAACCTAGACTGGATTACTGCAATGCATTCTATGTGGGGCTGCCTTTGAAGACGGCTCGGAAACTATAACTGGTGCAGAAATTGGCAGCCAGGCTACTAACTGGAGCTAACTATAGGGAGCATGCGCTGCCCCTTCTAAAGCAGCTCCATTGGCTGCCGATAAGTTTCTGGACCCAATTCAAAGTGCAGGTTATTGCCTACAAGAAAGTAAGTAAGTAAAACTTTATTTCTATCCCACCCTATCTCCCCATTGGGACTCAGAGCGATTCACAACATAAAATTCAATGCCATACAAAGCCCTAAACGGTTCGTGTCCAGTCCGTCTTTGTGACTGCATCCCCCCTGTGAACTGGCACAGGCTCTAAGTTCTGCCAGGGAGGCCCTCCTCTTGGTCCCACCACCGTCACAAACGTGGTTGGTGGGGACGAAGGAGAGGGCTTTTTCAGTGGTGTCCCACCTGCTTTGGAACGCCCTCCCCAAGGAGATTAGGCAAGCCTCCACACTGTCCGCCTTCCATAAGGACCTGAAGACCTGGATGTTCAAACAAGTTTTTGAGAACGCCTAGCCCTTAGTTGTTCTACACAATTGTTATGCATTCTTGCACAACATTCCATGCTCGCGTCCCATGGTTGCACTTTTGCACTTATTTATTTATTTATGTACTACATTTATATCCCACTCTTCTCACCCCAAGGGAACTCAGAGCTTACAAATCAAATGTACATACAATATGTTATTAGCATAGCACAATATAAGCATTAAATTACTATATTGTATGATATCATTATATGGTAATATTATTAGTAATATTATATTTAATATATAATATATAATTAATATTATTATATTGTATTATTAGTATAATATTGTATTACATTATAATATTATCAATATTATATGTATATGCAATATATTATATATTGCATAGCATGTTGCCTTGGCACAGGAGATGTTGCTATGGCACTTATCCCATTCCCTTGCCCATTATTTACAGCCTAGCCATGTTTACAGTAGATTACTGCAAGATGAACACCATTTTAATTGAGTTTTAAGTTGTTGTTTTATATGCCTACTGTTTTATTTAATCGCATTTTGTATTGTGTTTTATTTTATGCTCTGTTTTTAGGCACTTGTACCATGTGTAAGCCACCCCGTGTCCCTTTGGGGAGATGGTGGTGGGATAAAGGAATAAAGTTGTTGTTGATGTTTTTTTATTATTATTATTATTATTATTATTATTATTATTATTATTATTATTATTATTATTATTATTAAGCCTGGTCCCTTTTTCCAAAGCAAAACTAGTTGTTTAAATATTTGAAAGGATGTTCAATTGAGGAGGAGGCAAGCTTGTTTTCCGCTGCTCTAGAGACCAGGACAAAGAGCAATGATTTAAATTGCAAGGAAAGAGAGTCCACCTAAACATTAGAAGAAACTTCTTGACAGTAAGAGCTGTTCAACAGTGAAACAAGCTGCCTAACAGTCTGGTGGAGGATTTTAAGAAGAGGCTGGATATCCATCTGTTGGGAGTGTTTTGATGGTGTGTTCCTGCATGGCACAATGGGGTTGGACTTGATGGCCCTTGGGGTCTCTTCCAATTCTGTGATTATCAAGAGAGATCCTTTTCTGACTCCCCTTTTGGAACATCTTGCATCCCTCAGCTTTGGCAAAGTTTGAAATGGAAGAGAGAATATTTGGTACAGCCCTCTTGGCCTATTCCATTTTGAATGCAGGTGAAGAAAAAATTCATTATTTGAATGATCCTCTTAAAGGAAAACCACAGAGCACTGGTATGTTGGGAAGAAAGGTTGGCTAGAACATGTCTCGGTGACACACAGCACTTTTTCCTTCCTTTGGAGTTGTTATGCATTTCAAATGTTATCTGAATAGTTGTGCTTCTCCCAAGGCCTGAGGTTAAGGAAGTGAGAGCATGGCTGCTGGAATGTTTGAGATGAGAAGTAAGAAGGAATGGAAAAGGATACATTTTGCTCAGTGGTGAGTGGCTTGTGTTCCAGAGGCAAATGCTTGTTTTTCCAAGGACAGAGCAAAGGCTGATGTTAGTATTGCCTGCTGGTAATGTCTCTCTAGGCTTGGGCCCCTTACAGTGGTAGCCCAACGGCAGCTTTGACTTTGAAGGGGAATAGTCTCGAAAGAGGTTCAGGTCCAGTTGCTGACTCATGTCCAAACATTACATGGCAATATGGTCAAAAATGGAGTAATAGTAGCCCAATAATGAGAAAGCAGGCATGCTCTACCCTTCTTCTCTTACCTCATGGTGGAATTGTATAAGCACGCAAAGAAGAGATAAGAAACAATATGTTTCTGGACTTGGAACAGTTCTGTTGCAAACACCTTGAATCTTCAGCAGGATGCTGCCAGAGCTTGTGATAAGAAGGCCCTTTTAATAAAGGAATTTGGACAGGACCTTTGATATTATAATAAGTACACGGTGATGCTAAATGTTATCCATCAACAAGTTGTTATGATCCCTTTGCCGTTTTACACCTTTAAGCTGCCTCTTTTTAATGCTAAAAGGAACTAGACCAGACTTTCTAATTAGAAGTCGCTTCCTGATCATTTCCTGTTTTAAAAACAAACTCTCCTGGGTTTAAAATGGGGCAAATGTTATTTTGGAAATAATAGGTTTTTTTTTGGGGGGGGGGGGGAATTAACTCCTGAGGGACCACTGAACCAGCTCTGGGGGTTGACTTCTTCCCTCCCTTTCTCTGTAAATTGAATATTGACTTTTACTTAAGAGACATGGAATGCATTTTAAACATGATAAGATACAATGATACAATTTGGTTTGTTTTTAAATATGATATGATATAATAATAAGTTTTGTTGTCATGTCTGGCCAGGTAATGTTACAGTTTGGTCATATAATTGTTACATATTGAATCCCATTTCTTAGAAAAAAAGTTATTGTTACAAATTGATATTATTTAAAAATTGAAAGTGTGGTTTCCTTTGCTGTTCCCATAAAAGTTATGTAGGATTCCATTGACACTTAGTTGCTAGCCTCAATTTGAAGTAGCAGGTTGAGTTTAATAAGTTATTCTTGTCATCTCTTGATTCTAATTTTACTCTGTGGCACATCCTTTTGTGGAAGTTCCTGAGGTGCAGTTTGTGACTATCCTAGGATGATTTAATTGCTACCTCTGTCATAAGGGTTTTTAAGCCAAACCCATCATATGCCCATTGGTGATCAATCTTGGAGACAGTGGAGGAGCTGAGCCCTTGGATCATGAAACAATACATTTGTTCTCTTATTTTGCTTTGGAGTTGCCCATCCACTTCCTTAGCTAACATACAAAGCATCCACTAAAGGGTTGATTGCAAACAACTCAACCTAATTTAATTGTGCTGTGTTTTTATCTCATGTGAATTTGTAGTGATGGTTGCTACAATTTTTGAAAAGGTGAACCACATCACTGTGCGTGAGAAGAGTTGATATTTGATGTTTACATTAATTCACACAGAGTTGTTTCTAGAGTTCTTTTATTTTACAGGCATCCTTAGTTAACATAAAAAAGCTTTTTTTTTTTTTTTTTTTACAAAACCTTGTCTGCTTATATCTCTTTCTCTCCCTGTTCTTTGTCTAGTTAGAAAGATTTCACCAACATCCACTTTGGGAATAATGTTGAAAAAGAACTGAAGATAGACATACTTTCAGTGTTGAATTGCAGTAGCACTGGCAATAAGGCTGGAAGCATGGAAACATGGAATTCTGGTGACTGATCCTAATGTAGCTATGTGTACTTGCCTACAACAGGCAAGGTAAAATGCACCTGACATAAGTATCCTTACTTTAAATGCATGAACAGCAAAATAGAAATGAGGAAATCGTACCAACCTGCTTCATCATCTAATCTCAGAATGTTAAAGATCTATATATTTGGTCATCAAAATGAATATTTTAAGAAAAGTGGAGGGCAATGAATGAAAAAAAATACCCTGTGTGCATTTGAGAAGAAACTTCTATGTGATTTTGGAAAGCTTTGAAATGTTGTTTGATTTCACACATGCATAGTGACAGTTCTGTGTACAAAGTTTGTAGAAAAATATATCAATGGCTTTTCTCTTCAGTTACATAGGGGCATATCACTATTATTTTCATGTTATTTTGTCTCTTGTGCCTATTTTTTTTTTTTTTTGCCAAAGAAGCCATTCTCAGGAACACACCTGTTTTGTTAACTGGGGTATATCTGTGTTTTAAAACTCAATTGGAGTGCTGTCTGCTTCTTTTGTGGGAGAAGAGTAGCAAGATTCTTGGTGATAGCCAGGAAAAAGTCTAACTATAATTGCACCTCTCCTTAGACAGTGAAAGAAAGCTTTCTGTCAGTCTCAGTTCTCTTTTCCTAAAGAATAAGCTTTTGCTTTTTTGGGACCTTTATCATAATAATTGCTATGCTTTACTATGAAAAATGCTGAATTTTTCTATTCAAAAAGCAATAGTACAGAAGGGGGGTTGTGTGTTTATGTGTATAGGGATCTTGCCAAGATCTTTCTCAAGAAGACAAGAATTGTCTCTCAAGATTAGTTCTGTAAGATATCAAATAGGCTCTCTAGATAATACCAACCAAGTCTGCTCCGCTTTATAAAGTTTGGTTAAATTCTTAGTTTACTCTTTTGGAGCATGGTATAGGCCAGCTCTCTGTCCTGTGCATGCTTTTTTTTTTAAGATTTTGGATGATATTTGGTGTAGAGGTTCATTCCTAATTGCCCCCCCCCCCCCCCTGTATCTGGAATGCTCAAGTGTTCTGAGCACAACTGAAGTATTTGTAGTCTCAGAGAGAGTCTCTGTTCTAGATTTTTTTCTGTTCCTTTCTTCTGAAGGTCGATAGCACACTAGGCTTGTAGCAAACCATTACTTGTCACAAAGGCTGTTTTTGTGAATACTCTCTTTCAGCTTGGTTTCAGAATTGTAAAGGCTAATTAGTTCAATAAGTTCAGTTTTCATGCTATTAAAACAAGTGGAAGGGTGTGAAAAGTTGTGGATTGGGAGGAGATGGACGAAAAAGGATTCTAAGGAAGGGTTCTAATGTATCCTCCCTGCCTAAGTTCTCAAACACAGGAAGATAATAAGTCATTTCAGTGTATTGCAGACAGCCTTTCTTTTCATCTTGTTCCTTCATGTTTGAATCGCCAGTGCGGAAAGGACCTTTGGTCATAGCTTAGCCCAATTGTTTGCTTTGGCAAGCACTTGTTAATAGAAGAGCACAAACCAAAATATTGTTGTTGCTTGGGTGAAGAACATCTGCCTCTCGGAAACTTGATAATACGACTTGTGCTTTCATTTGGAGTTGTTTGGAAAGCATACGGTTGCATATACTGTTATACTCTTACCAGTTATGCCTCTTGTTGCATTCTTTTCACAAGCCAGCATCTCCTGCATGTTGAACTATGTCTTCTATCTTGCATAACTAGAGCAGACTGACCAGGATGATGGGAACTGTAGTCCAGTACATACAGAAGGAACCCATATTGAAAATGTGGAGACTTGAAGCTGAGGAGTATTTTTGCACTGAAATAGCTGTATTGGAACATTTTCTCATTCTTCTTCCTAAGAATTGTGTCATTTCTCATGTATGCTATCATTTGCTGTCTCCTTTTCTCTTTTCCTGTTTTTTAAAATGCAAGGATTTTGTAGTAGTAAAGTGGAACAGTTCATCATAGGAGTCTCTGCTTACATGCCAAAATGATGCAGCTCAGACGTACTTTGGCACACTTCAGGGAGAGTTGGGCCTTGGAAACAGAATTTGAAAACAAATTTCCAAAATGAAAAAGAAAATGTCATTTCAGAATTTCCCAGAATCTTCCCTGGTCGTTTAGCTTTTCTGTCATCCAGCCTCACTTGAATCGTTCCTCATTGCAGAGTGAACCGCCTAAACTTTTCTTTCAAACAAGTGGAAGTCGTGTTAGTAGCCCACAGATTCTTCTGGGATTAAGATGCATTTGTAAATGGTTGCTTAGCTCTGTTTTACTGTGAAACAGTGTTGATGTGTACAGTATCTCCGTTTTAAAATCATTGAATTAATTTTGATTGTGGTCAAGGGACAATGATATAAAATAATCTGTCCCCCATTTTTCCTTCAACTCCTGCTATTTGTTCTTTTATACCTGTTTTTAAAATTGGTTCCCAGACTTGACCTACTTGTATTCTTCCTAGCTCATTCTTACCTTAACAGGAAGTATATTGCAAGAAGTTATGAATAGATGTTCCTTGGACTAGTTCTGCCAAAATCCTCCCATGGGAAAATTTTGGAATGATTCCCAGGAAATGAAGCATGTAGAAATATGTTTGTATTTCTTTGAATGAAAAAAAAAAAGATGTTGGAGGGAAAGGTCATTAAGGATGTTCCACGGTATGTCCCTTTATCACGCCAAAACAATTTCATGAGAAAGAACAAGTTGCATTGGAAATGCCTCCAACTTTTGCCTATTGGAAAGTCTGTTCTAATAACACTTCTTAAATATAAGCAGCCAAGCATTGTGTTAAAATCTTACTACATTGGACTGAAGACTAGGCTATTCCTTGTGGAATTTCTTTCACACAGAATGTGGACCACATTCATTTATTTTAGGATTTCTAAGAGATGAATGAAAATATTAGAACAGAATCTAAGATTCTCAAGGCCTGCCTGGTCTGGATTTATATTGCAGATGAGGCTCTACATTATTAGATACACCCAGAAATAAATACAGGGGGCTCTCAGAATCAGTCAGGCTTTGGTTCTAGGATCTCCTGTGGATGTCAAATTCCATGGATGCTCATGTCCCTTTGTATAAATGGCGTAGTAAAGTGGTACCCAGGATATAAAATGATAAACCATTACAATGAAGTTGCAGTACTAGGGTTTTTTTGTGACAGAATAAAACTTTTCATTGTGGGTTTTTTTTCTTTCTGAATATTTTTAAGCCATGGTTGATTGGATTTGTGGATTCATAACCTATGGACATGATGGGGCTGATTGTAAATCCCTGTATGTAGAAGTCAGGCCTGTCAGATGAAAGGTTTCAATTCTTCCTTATCTGACATGTCAGTTTTGTTCATGTGGTGATGCTAATTACATTGGTCTACTGTCTGATCAGGTAAACATTCCACCCATAGTAGGAATTGATCTGGTGTTGACATTGGTTTATTATTTTATACGCTGGTTGTATTTCTGTTGAATATTGCTATGCTTTTTGAAAAAGGATGTCAATAATGATAGTGTTGTTTTTGTAAGAGGAAGAGGTCAAGACAACCTTTCTTGGACTGAAAGGCAGGATATAAATGGGTTTTCTTTCAAAATATGAAGTTGTGTAATGAATAGTTTCAGTATTCCTGTGACCCAGGCAATCAGCCAACGAATTGCATCATCATTATTGGCTGTTTTGACCCAAGGAAGTCTACATCTATGCTAGTGAATGTGAAGGATTCAGTTCAAAGCTCTAGTGAAATGCCTTTCAATTAAAGTCTCATTCTTTGTACCTCTGTGAGTATTTGCTGTTCATAAGCACCTTAAAGACGACCAGATTTCTTGTGACGTAAACCTTTGTGGAATATTTCATGGAAACTTATCCTTGTTAATTTTGTGTGCATTTAAGATGCTTCAAGACTCATATCAGCTTTTATGTTGTTATCAGAAAGGAAGCTTTTGGAGCCTTATGTTTCAAGGCTGGATATGAAATTGTTAGCGCATGTTAATTTGGGTATGCTTTACATAGGCCCGTCATGTCTAATTCTGTTTTCTGTGTCTAGGATTATTTTTTGTGAACCCTGTCAAATTGGTCTCTGCTAAGTTGTTTACTTCAGTAGTGACTTCACTCTGGATCAGAAGCATCTTGATGGATCAGACCAAAAGCTTCTCTAGTCTGGTACTCCATTGACACAATGGATTGTGAAGCCCACAAGTCACAGGTTACCACTCTTTTAGGAAAGGTCACTTTGATTTTGAATTCAAAACCTTGTGCCTGCTGAGCTCAAACAAGCGAAAATCTTTATATAAGTGCAAAACCTTCAACTAAGGAGAAGCTTTCCTTTGTTAGAGGTTTTTAAACAGAAGTACCAAAACTTAGATGTTGTGGTAGTAGATTTTCCTGCATTGGCAGGAAGATAGACTAGATAAACTTTGAGAGCCCTTCCGGCTGTTTGATCCTCTGTAAGCTCATTACTGTTTTGCTGCTGCTGACCAAATCTACCAAGCTGAATTAAACATCTCCCCCTCTGAGGCAGATGACCCCAAGAGCCAGCCTTTCTCCTTCCCTTGGTTTTGTGTTAAGAGCTCTCAAGAGAAATTTAGTATCATATGGCTACTAAGTATATGCAATGGATTTTCTCTGGGGAGTATGTATTTTTCCTCCTCCTCCTCCTCCTACTACTACTGGGATTTTTTCTAAGCATACTAATATCTTTTTCTTGATTCTCAGTAGCTCACTTTGCCTATGTAACTATCCCATTTCAACCTGTTTTTATTTGTAGTCTCTACGTTGATGATATGATAATAGGCAACCTGGGCTATAGATATGTGCAGTTTTGAATTTTTATGAATCATTTTTTAATGTAAGTAGATAGACCAAATATACTGGAAGATTTTTAAATTGATGCTCTGCATTGGGTATGATTTTCCCAAATAATGCTTTAATGCATTATGTAGTCAGGAATGTAGTGGTGGAGACTTAGGAAATGATGTAAAAAATACTTTTCAGAATAAAAAAACCTTGTTACCAGGTGGTAGAGCAATGCCTTTTATAAGACAATGACATATCCATGTGAGTAGTAGAAATTGAACCCCTTTTCCCGTTTCTTATACGATGATTGAGAAAACCCCAGTACTGGTGTTCATAATAATAGAAAGCAAGCTCTGAAAGTTGGCAGTAGACCTTTTAATTTAATTGCATACAACAGTGTCCAGCGTGTTTCTTGTAAAAATTTCTGTGGGTATTAGAACACATACCAAGCGTGACTAAAAACATCTCATGTTAAAGGTTTGTTTCCCGCTTCTGGTGAATCTTTCCGTGTTTAGTGTCATTGTTTTCGTGACTCAGATCTTATGCCCTGCCAAAGCCCACTGTCCTTCAAAGCAGCTGTATTCCTGTAAACTTTGACTCAACGCTGTAATTCTGATTTCCTGGTATTCAGTCTTGTGTAGTGTATCAGGGGATATCAGGGAAGTTTTTATCCTCATGTTAAAGAGGTCCATGGATTTTTGCCATTCAACCAGAGAGCATTAGTTTCACCCATCTTTATAGTATTCTCAAAACACCAACTATGGACTCGATTGAGAATAGCTGAGAGAATAGCAGCGCTTTCAGGGATTGTTGGACTGCAAATTCCAGAGCCCTTTGCCATTTGGCTTTGCTAGCTAGCTCTGATGAGAGGTTTTTTTGTGTGCCAGGAGTGACTTGAGAAACTGAAAGTCACTTCTGGTGTGAGAGAATTGGCCATCTAAAAGGATGTTGCCCAGGGCATGCCCTGATGTTTTTGACGTTTTTACTGTCCTTGTGGGAGGCTTCTCTCATGTCCCCGCATGGAACTGGAGCTGATAGAGGGAGCTCATCTACGCTCTGCCTGGGTTGGATTTGAACCGGCAGCCTTCAGGTCAGCAACCCCATCTTCAGGTCATAAGTCCTGCCAGCACAAACCCACTGCACCATTCGGGGCAGTGGTGAGAGTTGTGAGAATGGTGAGAGTTGCAACTAGCAAAGTCTATAGGGCTGCAATTTCCCTGTTTCTGGTCTAAGATGAGTTTCATATAAGTGTTTCATGCTTGAACCTAGATCTACAATCCTAGCCCTACCATAGGAAAATTCACACAATACTGGCTGTTAGATTTGGGTTTACTTTGATTTGGTGAACTGCCTAAAGGTATTGCTTGCATTCTCTTTCCTCTGTTCACTAGAATGGTCCCAGTGCCCGGTCGTGTCACAAGATGTGCATTGACATCCAGCGAAGACAGATCTACACACTCGGTCGTTACCTGGATTCTTCTGTGAGGAACAGCAAGTCTCTGAAAAGTGACTTCTATCGCTATGATATTGACACAAACACATGGATGCTCTTAAGTGAGGACACTGCAGCGGATGGAGGTCCCAAGTTAGTGTTTGACCATCAGGTCAGTATGTGCAGCCTGTGAACAACAGTGCCCTTTAATTCTTGTGATGATTATCATTATTACTAGGTTTTCATGCCTACATCTATGTGACACTTTAGAAAGAACAAACAGAAAGATCCTACTTTTAGGAATTACAGTCTGGATAGGGGAAGTTGGTGAAGCAAGGATAAACAGGGAGGACCATGCTGCTATTTTAGAAAATCTGCCAAATCTTTGCCATATTACAGTAGAGGTAGGCAATCTGTTTTGTGTCAAGAATCATAGAATAATAGAGTTGGAAGAAGCCACATGGGCCATCTAGTCCAACCCTCTGCCATTCAGAAAAAGCACAATGTTTGGGAGCAGCATACTAGTGATTTGCATAATGCAAGTCGCTTCTGGTGTGAGGGAATCAGCCACCTACAAAGTTGTTGCCCAGGGGACGCCCGGATGTGTTACTATCCTGTGGGGAGGCTTCTCTCATGTCCCTCATACTAGTGATAGCAGAGCCAGATATTGGTGGAGCACACCCTTGCTCTTCCTTTACACCTCCTTTTCCATTTGCCTCTTATCTTATTAATTCAAGGATGGAGAACTTGTGGTTACCCAAGTGTCCATCGGAATTCAACTCCCATTATTTCTTTTTCTTGGTGAAGGGATGTACAATAAACTCCCCTATTGGAGAAGGAAAGAATCCAATGGGAAACTCAAATAGACTTTTGTCATTTTAAAAAAGGTCTCTAATACAGTGGTTCTCAACCTTTGGATCCCCAGGTGTTTTAGCCTATAACTCCTAGAAATCCCAGCCAGTTTACCAGTTGTTAGGATTTCTGGGAGTTGAAAGACAAAACATCTGGATACCCACAAGTTGAGAACCACTGCTCTAATAGATACTAGTAGAATAAAGTAGGCAAGACAGTGCAGATGTTGATAAAAAACGAGTCACACAGACAAACAGGAGAGATCCATTATGTATGTTGAGGGAAAGTCATCATGAGAAACTTTGGGTAGAAATAGAACAGTTAAGAGATATTCATTACTAGAGGTGTTAAGTAGACTTAAAACCACCTCTGATTGTTTCATTGACTAAGAAAACCCTATGAAATTCATGGGTATGTCATAATTTGACAGGTGACTTGGGGACATTTATATAGGCATGTTACTCTCTTGCAATTAGAAGTTTTGAGGCACCATAAAGATTAGTTTGTTGTATCTTAAGTCTTCATGGATGCAGCCTACATCTAAAGGAGTGGACAGTGTCTCTGAAGGCCTGTTATATGGTATGGTAAATCTAAATGTTCTTATTTTATTTTAAAATAGTTTTCAAAGAAGATGTCTTCTTCATTTCAGATGTGCATGGATTCAGAGAAGCACATGATCTACACCTTTGGTGGTCGGATTTTGACCTGCAATGGCAGCGTGGATGACAGCAGGGCCAGCGAGCCACAGTTCAGTGGCCTTTTTGCTTTTGACTGTCGATGTCGGATGTGGAGGCTCTTGCGAGAGGATTCCTGTAATGCTGGCCCTGAAGATATCCAGTCCAGAATAGGGCACTGCATGTTGTTCCATTCAGTAAGAACCAACATTGATCAGGAATGGCTTCTTCAGCCATTTTGTTGGCAACACTTTTGAAAACCAATGTTAAAAGGAAGATTAAAAGCTTTAATAATTAATCAGTTAAAGGGCGAATTAAGCCACAGAGACAGCTAAGGATATGCTAGATTTTTATTACCATGTTATAAAAGAGCAAGATCCAGGAGGATGTAGTGGTCTGAATGTTATATTAAGACATTTGAGAAGAAGGGTTTCAACCCCACTTGATCTTTTGACAGGATTTTTTGAAGAATAAGATAGTGGATATTAGGGATAATAACACTATGTAACAAAATTTTTAAATGTTATTTCCTGTTTAACTGTTCAATACTTTGAAAGTAATTGCTATCCTCCAGAAACTTTGTTTTGGTAGCTGCCATTATTAATCTTTCATATGTCATTTTTGACCTTTTGTGCAGACCACAGAAACAATGTTTTTGCAGTTTAATAAACTTTTCCCATGTTTTTATGATAGAACCAATTAGGAAATTATTTTTATAACCCAGGAACAAAAATTGTGTTACATGGTGGAATTAGAACATTCAAATATTACTTCACTTTCTTGGGTTTGGTGTTATTTTTTGTTGTTGTGTATTTTCTCAAAAGAAGAATGAACCATCTGTTGTCCAGACTTGAAGCCCTTAAACGTAAATGACATAAATCATAGGCTATTCCGTTAAAAGGCCAAAAAACCTCTAACAGTCTTTAATTTCCAGTTTTTCACAGAAAATACACCAAACTGCTCATCTAAAAGTATATTTACTGTAACATTAAACCTGCTCTAACCTCTTTCTTTACCTACTGCGTGCCCCTTATAGTGGTAATTGGCATTCATCCCATTCCTTTACTTCCTTATTCTTCTATCACTAGCATGAATCACAAGATTTGGCCTTCAGAATTTTGATTGACATTTTAGTCTACCAGGTTTGGTTGAAATAAATGTCTCTTCGTGGGTCATGGTGACAGGCACGTGTGCATAATTTTGTTTGCCTATTTCCTATTTGTGGCTGTTTCTCAGTAAACTTTTGCACCATTGTTCATTTCACTGAATTTTAGAGGAAATTTTGGGTTGAGAGTTCCTACTCAGGAAACATAGACTTTGCACACACACTTCTTGCAGGAGAACTTTTAAATCAACTCAGCTGCCTCTTTTTCCTTTTCTTTCAGAAAAATCGTTGCCTGTATGTGTTTGGTGGACAGAGGTCGAAAACATACTTGAATGACTTCTTCAGTTACGACGTGGATTGCGATCATGTGGACATCATATCAGATGGCACGAAGAAAGATTCAGGGATGGGTGAGACACCCTCTTGACTTACATTTTCTCATTTGTTTTGGTAGAAAGATTTTAAAAAGAACAACTTGGGAGGGCGATTTTCACCAAACAGTGGAAAATGGTTTAAGCATCCTATTTGTTACCACTTACTCCACCCAAGCTTCATATTTACTTTGTGAACCTGCCACATCTGCGTTTAATTTTCCTAGTTGCCAGTTGTTGTTTTTTTCAAACGGACATTTGTTATAAAACGGAGGCAGAAGATGACGCATGCAAGGTCACATGAGACATCCTGACTGATTAGGAGCTCTGCTTCCTACCTTTTAAGAAGTTAATTAAAATATAAAATGCCGGAGACATTGCTAGGCATGTCTGTAGCCACAAGGACTAGTAACATCTACATGAAATGAAAAGTGATCTGGCACCATTTTGACAGGTATTGCAGAGCAGAAGTAGTATTTCAGCTTGCTCAGGTCGGGAGAGAGTATTGTCCATGAAAAATTGGCCCATGGCCCCCGTACAGTTGAGGACCCCGTCACTTACATGTTTTAGACCATAACTCCCACTAGATCCAATTTAGAAGGGTCATTGGCTTCAGAGGAAGAGTGTTTGGGAAAGGCTGCCTTACTAGACTCCACAGCCTAAGAAACAGCCTTTTCCATCTCTTCTGAAACTGCCTCTTTCAGGAGCAGCATGTGGCTTCTTGTATTTCTTTTTTAATTGGACACCTGCGATGAGTTCACTTTCAATGGAAAACAGAATCTGTCTTATGGCTCAGTACATTCAGCCATGTTCTCCTGGTCAAACATATTATTTGCACGTTGCAGTTAGACACATGAGAACAGCATAATTAGCCCTCTCTCTTTTCTGGTCCTGCTTGTGCTGAATAGCTGACTTTGTAGGCAACTGACTCATTTAGAAAGCCTGAATGAATAGAATTCCAGTTTACCATCCTCATGTGTCTGAGAAAGTAAATAAACAGTTCAGAACATTTCCCTTGTTTGTGAAGGGAAATGTTGGAATTTGTCTCTCTTAACAAGGGAGAATAAAAAGCCCATTGTGTTTTAAACTGCATGTGCTGATGATGAGTTGCTTCAGTGAGAGGGGTTTATTTTGCAGGGAATTTTTCAATATGGGTGGAGATTGTCTAACCCCTTTGTTCATTAGATTAATCAATATTCCTTATAGTTTGTAATAAAAAGCGATTAGAGAAAAAGGTGTGGTCAGGTAATGTCTGTTATGTGCCATGAAGTCAGTTTACCTTATAAAGATCTTATTCATGAATGACTTCCGAGAGATTGTGTTATCAGTATCCCTGTGTAGGTCTTGCAAACACAGGGCAGCTTTTTCCTTTATTGAGTCAATCCATCTGTCATATGTGTGGAATATGTATGGTCATGTTGTCAACATGTAGCCTTATTATTATCACACCTTCAAATCCCTGCTCTGCTTTCAAGATTACCAGGTGGCCCTTGGCATGTTATTCTTTTCCCAGCCTTAGTAGGCCATTGGATTCCTCAGAAAGAAGGTTCAAGGAGTTCAGGGAACTGGTCAGTTGTGCTTATTAATGCAACTCTGATGTAAGATGGCTGTGTATTGTGGGATATGAGAGATATTTCTAGAGCAGTTGGTTGTGTGGCATGGGATGAATATCTGTTGCTCAGAAGGAATGGAAAATACGATAATTTAGCTGTGGTTAACTGCACAAGCCCATAGTGGTACCTAAAGTGAATTTTTGGCTATCTGCTGTAAAATAAGGGGGTGTCACCTAATTTGACAGCAATAGGATCTGAAGTTAAATGCTCTTTGATTTAGTTTCCTAGAGATTATGGATGTCAGTGCATTTTAGCTACTCTCTGCCTCTATTTACAGGTTGACTTTAAACCCATAGTAATGTCTTAGGTATATTGCAGGCATGGGCAAACTTTTTTGCTTTGGGGCCACATTGTGGGTATGGCTAGAAGGGCCGGGCCAGGCCGGGAGGGATGAAGGATGGTCGGGCACATGCTAGCGAAGCATGAGCCCGCCCGGGAGGGGGAGGGACCAGGAAAAGGCAGGGCCACGATTGGGCAGAGCAGAGTCCGGGTCATCTTCAGGTTGTCCTCACAGTATGGCACCATATCCTTATGCAGGGAGGAAGCCGGGACACAGCTACTGCCCTGATCATCCTCCCCTGATCCTCTTGGCATTATGCCAGTAGGGAAGAGGACGAGACAGGCGGTGACTGAGAATGCTCCAAAGGGCTCTCAGCTACTGTGCGTCATCCTCGGTTTAATGTTTTATCTGATTTGTGCTGTCGTGTCTGGGCATGGCCCCATGTAAGCCACCCCGAGTCCCTCCGGGGAGATGGGGCGGGATATAAGAATAAAATTATTATTATTATTATCCTCGAGCTGTCCTCCCGGCATAAGGACGGGTCCACTTGCTCCATCTTTATGCCAGAAGGACGAGACATGCGGTGGCTGAGTGTGCTCCAGAGGGTTCTCAGCTGCTGAGTGCCTTCCTCCCCCGTCTTTTTGGCATAAGGACGCATCAGGAGGGCCTGAGGGAAGCACCCAGAGGGCTGCATCCAACCCCCGGGCCTTAGTTTGCCCATGCTGGGTATATTTACCTCAGGGAGGCTACAAATGGCCTGATGTTAATGTCCTGAATGGGACTTTAGTAATTACCTTCATTCTCCTACCAGTATTTCTGGGCCAGGCTTTCTCTCATTTCATTGTATTGGTCTTATGTTAAAGAATGAAACTTACTGTTTTATTTTGTTTCAGATACCAGGATACTGGATTAAATTTTTAATGAGAAACGTAAATCTGTTAAGACATAGGAGAACTTACAAAAATACTGCTATTTTAACTTCTATCTATTGTATTATTATTATTATTTGATGGAGCCCCCAAATGGCGTAGTGGACTAAGTGACTTGAAGGTTGGGTTGCTGACCTGAAAGCTGCCAGGTTCGAATCCCACCCGGGGAGAGTGCGGATGAGCTCCCTCTTCAGCTCCAGCTCCATGCGGGGACATGAGAGAAACCTCCCATAAAGATGGTAAAAACATCACAAACATCTGGGCGTCCCCTGAGCAACGTCCTTGCAGACGGCCAATTCTCTCTCTCCAGAAGTGACTCAAGCTGCTCCTGACATGAAAAAAAATTATTATTTGACCGGCATGTGTCATTGTATCAACCCATGCTTAGCACCTGTTGTTCCTCAGTGCAGATTTTTCTACATTATTGTTGTAATCAGAAACACTGTGGCTGGGAATATGCTTAGCCATTTCGATGCGTGAGCCAGAAAAACAGCTGCCTTGACAGCATCTTATTAGAAAAGCATCTGCGACACAGGCCTGTTTGGGAAGTAGGTAGCTTCTCTCTCTTTTTGCCAGTAGCACATCTGCTAGTGCTTTTATATAAAAGTTGGACTGTAACATGTTCAGTTTTTATTAGCCTTGGCAAAACATAAAGGTAGTGTAAATAACATCAGTTCAGAAGGTATAATTTGCACACTCATATCATGTAAACTAGTGGGTGGATGGAGTGAAAGAGTTCTGCATAGTCATTTATTTCTTCAGGATATGCTTTTATAAAAATTAGATCAGTGCAACAGATTCCTTTTTCTCAGTAAAGATAGCATGTATATATTTGCATAAGCCAACCTCACATATAGTTTGAAGGCAGATTTAGGGGCCCAAATTAAGTATTTTGATATGAGCTGTGAATAAGTTGAAGATAATTTCATGGAGGGTTGAAAGTGTCAGTGCCATTTCAGGACGCCACCACTGCTCTCATTTTTCTAACCAGGCATTCAGAAACACCATTTGCTACCCTACTCATAGAAGGGTGTTTAGAAGATACATTCCTCATGGATAGAGATAAGGAGTCCTTTCTTCAGAAGATGCCGTCTGATTCTGATAAATGCTTTGCGTGCACATGACATTTCTGGCATGCAACTTCAAGCACCAGTGTTTTCAGGGCCTCAGAGCTCTTTCTGTCTCTGTTTTTGGATTTCCTACCCTTCTCTCCCACACCATAGACTTACTTGTTGTTGGGAGCTTGGGATATTATTATAAAGAGGTATTGTCCATTGGTGGCATGATAGTAATATGTTCAGTATGAACAGTTGCTTGGAGGTTTTGTTTCTGTTAAATGTGTAAATGTGGCCTCTTTGACCACTCTTTTGGCCACTTAGTTATTGATCCTAAATTGTTACCTCTAACCAGAGCAGGCTCATTGAGTCATAGGATTTACATAGTATTGGCCTCCCAAGTTGCTTTTGATTCATTTGGAATTAGCAGTTGGACTTAAGACTATTTGTATAATATGAGTTTTTTAAAAATTAAAACCATAATTGTTGCTATGAGGGAATGATGCAATATCTCTGCTATGGACGTTTTGCATCTACCTAGTGATCCTTTATGGGCCTTAGAAAGTCTGCATGCTTTAGTGTCTTCATTTTCCTTGTCACCTTCCTCATTCTAGATCTTGAGTGAAACGGAGATCTGCCATCTATATTGTAGGATTTGGATTCTAAAGTACCTTGGGGAACTTGAAATATCTGATCTTTATCTCATTTCCAAACTTATGAAAACTAAATTCATCTTCTGCTTGAGATAGCCACCTTGAAATTTGTCAACCCCAATGTCCCTGCTGGTAAAATACACTTCTGTATCTAGTAAATGGACAGTGCTGGTGTCAGCACTTGTCTGCTCTCGTAAAAGGGATGGTGGATTTACAGGATTGTTACTGTTTTCACCAGGCCTGCATGTATGCGCACACATGTGCAAGCAAATGTACACTCTCACACAGTGCATTTAGCACACTTGTGAGGTTTGGAGCAGTGACTGCAATTTTGAACATGCATCTTTGGACTGTGTCTTAGCCTTATATTTGTTTGCAAGCTGTGGATTTCCCCAGTGGAAGCGGAGAGCCTCTTCTCAAGGTGGCTGGCATTTTGTATGAGCTGCCTCTACTTTTTTCTGTAATCATTCAGAGTGTGTGCTTTGCCAGAGCATGGGAAAGTAACTTTTGAAGGTGTACGACTCATAAGAGCATCTGGCCAGTATAGCTACTGAGAGTGCTGGCTGAGGAATTCTGGTGAAAACATAATAACTTCCCAAGGCTCTGTTTTTTTGCTAAAGAGAAACATACAAGATTTACTTTTGATGTAATCCCATGGTGTGTAGGAGCTCAGTTTCTCTGACTCAAGATTTATGGCCTTGCAAAGAGGAGGTATCCTTGAAAATATCCCTTGTTTGTTAAATGTGGAACATCCCGCTATTGTCGTGTTCTGACCCGGCTTGGCCCGCATGCCTGTGTGTCACATTCCACTTCGAAATGCTGTCTATAAACAGAGTCCTCTCGTGAACTTTGAACTACATTTCTTTGGAACTTATTTGAAGGCAAGGCTACTCCTCTCAGTGTACTGTTTGTATTTTACAGCTTGGTTTTTTTCCATCAGCTGTTCCTCTGTGCTGTTTGACTTTATAAACCCTTGTTTTGAAATCAGTGTATAAAATTAACCTGTTGTTATGTAGAAAAAATTCCAAGCAGACCACACTCTCTTCTGCAGCTACCTAACAAAATGGACAGGAAAATGAAGAAAATAATAGTTCAAACAGCATCTTAACTTGCAAAGGTGACAACAGTCAAAATGTGGACTCTGACTTATTTATTTGTATTTGTTGTTCTGTCTTTTTACTTGCATAAGATCCTATACAGCTTACTTCTAATCTATACACATAATAAAAGTGAAAAATGTGTATGTGTGTATGTGGAGGAGGTGTCCACTTACACAGACAGCCTCCTGCCTCCACAAATACCATTCTGTTCCCCACCCAAGTGGAGGTTTTCATGCGGGTGCAATTTCATCCTAGATGTTCTGTTTTTCCTTCAGAATGGACATCCCAGGGTTCCTTAATTTGCATGGCCCCGCCCACTACCTCTACTTTAATCTTTTCCTACCCTTTCCTGTGACACACAGCTAACAGTATCTGAACAAGAGGTTTGTGGAGAATTCATCATGATTTACAGGAGTTGTACTTGACCTACATCCAGAGCGCACTGTGAACCCAACCAATGATGGATATGGACTATACTTGCCACGAATGATGGGGCTTGCAGTACCTTCACTGATACTGTGACCCCCACCAACAATGATCTGGGACCAAACTTGGCACAGAGAAGTCCCATGACCAATTGAACACACTGCAGGGGTTAGTGGGATTGGATCTTGATTTTGGGCGTTATAGTTCACTTGCATCCAGAAAACACTGAACCTAGCTGACCAAACTTGTCAGCTCCAACATGGCCAACTGTGCATACAGGCCTGCTTTGGGGGCAATTGACCTTGGATCTGGGATATGTAGTTCATCCCTATCCAGAGAGCCCTGAACCCAGCCGATGATGGATCTGGACTAAACATGGCACTGGTGATTGACCTTGGATCTGGGAGTTATATTTCACCCTCATCCAGAGAGCCCTGAAGCCAGCCGACGATGGATCTGGACCAAACTTGACTCACAGACCCAACATGGCCAACTGTGAATACTCGCAGGGTTTGGGGTGATTGCCCTGGGAATCTGGTAGTTGTAGTTCACCCTGATCCTGACAGCACTGAACCCAGCCAGTGATGGATGTGGACCAAACTTAAGTGATATTACCTAACATCCCAAAACAAACAATGCCTTCTTCTAATAACCCGGTCACCACCGGGTCCCCAAGCTAGTTAAAAATAAAATGTAAAAACCATTTGTACAAGAGTTAATAAGCAATTAAACAATTACATTAAAACATATAATTAAAGCAGTTGAAAGCACAATTCAAACATAAGAGAAGAACCTCCATGTTCAAAGGCTGTGCCTGACCTTGGAATACTTTTGAAGAATGTAGCTCTGAGAATCCCACAATCAGTATGGCAGCTGATCCTGCTGATTGAGGATTCTGGGAGTTGTAGCCCCAAGTGACTTTTCCCTTGCTTTTTCTCTGAGTTCCAGTTTCTGGGAGGGAGACAGACTTCAGGGAAATGCCTGGTCTCCTATTCCAGATTGAGCAGGCCTGCTTAGGTGCCCTTTGCTGGTTCTTTGAGTCTGTCTGGGATGAAGGAAGCACCCCTTTTCCCACTGTATGTTGTGTGACCTAAGGGGAGAAGTAATGAAGTCTTCAAAAGTTTATAACATATACAATATTTCTAACTTTTAAGCACTAATTTCCAATAAGGAATATGTTCCTGCTGGACATCAAACAGGAGGAGTGATGATTACAGCAGCTGCCCTGGTGTCATGAGTCCATTGCTATCTTTCAGTTTTTGGTGTGATTCTCCATCTTAGCAGATGTTTCCATTTCCCATGCCTGGGTTCAGGAGTTTTTTTCTTTCCTTAGTATTCCATGTTTCATTTCTAGGAGATTGTGAGCCAGATTTTTCAACTTGTGAGGCCAACAGTTGGGGACTTCTCAAGGCTGTGTCACATGGGCAGTAGTTCTGTTGGAGGTCAACAGTAAAGATTTGGCAATTTATTTGAGCCAGGTTTTCTTCCTGTGCGACATGAGGAGACTGGGGGAAATTGTATATAAACCTAGATCTGCTTTTGATCTTTCCCTGCTTAATATCCTGGGACAAAGGGGCATCTGAACACTTGTTGCTATGCATGAAATGCGTAAAAGTGGCATCATTTTTGTCTTTATCATACAGCTGCACAAAAACTTAAGGAGCCCTGTAAGTAATCACTTGCCCAGTTGGTGGTGCTGAGTAAATCTCCTCCTTGTGAGCATTTAAATTTAATGAATTTAAATATTTGGTCCCTCCCGCCATAATTAACAGTATAGTCTGTGCTACACTTTTAAATAATGCTAATTAAAAATACAGAAAGTCATTCATTAGCCTTTATGTAATTTTTGCAACTCCTATGCAGTAAACTCTTTGAAACTAAGCAGTACAGGGATCCAAGTTGAGTTAGGGTTATGGATGTTGATGACTTAAACATCAGAACGGCGAAATGTTACTGTTCTCTTAATTTAAGGTTTTGTTTAAGTTAAGTAATGCTTAGATAATTGTTGTTAAAGAGGATCTTGAGGAATGTGGCCAGACAATCTGGTGGGAGCTTGGTGGTTGGATCTCTTTCAACTTGTAAGTTAAACATCAACCTCTTGGATGTCTTCTCCCTGTCTGTATGTGTGAGTTCCTGGGCCTGACAATCTCAGACCTTCAATTGATTTCTTTTGCATTCCTAAGGAAGGCGATGGGCTTGTTTATTGCTTCCATTAGGTGGTGTTTGTGGCAAACCCTTCTTATTGATCTCTTCTAACACTAAGACTATTTATTTAATCAAACTATTCTTAATACCATTGCTGTTTATGAATCAGATTAAATCAAATTAAATCAGGCCCCTTCAGGGGCAAAGAATACGAAGCAAGAGGCAGGTTTTTCATCTGCAGTATTGTTTAACTGGAGTTGATTCCTCACCCTATTAGCTGCAATCATTATTTAAATCATACCATGTGGCAAGAGATCTGATATCAGGTCTTCTTCTGCTTCATATAGTTTGGCCTTAGTTCTGGCACAGGTGTAACATACAGACAACAAGAAGAAGCAACACCCTAATTATTTTTTTGCCTTGTCTGATTGTGTCCCTTGCCGTTGATTCTCCTTGCCTTACTTGTTATATGCATTACATAGTCACCTTTTGAGCCTTTGCCCTCTTGCGTTCTGAGCAGCTCAGAGGAAGAAGGGTTTTGAGGTGATGATTTTTCCTCTTGGCTCTGTGCTTGTGTTTTGCCGAGCCCGGCATGCTGTTGAGAACTGCTTAGTCACGGTGCGATGTTTTCCTTGCCTTTTTAGAGTTGCAAGGAGGGGTGGCTGCTTGGCATGTAGCCACAGGCTAGCACGGTTAGGTTATTTGTACGTTGCAAACTCTGCCTTGTACATGGCACGTTGTGTTCTGCATATGATTAGCTGACAAGTATGATGAAGTTTTCTTTCCTTTTGGAATGAGTTTCCTTTACATGCCCATTTCCAGTGTGTGTGTGTTGATGGTATTTACAAGCTGCCTCCATCCCTCTCCCAGCAGTTTGCCTGGGTGCCACCCACCCTTCTCTTCCACCTCTGTAAAATGATCCAAGAGGAGAGAGGAGAAAAAGAGAACAAATACACAAGAGATCACATGCCAGTCACACATGCTTGCTCAAGGGCCGTTGCCCTGGGAAACAGAAACCACGACTTGTCCGGTAAACAATAGGAGCGGCCAATTATTTGATTATGCTTTTTTATGGGAATTATTGTGAAACCTCCAACAATTCTCCACTGTGTTCAACCAGCATCAGGGTTTGGAAATTAAACCAGGACTATTGTGGCAAGGTCCTCTTTGAAGGTTTCTTGAAATTCCCTTTGGTGGGAACTTCTTTTTCTGGGTATACTTAGGAAAGTACAGCAAATATCATCCTGCCAAGTACAGAGGTTCTAGATCAGGCATGGGCAAACTTTGGCCCTCCAGCTGTTTGAACTTCAACTCTCACAATTCCTACCGGCTGTTAGGGCTGAAGTTTGCCCATGCCTGTTCTAGAGCCATCAGCTACTTCTGGATGGTCATATCTCAGCTCAATTCAAATTTTGTGCCAACCCACACATATCATTCTGTTCTCAGAATGTGTACATGCAATGCAAAAGCCTCTAAAACATCACAGTGTCCTGTTTTGTCTGAATTAGAAGACAGTGGTTACTAACTTTGGAACAAGCCAGCATGCTAAAACAGAGTTCAGAATGGTTTCCACATCCTGGCTTGTTCGAAAGCTGGCTACCATTGTTTGGATAGCCGAAGCTGTTCTCGTTGTATTGAGATAAAGAAGAAAATGGACTGCGTGTCTGGACAGAATCCTCATCTTATTAGATGTTATGATCTGAACCAGGTGTGTTTGTGCATTTCTTTGTCCCTGCTTCTATTTGCATCCCTCTGCTCTTCTCTAGTTTCCCTTCCTAAGTTAGACTTCCTTCAGTAGTATGGTACAAGTTTGAACGAGTTGTCAAACAAGGGAAAACAAATCTATTGAAGTAATAATGTGAGACTACAGGCATTGGAGATTTTTTTTTTTTAATAACCCTTCATGTTTCCCCCATATTTTGATAATCTTAGGAGTAAATTGCCTGTTGAAATTGATCTTATTTTAAAAAAGAAAATGCAAACTTTCCCCTGAATTTTCCTAGTGCTGCACTTAAATGTGTATTGCATCCTAACCCACTCCAATTTACCCGCTCCCTGGTTTCACATCTTTCTCTGGCCATCCAGTCCAATAAAAGCACACTATAAGTAATAATAATCTTATCAAAAAGTCAAAGTACTTATGTACGTATATTTGTTCCTCAAAGGCTCCTACATGGCTTGATGGATCTAGATCAATATTGGTACGCATACCTTCTATTATCGAACTTAAAATACTTGTGGAGTTTAAAGTACAGAAATCCAGTCGTTTCAGGACCAGGGCCCCAAAATCTAGACTAAGTTAAAAAAAAGTATGTATGGGTGGATGGATGTACTGCTCAGATGCAACCATCAGATGGCAGTATATAGACAGAAAGGCAACCTCAGGGAGTTCGCAGAAAGATATTCTAGGACAGTGGTTCTCAACTTTGCTAATGCTGCAACCAACTTAATAGTTGTAGTGACCCCAACCATACAATTATTTCCATTGCTACTTCATAACTGTAATTTTGCTGCTGTTATGAATCATAATGTAAATATCTGATATGCAGGATGCATTTTCATTCACTGGACCAAATTTGGCACAAATCCCCGATTCGCTCAAATTTGAATACTGGGGTGAGGATTGATTTTGTCATTTGGGAGTTGTAGTTGCTGGGATTTATAATTAACCTACAATCAAAGAGCATTTTGAACTCCACCAACGGAATTGAACCAAATTTGGCATACAGAACTCCCATGAATGACCCAACAGAAAATATTGGAAGGGTTTGGTGGGCATTGACCTTGAGTTCTGGAATTGTAGTTCACCTCTACCCAGAGAGCACCGTGGACTCAAACAATGATCGATCTGGACTAAACTTGGCACGAATACTCAATACTATATTCCCAAATGTGAACACTGGTGGAGTTTGGGGAAAATAGACCTTGACATTTGGGAGTTGTAGTTACTGGGATTTATAGTTCACCTACAATCAAAGAGCATTCTGAACTCGACCAATAATGGAATTTAACTAATCTTGGCATACAGAACTCCCATGACTAACAGAAAATGCTGGAGAGATTTGGGAGGAATTGACAGTCTTTGGCGACCCCCCCCCCCTCCCGTGACATCCCCCTCCTGATCCCCCCCCCCCAGGGGTCCCAATCCCATGGAGACATTCTAAGGGAGGCCTTCTCAGAGGCTTAAGGCAAAGATGGAGGTGAGCTGGAGAAGGGAGAAAGGAGATCTTATGATGACAAAACTGGTATTCAGCTATTAACAGAATCCTATATTCAGAGCAATGTGCTTTTTATACATGGAGAAAATAATTAAGATGGGTTAATTTGTGGTGAGAAGCTGCATAATGAAACTGATAAGACACTAGCTTATTAAACCAGCGTTGCCCAGATATTTCAGAATATTATAAAACTAAAAATGGGCATTTGTAATTTGTAGCATTAGAAAATACATGCGTGATCAACTCCAGGTCCATACATTTTACACACACACACACTCATACACTCATCGTCACTCTCCTGTCTGCCAGCTGGCAATGCTTACATTTTAAGCTTGTTAAGGATCAGACATAATAATTTCTAGACTTATTTATTTTTATTTATTTATTTCCAACATTTATATCCCGCCCTTCTCACCCGAAGGGACTCAGGGCGGCGTACAAAATTGGCAACAATTCGATGCCTATACATAATTAAAACAGCAATAAAAATCCAATAAAACAATTAAAACAATATAAAAATATAAAAACATATGATTAAAACCCATTCCTCCAAAATCCTCGTGCTATAGCCGTAAATCAGTCCGGGTCGTCATTATCATTTAATCTTCAAAAGCCTGGGCACATAGCCATGTTTTCAGGGCTTTTCTAAAACTCAAAAGGGTTGGGGCTTGCCGTATTTCTCTGGGGAGGGTGTTCCACAGCCGGGGAGCCACCACCGAGAAGGCCCTGTCCCTCGTCCCCACCAGCCGTGCCTGTGAGGCAGGCGGGACCGAGAGCAGGGACTCTCCAGATGACCTTAGGGATCTTCCTGGCTCATAGGAGGAGATACGTTCGGACAAGTAGATTGGGCCAGAACCGTTTAGGGCTTTATAGGTCAAAACCAGCACTTTGAATTGGGCTCGGTAGCATATCGGCAGCCAGTGGAGCTGGCTAAGTAGGGAGGTGGTACGCTCCCTATAAGCCGCCCCAGTTATTAATCTGGCTGCCGCCCGTTGTACGAATTGGAGCTTCCGGGCCGTCTTCAAAGGCAACCCCACGTAGAGAGCGTTGCAGTAGTCCAAACGGGATGTAACCAGAGCGTGGACCACCGTAGCCAAGTCAGACCTCCCAAGGAACGGGCGCAGCTGGCGCACAAGACTTCCTTGACCACAGGTAATTTGATTGAGAGCCAGTGCAGTGCAATTGTTTTACTGTGATGGACTATTATATTTGAATCCCTGCTATGCCCTAAACCCATTGTGTGACTCTGTAACCTTTTCCACAGGTTGGTTATAGGGATAAAACATGATGGCAATGTGTAGTTCCCTCAGACGTTTGGCGGAAGTATATATATATATATATATAATGAATTAAAAATATTAAGGAATTCTCCAGGAAGAACAAGCACATGCTGAACTCGGAATGGTTTTCTTGCCAAGGAGCTTATGAGAACATTTTGTCCTGCTTTTTTCCAGCCGTTGGTCATAAAAGGGGCAGAGACTTTGGTGGTGGTTAAAGCAAAGGGCAGGAAATACTGCCAGTAATTAATTTGGTTCTGTTGTAGAAGATTGTGTGGAGAAGATGCTGCAGGGTCTGGGTAAAACTGGAAATTTTCCTGCACTGAGTATACCAGGTGCATAACAGCAGTTGACCTTTTTATCTGTGGATGAAGGGGATTTAACACCTTCTGAAGACACTGGCTTGGGAAAGGCTAAACTAAAATTTCCTTTAGGATTTGAGATTTTTCTGCCATCTAGTGGTTATCTGCTTTGTTGTTTAAACAGATTAGTTTACTTACCATTATAAAATATGTACTTTACTCCTCCCCCCCCCCCCCCCCCCCCCCCAGTTCCGATGACAGGGTTTACCCAAAGAGCTACCATTGATCCAGAACTGAACGAAATCCATGTGTTGTCTGGACTTAGTAAAGACAAGGAGAAGAGGGAAGAGAATGTTCGGAATTCCTTCTGGATTTATGACATTGTGCGAAACAGCTGGTAAGTTGGCAGAAGACTTTCCTCAGGGGAGGGAGAACGTGTGCCAGCATTATGGCTTTTGACAGGTAAAAGGGTAAAAGTATATACACTTTATTGTGCAAACTTGTGTCTCTCTCTAACCATGTCGAGGCAAAGCTAACTGTGAGTCTCTGTTCCCTTCCTCTCCAACTCCCAAACAATCTTTCAATATGGTTTAACTGTTCTGGATCTGAGTCATCCAGAAAAAATAGCACTTTGCTGTATCCATTGCTAAAGCATTACCCAGAGCCACATAGCTGCAGGTGCAAGCAATTCAACCAGCAGTAATTTGGATGTGTGGTTTATACAGAGACATTAGAAATAAGGTCACCCCAGGGTGATGTTTTGCCATCTTCTGTTTACACAAACATGCTAGAAGATACAGAAGGGAAATGTAGACAAAGCTTCTATAACTGCTCTGTAGAGGTGGTGGTAGTGGTAGAACTTATATAAGCTCCTCTGATTAGATTATCTCAAATGGGTACTGTAAAGACTGATGTGGCAGAGAGGAATCCCTTTTGATCCCACCGCTGCCACCAATTGTAAAGAGGTGAGGTAGAGGAATCCTTTCTGATCCCACCACACACGCAGTTACCACCAATATAAAGATGTCTTATGGATGATGATTTTAATTATATTATTATATGTTTTAACTATCTTCTTCTTCGCTGCCACCAATGGAGGAGATGTCAGGCAGATGACGCTTGTTGTTTTTATGCTTTCTTTGTTTATTTTACTTCAGATGTTGATGTTGCTTAACTTAGTATAGGAGTATGACAGAGACTTAGATGGAATAAATTCAAAACAAGTTTATTGCATGTACAGAGCTTGATGGTTTCTTATAACTTGTTAAAGGCACTTAGCTTAATGGTTACAAATAGATATGAGGTGTTCAAACTTTCAAAATACTTCTTTCTCCAAACTAAACTAGAACCTGATCCTCCTAGATCCACTGGGATTAACTTTCCCTAATCCCCAGCCTCTACAACTAACCCTAAACAAGTCTCCTAACTTGCTTAGTCTGGCCTAATAGAGGTCTGTCCCTCCTGGTTTCCTTCAGTCTTGAAACCAGACTGCTCCCTGTGATTTAAAATCACAGACTGTCTAAAATAAATCACTTTATTTTAGATCTGACTCAAATTCTTTTATTTGAGCCACCCTGATCCTCCACATGAGAATCAGTCTCTTCCCTGCGACTAGAAATCACAGACTGACACTGGGTTTTTAAAACATTCCCCCTTTTCCTTTCCAAATGGCGGTTGGCTCCGCCCCCGTTGTCATGACTACCTGTCCTTCAAAGCTGAGCTGGCTACCTCCTGGTATTAGCAGCTCTAATACTCACCATTTTAAATTAACCAAACCTGACTGTTTAAACAAATCAAATAAACATGTCATCATTAAACAAAATAAAATCATACACTTCTTTACAGGTACAGTTTTAACTTCTGTAGATTTTATTATTCATGGACATGAGACCCAGATAAGTATATATTTAGGAATCTCTAGGTCCTGCAGTATTACTCTGGGCAGCTCTAGTCATGTTGGAGGATTGCTAGAGAGAATATCTGTAGGAATCTCTAGGTCCTCCAATTTTGTATTCATCTTCCAGCAGATGTTGATTATATTCTGGAAGACCTAGAAATTCCTATACATGTCTTTATGTGCTGTTTTTCACTTTCATGGGGGCCCTCTGTCCATAGACCCAGTGAATGTGGAGATCCACTGTATTATCAAGACTGTGTCTGGCAGGATAAAACTGTTATCATTATTGCAATACAGATTTTCTGTCAAATATGGGGGGCAGGGGTCATAAGTGGCCATAACCACCTTGTCTACCCCCATTACCTACCTCTTATTATGTTATATACATGCTTCAGCCTTTGAGAGTAGTCAAGAGGCATGTATGTAGTCTATGCAGTATAATGGTGGTTCATTTGCAGTCTGTATATCTTTGGTCTTTGTGTACACTGTGCTATGGATGTTACAGTCACCTAAATACTTTGTTTTATTACTTATAACTTGTTTTTTTTACTGACATGAGACCCAGATAAGTATATATCTGAAATATATCTGGACTTGAAAGTTTGTCAGAAGGCTTTTCCGTGGGAATGTCTCAGAAGTATTTTCCAAGGAGAAGTGCTCTAGCACTTAAGTACTGTGCAAGGCCCTTCTTAATTTGCCAGACTTTTCAACTCTCTAGGATTTCAGCCCTCTGAAATGTCTGGTTCTACTGTTAGTTTTATTGTATTTGTTTGAATGCTGGTTTTAAAGCTGCATTTTGATGTTATGTTTTCATTTGTTAGTCATCAATCTTTTGCATGCTGCCCTGAGGTTTTTGCTCAGTAGGTGGCATATAAAAGTAATAAAATAAGTTGAAAAATGAGACCTGGAATGTACTTCCTAGATTTTCCCCCCTTCAGGACTAGGACTTTGTGTATTGGCTTTATGTGGAGTCTGGCATAATGTCAGGTATGCTGAGAATCTCAGCGTTTTTGAGAGGAGAAAATGTTTCTGGCATTCTTGCCTTGCTGAAGAAAGTCAAAGGGTCAGTCAGCATTGGCAAACACTGTTCTGTATCTGTTGCTGTCTGGGTGAGCTGCAATAGATTAACAAGGATTTCTGACTCCCAGGTTTTCTCCTCAAAGCAAATGGCACACACCCACCCATTGCCCTGTATTATACTGCTGAATTAAAGACATCTTAGGATAACTTGGGGTGGATTTCTTTGTATGGAAGAACTTTGCATATTCTTACATATTAGCACCCAAAAGAAATTCCACGGCTTGAGGATTTTTACATTCCAAGTATATGCGTTTTTTTTGGCAAACTCCAGTTGCTATGTTTCAGTTAAAAAAAGACAAGTGAACCCATGGATGACTCAGGGCTTCCTCCTCCCACCCCCATTTATCTCTGAATTGAAATGTAATTAATGTATTATTTAGGACAACCCCAGATCCAGGGCAACATTTATTTGGTGTGCAAGCCATCTAAATACACGTGGTAGTGATTTTTAAGCTGTTTCCATACTGGTCTTTGTGAAAAGTGAACTGTGCTAATAATTCTTTGAGGTGGTGTGAAGTGATTCAGTATATCTTCTATTTCAGGTCTTGTGTCTATAAGAATGATCAAGCAGCCAAAGAAAATCCAAGCAAAAGCCTTCAAGAGGAGGAGCCTTGCCCACGCTTTGCACACCAGCTTGTGTACGATGAGTTGCACAAGGTGAGATTTGGGAACAGGGTGCTCTGTGGTTTTGTACCAGGAGGAGAAAAGCAACACTTGATGTGGCCAGGTATCCTTGGCATCACATCGTTCTTCCATCATACGCCACACTGGCAGTGATCCAAATCTCCAAGGAACATTGTGCCATTGTATACTTTAAAGAGGATGGGCTGCTACATGATGCAAAGATCTTTCTCTTTTGTGAAGCAATCTGGCTTCCCTTCTGATGCTTGGGTTGTCTCTAGGTGGACAAAGCTGCCATATTGTAAGCTGCCTTGAGTCCCAATTTTGGGAGCATGGCGGGATGATAGGAGCAAAGTATATTTTGCTTGGAAAAAAGAAGACTGAGAGCAGGACATGTTTAAATACTTGAAATTATGCCCCATTGCGGAATGAGCGAGCTTGTTTTCTGCTGCTCTAGATACTAGAACAGTGATTCCCAAAGTGAGCGCTACCACCCCCTGCAGCGATCCAAGGGGGGCGGTGATGGCACCTATTAGGACATGGAGGCAGGGCCAGAGGAGGGGTGGGGCCTCTTCCTAAGTGCCAGAGACAGGGCTGAGCACCTGAGGCGCCTGTTAGGACACAGGGGGCGGAGCTAGAGGACTGGGCGTGGCTTCCTCCCAAGAGCCTGAGACAGGGCTGAGAATCTCATCTGAGGCGCTTGTTGGGACACAGAGAGTGGAGCTAGGGAAGGGGGCTGATCCTGTATACTTCTCCTGAGGGGCCTTTTAGGACTAAAAGGTGGGGCTAGGGGTGGGGGCAGGGCCTCTTCGCAAGAGCGTGAGACAGGGCTGAACCTCTGTATACCTCCCCTGAGGCGCTTGTTAGAACACGGGGGCGGGTTATAGAGGTTCAGCCCCATCAGGCACTTGGGAAGAGGCCCCGCCCCCTCCTCTAGTCCTGCCCCCTGTGTCCTGGCAGGCGCTCCAGGACAAGGATAGAAGCTCAGCCCTGCCTCAGAGCTTGTAACTCCGCCCATCCCAGTCCTGGTTGCCCATTTGTAGCTACCTCCTCCCAGCCCTGCATCTTGGACTAGGGGAGAAGCTCAGCCCCACCTTCTTGAGCAGGAGCCACACCCACCCCTCTAAGCCACGCCCCTCTTTCCAGGGGGTGCTGAGTAATATTTTTTCTGGAAAGGGGGCAGTAGGCCAAATAAGTTTGGGAACCACTGGACTAGGACATGGAGCAATGGGTTCAAATTGCAGGAAAATGAATTCCACCAAAACTTCCTGGTAGTAAGAGCTGTTCAACAGTGGAATGTGTTGCGAGGGAGTGTGGTATTGTCTCATACTCTGTAGAGGCTGGATGTGTATTTCTCAGGAGTGCTTTGATGGTATATTCCTGCACTGCAGAATAGGGTTGGCCTGAATGGTTTATGATGAAGACAAATCCTACAGACTCTACAGAGATGGTACTATAGTTCCTATTTCAGCCTTAATAGTTGAGTATTCAATTACAACTGCAGAATCCAGCAGAAGTTGACTGTCTCTTTTTGGATGTTTTAAAAGAGAGTACACTCAGAGCCTGAATGGATTATAATTGTTTGTTTTGATGGTGAGAAACAGTTGTATATTTTCACTTATGCACATGTTCTTTTATATGTCTGCATCTATACATCCTTTCCAGGAACAGCAGTATCCTTTGTAATTATTTATGTAAGGAAATGCAGGATTATTGTTACAGGTCTATTTCAGTTAATGAAATTGACCTACCGTATTTTGGGGCTTTAATACTTTAACAGAAAATTTGGTGCCAGAGCCACAAATAATACAGAAAGAATAAGGACAGGTTCCTGCACTCTTCTTAATCATCTTTTAAATGCTGATGTTTTAAAAATGTTAGAAGACCGGAGGATAACGTGAGACTGAGCATTGTAAAAAGATTTTTAGGAAGTAGCTCAACTATCAGAAACTTTACTCATTGAGGTATGGCCTATATTGTCTCTCCACATTTTTAAGAAGTAGAACCTACTCATAATTAGTCTTCTGATCTATCCAAACAGGTGAGCATCGATCATAAGAGGCAGTTCATAGGACAAGTGGTTTCCTTTAGAGTAATGCCTGGAAGGGAGCCTTGGGTGCCTTATCTCCTGGTTAAGCTACTCTGTGGTTTATAATCAGACATTTTCGTTTTTCTCTTTCAAAGGTTCATTATTTGTTTGGAGGGAATCCAGGCAAATCCTGTTCTCCAAAGATGCGGCTGGATGACTTCTGGTCCCTGAAGCTCTGCCGTCCTTCCAAGGAATACCTACTTCGTCACTGCAAATACCTAATAAGGAAGCACAGGTAAGGACCTCCAAGAGAAGACAGAAGTGCCTGTAATTACCTTTGAGCATCATTGTGTAAGAAAGACTAAGTTCTTAGTTACTGTCCTTGAATTTTGTTCTTCAAATCACATACTACCTTTTGAATAGCAATAATTAGGGGCATAGAATTATTTCTATGAAATAGCAGACTTCCCCATCACTTGCCTGTTCCTTGCACAAAAAGCATTTGCACAATTGAATAGTTGACTCTCTACATTTGTGGGTTAAACTTTCACATATTTGATTACACTAGGCAACAAAATTTGAAAACAATTCTGTTCCTGGTTTGAAAGCATTCCTGTGTATTTGTGTAGTACATACTTTGAAAGTAGCTGTTATACTCCAGAAACTTCTTTTGGGGCTGCCACAAACTATTTTGAACTGATTGAGACTCAGTGAGACATTCATTTGAAAAATTATAGTAAAATGTGCTGCAGGATGTTCTACAAAAACAAAGTTTTTGTAATTTAATAAACCCTTTCCATGTTTTTATGATAGAACCATTAGGAAATGGCATTTATAACCCAGGAACAAAAGTCGTGTTACATAGTATTAGTTACAGATTACTGTATTTGTCTCCTTTTTTGTCCTAAATATGTTTTGTGAGGCCTAGAGATATTCACATTTTTCCACTTTTGCAGAGGTCCTGTGTATCTAACCCCAGTGAGAGTGTAGGGCCAACTCTAGTTCTTTCTGTCTCTAGGTCTTTTCTTTACTTTCTATTCACCAAGTCTCTTGCCTCTCCTTTTCCTGTGGCGCAGAGAGAGAACAGCCTTGGGCTTTGGCTGGATGGGACCTTGTTAAAAAAAAAAAACCCCTTTTAAAGTGGGCAAGCCAGTGTTTTTCCTGTTGAGCTTTTGAGCTTTCTGTGTTGTCCCGCCTACCTCAGCAGTCAGCCTAAGAGCACTCTGTGAAATGGCAGTCATTTGGTCAGTGCCAAGTAGTGTTTCATAGCTGATAATCATCTGGTTTATAAACGGGAAATGCCAACAACAGGGCAGGCTTACAGTTGCCCAGCAAGAAGGCAGTGACAAACCTCTTTTGATCCAATCCTGCCAAGAAAATCCTGTGATAGGGCTGCCATAGGGTCACCATAGATTGGAAATGGCTTGAAGGCACACAACAGCAGCAGCAGCAGCATAAAGAAAGTAGACTGGTATTCTTTCGCCTCTTGCAAAGGAAAAAGAAGTTCCACCCTAGTTCTGTGGGTTTATATCTCAAGGGGAACATTTACAGAGCAAAGTGTTCTGATCAGATATATTGTGTTTATTTGGAGAGAAACTGCTTCAAGATGTTGACTCTGGGTCAAGGATGCAGAAAGAATGGCCCATTCTTGAGTCTTGCAGAGAACCACCAGACACCTAAAAATGTTTTCAATAATTTTTTTGTTGAAAAAATGGCACCCTGTTCCATCACACTATTTTAAGTCAAGGAGAGACATTAAAAAGAAGTTGAATTTTTTATCATGTTTATCTCCAGTTGACTTCTTATTTCAAAAATGGTGGTTGGTGGGAATTAGAGCAAGAATGTGGTGAAGGTACCTCTTCCCCTATGGATGTTATTTTGAACAAAAATAAAGTGCCATTTTGGGGGTGGAGGTTTCATGATTGGGGTTCTTTGGCCTTCCAAGATCCCATGGAGATCCAGTGCAGACCCCTCCCCAACTCATAGCAGTCCTTCTCTAAGTGAAGCTTTCTTTGGGGTTCTTGGAACTCAGTTGGGAGGTAGATTATCTAGGGGAATGAAAAACTAAATTTGTTAAAGTAGGGTTATAAAATTAGATATATATTTAATAACTACTTAATAATATAACCACTAAATTCTTTATCCTGAAGAGTTTGCTTTGTGCCATTTTCTGGCCCATCTGAAGATAATTGAAGGATAACAATAAGAGTTTTCCTTTTTTACTAATTTGGCATCTACATTCCTTAAGAACAGACGGCCCTTTAAAATAATTTTATTTTTATGGCTGAGATCTGTGGCTATGTTCTCTCATCCTTTGCACCCACAACTTCCAATGTTTAATTGCATTTGTTAAAGCAGAAAGATGTTTGAAAGTTGTGGATTGCAGTGATTGTTGAATATGTGAGTACTTCTTCCTATCACTGAGGTTTTGTTTTGATTCGGTCAAGTTAAATTACAGTTCCATCCCTCTTAAAATTATTTCTCTGTTCTTCATGGAGTTCAAATTGTATGTTTTCATCTGGCAGCACTACTGAAATTGTGATGTGTAGCTTTGTATCCCTTAAATAGGTGTTGGACTATTTCTTAACATTACCTTTTAAAAATGCAGGACTGAGCTTTTAAGATGGCTTCAACATTTGTACACTAAATTCTTACGTCATGTGTTTCTACAGGTTTGAAGAGAAGGCTCAATCAGACCCACTGAACGCCCTAAAGTACCTGCAGAATGACTTATATGTCACAGTGGATCACTCAGACCCCGAGGAAACAAAAGAGGTATGGGCAGGGATGGGAATTAGCCACCTTTCCCGCTATTACCATAGGCAAGAAAAGAATTGACTTGTGCAGATTTTGGAGCAACCATGCTGTCCTCAATTTACATGTCTGTAAAGCAGCAGAGCACCAAAGTACTGGACACCTGGTTTCATGTTTCTGGCCAGTGAATTTATTTGATTTCTATCCTGCCTTTTTTTCTAAAGGGGACTATGTTTTATTGCACTCATAGGAAAACATAAATGTGCAATGTAGGATGATTTGGTGTCTAAAGCCTTTATTTTTCTTGAACTTATCATGTCCTTGCCATTTATTTTTGATTGGTAGTTCAGGGATGTGGGACAAATCATGTTCTTGCAGGATATTATTTTGGGGAGCAACAGAATCTTTGAGTTGGAATGGATCTCAAAGGCCATCTAGTCTCATCCCTCACTTTACTGGAATGGACAGTTACAGCACTCTTGAAAGATGGTTGCCCAATCTCTGTTTAAAGACCACCAAAGAAGGAGAGTCCACTTCCCTCCCAGGAAGTAGATTCTCCACTGTCAAACAAACCGAATGTATTTAATATTCTAGTGGTTTCTCTGACCTTATTTATGGAAGCAGTAGTATAATGTTGTTTTTCCACATTTGTTGGTTGTATTTGAAACAGATATTGGTCACTTAGGCTGAGCCTCTTGAGTTAATCCACATTGCCTGGTTTGTTTTTAATAAGCAATGTATCCAGTTTCACTTTCTAATATTCTTTTACATTTCATGTCCAAACAGCCACTAAGAGGTAATAAGGAGGACTTTTATTACCATTTTATAGACAAGAAAGACAACTTCCAAAATTTGTATCCAATATTTGGACTGATCGGGTTTTCAGACTTTTATGATAGCCCTCTTGGAATCATGGTATGTGATGAAGATGTCCTTAGAGCCCACAAAACGTAGAATTTAGTAGAGTTAACTCTGGCAAAGGAGAAGGTGTTGCCCTATTGAGCTTTAACAGGCAGAGTGAATTGACACTTTAGCTTTTGGGTGATTGGAATTGGCAACATCGGTTTGAAATAGGCTGGAGCAGGCAGGCAGTCTGGTTTATCCTGGCATATTCATGCTGCATATTGTGTGTGTGTGTGTATACATACTCATAGACATGTTCTAGATTGTATTGCGATGTGAAAAAGTATCCCTGTTGGCTACTGGAAGAGAGCATCATGCCAGCAAGAAAGCTGCTAAAGAGAACTTTCAGGTGCTAGTTTTCTGTGTGCTGGGATGTATTTTTTTAAAAAAATGAAGTGATTTTAGCTGGGTGAAATCACACCTGCACCCCATAGTTTTATGATCCAGAAAAAGTTGTCTGCTTGAATGTTAACTGGACATCAGAGGACTTTTCTTCAGTTTCCTCGATGGAAAGTGGCCTCAGTGGGAGAGGCAGAAAGGTCCTTCCTCCATCCTATTTGCACCTACCATGGCCTCTCTAGGAGGCAAGAAGAGCAAGAAAGCAAAACTTCATCATACCTAGTTCCAGAAGCAGATGAAATGGCCTTCCAGCTGCTCCTGCCCTGACCTCAGAGGGAGAAGAAGAACAGGCAGGCACAGCTTCATCATTCCTAGGCCTAGAAGCAGAGGCAAGGCCCTACGACCATTCCAACTGCCACTATCCTGTGCTTGGAAGAGAAGAGCAGCCAGCATCTCCTGGACTTTAATCCCCTCACTGACTGTTCTCCTTTTTCCCTCCTGCTTCATGCCTTTCAAGATGGTAGGCCTGGAGGCAGGAAATTGTCAGACCAACAATTGTAAACTGCGCTTATAAAGCGCAATGTAAGCTGATGGCACTGTACAAATAAATGGTAGTAATTTCACTGGCAGCTGCTTGCCTTTCCTTTGAATGGCTTGAATTGCAAATGAAAAACTTGATTGGCAATTAGTGCTTGTAAATATAGGGAGAGATATACTGATAGACAAAAATAAAATTATCGTACAAAAGTGCATGAAAACTGCTCTGACTGTTTGGGTGCTGGATGCCAAGTGAAACAAACATCATGTACTGGACAGAACAGCTTATGACCAGATACGTGGTGAACTTCATGTGGCTTAAGTGAAAGCTTGGGAATGCAGCTGAAGTTGGCTCTTTATTAGAATGACCTCTTCAATACTGTTTACTGTTTCTGTTATTGCCAAATGTGAGATTTGCGTGTTTAGCAGTGACTACACCTGAGGATTGTGTTAAAGTAAGCCTGCTCTGTAATGACCAAAGCAAAGGTCAGTCAAGTCCACTGATCTTGGTTACATCAGCCTATCATTGAGTGGGTCTACAGCTGGTTGAGTGCTCCTACTCATCAGTTGCTAATTAATAGCTCAGTATTAGGAATGAGACCTTGAGTGGAGTGCTGCAATGTTCTATTCTAGGCCTTGTGTTGTTCTGTATTTTTTAAATGGCCTGAATGCAGCTTTAGGAGTATTATTAAATTGGAAAAGACACAAAATTGAGATTATCATTGAATACCAAAAAGAACAGAATCAAGATCCAGGCAGGCTCAATGGAACACTAGCCAAAATAAGAATGAGATTCAGCATAAGTTAAGCCTATTTATATGTCTCTCTACCGGACTGAACGATACAAATATATGGGAGAACTGACTTGGTGGCAATACCTATGGAAAGAACTTGAATGTCCTAATAGTTCTTAAGTGGATGTGAATCAGCATCAACACGCAGCAGTTAAAAAACCTAATGCGATATTTAGCTGCATTAATGGAAGCATAGTGTCTGGTCACAAGAGGTAGAAGATGCATTCTGTTATTTTTTAGTCAAGCTACATTCAGAGGTCTGTGGCCATCTGTGAGCATCCCTTTTTAAGAAAGACATAAATAACTTAGAAGAATAGTGTTGATGTCAAGAAATTTGGAGACCAAATTGAATAAAGAATGGTTGAAAAATCTTGGTCAAGAGGATATTAAGAACTGACAAGGTAGTGTTCTTGAAAATCAGATCACCAATGGGTAGAAATTTTGCAGGGAAGGACATCTTACTAGTAACTTCCTAAAAGTGAGAAGTGTTCACAAATGGAGTAGACTTTTTCAGGAGAGTAATTCACTTTATGGGATATTTTCAAACAGAATCCAGAGAGCCATCTATAACAGTTGCTGAGTCTTAATATTATGCAGGTTTACTTGAAGCAGTGTGGTTGGATTATATGTCTGAATGCTTTTCCTTAATTTGTCCTATCCTTCCTGAGTTTATTCAACCAACTTCTTTGAGAAAGCTCTGTGTGTGGCCATCACCTCACCTTGTGTCAGTGATTTCCATGATGTCTATATTTGAAGCAGAAGTAAGGTTTTTGAACCCTGTGAAATCCTTCCTGACTATGGCCTTGAAAGACCAGGCTGGCAAGGAAGATTCCCTTGTGTCATGTCATCCTATTCTGACTTCCTCAGAGGCTCAGAAACGTTTGACATCCACCAAAATTTTAGTGTAGCAACTCATTCCAGGGTCTACAGAGAGCCAGATTCTCAATTTATCCTTTCTTGCTATTTGTTACTTGAAGAAATGGTTCCATGCTACCAGTTGCTGCGTCTCTATCCATTTGAGAGTTGGATTATATCTTTGGACCCAGGATATTTCACAGGGTGCAGTGGTTTTGGCTAAGGGCTCTTTGGCTTTTGTGAATTGCCAAGATGACAACTTTATAAATGAATGCGGTTGGGAAAGGCCTGATCTAAAACCATAAGGGAGTGGATTCCTTTCCAGCAGAATGTGAATCCTCAGTTTGGCCGTATTCGGTCTTGGAAAGCCACCTCCCTGCTGCTCTCCCCACACAACAATCCGCTTCATTGTTGTTGATTGGAAAGCTTTTATTTTCTTTCAGGAACACTGAAACATTTTTTTCAAAAAAGTCTTCTTTTTGTTTTTTCTCTCTCCCTCCTAGTTTCAGCTCCTTGCTTCAGCCCTCTTCAAGTCTGGCTCCACTCTTGCCACTCTGGGTAAGTACAGATTCAGATCATCAGGGATTGCTGTTTCTGCAGCTGTTTCCAAAAAAGCCACCATCTTAAATCCCCAGCAACGTCATGGGATCAGTTTCAAGCTCTCCGTGCGCCAGACACAGTCTGGTGGTGTTAGCTGCATAAGCAGGGAGGCATCGATCAAAACAAATTACCTTCTGCCATGTCATCCTGGTTGAAGGGTGGTGGTGTACGGTAGACGGGTCTCTCCTTGTGATGAACACAGCAGACGTGGGTTATTTCAGACCCTTCTTCTCACTCCTGGACAATTCTCTTCTCTCCTTTGGCAGCCAGTCAAGGAAAACAGCATCATTTTAATTTTTCTCAGAACCAGAAATCCAAACTCCAGCTCCAAGCCATAATAATCCTCCCTTCAGATTCCAAGAATGAAAGAGAGAAACTTCCACTCTTTATATGCTTTTATCTGTGGCTGGGTCTCTTTGGGCTTGCCTCTGTTAAGCAGGGTTTGAGCACGTGGAACCGATTTCTCTCTCCTTCCCCTCTGCCTTCCATCAAGTGACAATATTCAGTTTAGGACAATGACCCTGGCCTTTGAAGCATTGTTATTGCTGGCTTGATGGCTTTAAATTAAAACTTGGAAAAATTAGTTCCCTTGGCCCCCAAGATGGCAGCTCCCACAGTCCCATAGCCAGCGTGACTCTCTGGCCGGTGACCATGGTTTGCTGGGGGATTCAAGAAGTTGCTATCCGAAAAGGAGCATCTTTTCCAAGCTTAAAGGGAAAATGGAAAGCTAGAAACAAAAAGCAGCCTTTGAAGATTAATCCTGACTTGTCTGTTCGGGAAGGAGTCAATTAAGGTTCCATATTGTAATCTATAGGAAAGGCTCTTTTATTAGTTCAACTTACGCTGCAAGGTCACAATAGGCTGTGTGAGCAGAGCCTACGGTGGAAGTCCTGGCCATGAATGGTTCCCCTGATCAATCCTGGCTGCCTGACAGCTGGCTGCCTTATCTGTACAGTTGCAAGATCCCATATTCCCAGCAGTGCTGCAGAATGGGAACTGCAGCAAAGCATCTCCTATAACTGCACAGTAACATTTCAGTTATTAATTTTTTTTGAAAGGCTAGTTCTGGGACTATTTTCAGCAGAAGGATCCCTCACATAATGTACCCAGTACAGTGCAAAACGTAGCTGCAGCTCCCCAACTGCTTTTTCTCATTCAGGATGCCCTTCACATGCCTTCAGGGCAGCAGCACCGCATAGGCAAGTTCTAACTTCGTGAAATACCAACATTTACTTGGGCAAAATGCCGTAAGTCAAATTCAACAAGCTTGCAAGAACATGGCGTAGATTACTACCTTCTGAGAATAAACTTTACATATAGTTTAAGAACATAGATTGCATTTAAAACTCATTGTTTTGCATGCCTTAAAGTTACTTCTGACATGACAATCCCATGATGAAGCTATCACAGCATTAGTTCAGAATAGGTTTGCCTTTGCCTTGTTCGGGAGCTGAGAGAGTGTGACTTGTCCAAAGCCACACAGTGGTTTTCCATGGCTAAGTGGATAATTGAACCCTGGTCTCACAAGAGCCCCATTCTAGCTCTAAAATCACACTGACTCGCACATAAAATTATAGCTTCTGACATTGTACAGAAGGCTCATCTCAAGTCACTAGCTGCGGATAGCTTTTGTTCAAGAAAAATATCCCAAAGATATTTGAGATATTATCCCCAAAGATCAGGCTGTGATAACTATATATTCTGCTTTTCCACTGTATCAGCTGTATCTTCACAGTAGCCCTACCGAGTAGATTAGATCAGGGTAGAGCAACTGTGCAAAACTGCATTTTCTGTGCAGGAAATGACATCTTCTGCATGTAGATAATATTTTGATGTATTAATTTCTGAACAGGAAGTGCAGTTCTCAGCACAGAAAATGTTATTTTCTGTACAAATCATTCATGTGTAAATATTATGCAAAATAAACCCTGAATTATAACATTATAAAGCTTCATTTTCTGCATAGGAATTCCTCTTCCTGCTTTCCATGCAAAATATGCTACCTCTTCTACAGAAATTGTAGGGGTTTTTTTGCGAAACAAGCACATGTGAATTTTGCTCTGTTTTACTCTTTAACTGCAAAAATTCCCATCAATTTCTCAGCTCTTTAAAAAAAATTCCAGCCATTTTTCAAATATTTTTCTTTTTACCAGTAGACACAGCTTTTAAGAACTACTCCTTTCAGCCTCTGAACCGTTTGATTTCTCTTCCTTTGTTCTCATTTCTCGCATCTCCAGGGTTTTCCGATGTGGATCACATTTACGCCCAACGAACTCAGCTGTTTGATACTTTGGTGAACTTCTTCCCCGACAACATGACGCCTCCAAAGGGCAACCTGGTCGACCTCATCACTCTGTGACAGGCAGCTTTCAGAGGTGGAGACAGAGATGTTCAAGGAGGAAAAGAAGATTTTGGCTTCCAGTATTTTTTTAAAACGAATTTTGTGTGCACACGCATTGATTGGAGTGACTGGTGGACTTCAGCGATTGAGGACAAGCCAGCTTTGAAAGGGGCTTTATGGGTAATGCCAAATGGGACTCAGCTAATAATAATAATAATAATAAAAATAATTGCCGTACATCTGAAGGAGAAAACAAATTATATATTTTCTGACTTTGGGTTTTTAAAGGTTGATGAACACTGACCAGAAGAAAGGAATTGTGTGGTCATCTGAGTTGTTTATACTGTCTTGGGGTCCCTGGTGTGCTGCATATCCATGACTTTTTTATGTGGGAGGGGGAGGTCTTTTTGGCTTTGTAGTTTTGTCCCAAGAATCGTTTTTGGTTGTTTTCAGCTTTACTCTCTGTGTGTTTTCACCAGTAGCAGACGACGCTGGTGTTATGTGAGGGTTGTGTGTCTCTGTGTATGTCTGTCTCTCTCTGTCGACTCAAGTCTTGTAACTGCAGTGTGACTGTGTGTGTAGAAGAGCTAAATTGTGGTCCATTCACCATAGAGAAGGCAAACAGTGCCCTCTGGCGGTCCTCAGATCTGGCTGAGGAGCCAAATCATAATGCTCTGAAGGTAGCACTGTACTGAAACTATCCAACCAGATGATGAAAGGAGGCTCACTCCATGCTTGGTGAATAAAGTAGTAGTGGACACACAGTAGAAGAAACCTGTGGCAGGGGAAGAGCCTGGCAATAAACCTCATGACTCTCTTTGAACCGAATAATAGAAGAAGGTATATACAAACTCTGAAATGCAGCTTTTTTCCACCTGTCTGATTTCAGATTCAGGGAATAGCAGAAACGATGCTGGCAGAGAAGAAAGGGAAAGCATGTTCTCTGTGTAGAATGCCTTTCTTTTCCAAGCCTGCCATCACTGTTTTGTTATAATAGTTTGCTTGGAAGGGGATATGTTGTGAGCACGCATGATGTCTTCCCTTGTTCAGTGGTATTTTTGCTCAGCCAATGGCAGCCTGTTTCCTCTTCAGGCCCCTTCTTAACCATCTAAACCAGGCATGGGCAAACTTTGGCCCTACAGGTGTTTTGGACTTCAACTCCCACAATTCCTAACAGCCTACTGGCTGTTCACCCATGCCTGCACTATAACCTCTGAATTTCTTTATCATTTTCTGAGCTCTTTTCAATAAGGGACTTTGACGTAGGTAAGCTGCACTTAAATGGTTGTGAGTCCCTAACAAGATGCAAGCCAGCATCTCCCACAAACTATATGGATCAGGATTGGGCAAGGTTGCAGGCCTCCAGCTGTTTTTGGACTATGATTTTCATCTGCCCTAGCAACATAGGCCATGGTAAGCAAAGCTGGAAGTTGCTCTCCAACAACAGCAGGAGGGCTACACTTCACCTGTCCCTGGCCTTGCTACTATCTGTCTTATCCTGTTTTTGTCATACTCTTCAGACTGGCAATTGTGGCTGTCCAGATGCTGCACTGCAATTCCCAGCCTTCCTCTCTATTGGCTAATCTGGCTAGGGCTGACTCCAACAGCAACAGGAGAGGCGTGTATTTCTCACCCTGTCCTGGAGACATTCACACAGGCTTTTTCGATGTGGGTTTTATTATGCTCTCAGTGATGTCAACTAAATTGAGGTGAGACCTGGCTTCTTTTTTCCTCCTCCTCCATGCTTGCCTTCCCCTTGATCACCAGCCTCAAGCATTTCTATAATAGGAAAGGAAGGAAGGTAATGTCTGAATTTACCTGCCCATGACAATTGAAACCAGTGGCTCTCAAAAAGGTTGCTTTTAGTTAAATGAAATAGATTTCTTTCACAATAGTGAATGGCGGAAACCACAAAAGACTGCAGTGTACGCTTGTGTGTGTATGTATTTGTGTGTTGTTATGTTGCTTATGTTTTAGGACAACTGTGACTTCAAATGAAACCTTGAGCTGCCCGACCTTCTCCAAGGAAATCTGTGGAATGCACATTGGACTGGAATTTATTGAAAAGAGTGTGTGATTTTCTAAAATTGTGTGCCGACACTTTTATTAATAGTGGCTGATACAGCTGGGTTATCAACCTTCAGGTGCTGTTGGACTGAAACTCCAAGCAGACTAGCCAGTTGCAAGGAATGCTGGGAGTCTCAGTCCAGAATAATTTGTAACCGCATCCTGCGGAAACATTGCTTCACTGATAATTTATATAACTTCATTGTGTGTGGATGCCTTTTTAGTGGGATGATTTGCTGAAGAACAAATTCTAGTTGGTGAAACCATCTTTGTGTGCTGAACACCTAAATTCAATGGCTCTGTGGAAGTCCCATGTTTTGTGACATTACACAATTGTGTTTGGACATCATAGTTAACTATGACTCATGGCAGTCTTCCTCAGATGGATGTTCTCCAGATGTTTTCTCTATCATTTGTCATGCTGATGGGAGATAACTTTTGGAGAGAATTATGGGAGAATGGCTGGCTTTTGGTGGCATTCATAAACAATAATGAACTCCTGCCTCACATCTCCCCATCATACTCCACTAGCTGGGCCTTTGGAAGCTTTTCCTTTTCCTTTTGGTTAATGTCTGTTTGCCACTGGATCTGTCCAGGGATTGTAATTTATGGAAATAAGCTAGCTTCACATAAATTAGGGTTTAAAGTTGGCTTGTTGGTTTGTTTTGTGCTTGTGTTAACCCACAATCTCTGGTTCAGGCAAAGTGCAAAGCTTGGGGACATATTAAATGAGAAACCTTCCTAAATATTGGTGGACCAGGGGAAATTTAAGGTAAGAGCAGTTTGCTGGTTTATCACGATGACTGGATTGGACTTTGAAGTGATTGACCTGCAACAGAGAAATCAGGTGACGTAGTGCCTATTTTTAAAACAGCAATTTTTCTCTTCCTCCCTTTCTCTCTCTCTCTCTGCATTGTGTGGACCTTAGGTAATTTTTTGAAACTTTTTGTATTTAAGATAAATTTTGCATTTGTCAAGCGTGTTGCGTGTACTTGCCAGTATTGCTTTTGACAACTAGACTGTGTTGCGAAATTGTTTGTATCTTCACCACTGAAGCATTATTGTGTGGGAAGGCAGGAAGGAAGAGTTCTCTTTGATCCTAAAATATTTGTCCAGTTGCTCCTCTGAGGATATTTTTCTCACTAGTGAGAGACTCTTGGCATGGCATGAACCCACATTTTATTCTCAGTAATATGCATGTCACTTCATAACATATTCCCTTTCCCCATCATGTATGTTTCCTTCTGTAGAGTGAAAGATTAATTTAAAGTTGATTGCTGCTCTTCCTACAAAGCAGTCCTGTTCCTTTGGGCAAAGACTGATTGGGCAAAAGCAGGCCTCTGGACTCATGATATTGCTCAAAGATGCCTGTTGGTACCAGTTTAGGGGGGTATAAACCAGATGGCATCTTGGTGTCATCTCCAAGACATGGTGGGATCCCAGACTTACTAACATCTTGGAGAACGTACTGGTTTGGATTACAGCTCTCAGATTCTCCTGGTCAACGTGTGGCCAGGCTGACTGCAGGATGCTTAGAGTTGTAGTCCAGAAACTACAGCTACTCCTTTGTAGTTTAGAGCCAAAGGCCTTGGGATTTTCTGAAATTCATTGGTGGTTCACAAAATGTAAGACCAGGCACTTGCAATAAATGACAAGATGGTTAAAAAGGCAGGGGCCACCATTTTGCTTCCATATTTTACCAGGAAGCTTCCAGAGATGTCTAGCATCTCTTCATTGTTGGATGCCAAATGCTAGTCTAGATGGTCCTCCACTTTGGCAAGGAGGTTCTTGGGATTACTGGGTGGCTTGCCAGGAGTCCTTATCTGTTGGCATAAGTGTGAAAAACCACGGAAAATGGCAATGCCTGGTGCCTGGATGTTGGCACCCCGCCACCAGCTGAGTTTTGTCCTGTACCAATGTCCATTAATGGTCATAATTCTTTGGATGGGGAGCAGTTGATGGAAGGATTTGGGTACAATGGTTGTGAGTCTTAAAAAGGAAAATGCCACCGGAGGTGAAGGAACAGCACCCACTGTTATCCAGAGGAGTGTGGAATGAGAAAAAGAATTAGGAAGTGAAATTGTGGGAGCTTAGCAAGGACTGAGGTACAGAAGATACTAGGAGTGATTGAATAAAATTCAAACTACCTGCTAAGATGAAAAATTGAGAAGTAGAACAGGGTTGGAATAGTTTGGGTTGCCCTCTAGACATCCTGGGCTGTACCGTTGGCATCCTTTACCTGAAGGAAAAGAGGACTACATGGAAAATGCCCTGGACACACCATCACCATCTTCTTTCACGACTGCTAAACTTTCAGATAGAAACAATTGATTTACAAGGTGTGCACCTCATTTCTATGCTCCTCTACACTTCTGATGCAGTTCTATCCATGCAGTGGTTAGAATTGCATTAAAATTGCAGAGTGGATTTCGTAATTTGGTCATCTCAGCTGGCTGGCCTTGTAGTTTAGGAATGGTTTGGATGCCTCCAATTATTATTATTATTATTATTATTATTATTATTATTATTATTATTATTATTATTATTTCAGGAATTTCTATACCGCCTTTCTCCCAGCGGACCCAAGACGTCTCACAACATAATTAAAATATGCGAAGTATCATAAGACCATTAGCTAAAACAGGCCATAAAAGTTGCACAATGCTTCATAGTATCATCCATCTTATAAACAGTTAAATTACATTAAAATCTTGCTAAGACTCCCACGTGCATCTAAAGTGCTAAGACTCGGTTAGAATTCAATTACACATCCTTCTACCCCTTAAATTCTGCTCCTGAAAATGCTGCAACCTCTGGCTTCTTGTGGCTTGGCTGTAGGACCAGTAAGCCTTTGTTCATTCATAGCAGTTGCTCCTACCCATTCTGTGGATTTCTCACATTTCTCACATTTTCCCTATTTTTATTACCTATGCTGTGAAATAGAGAATTGGTTTCTAATGAGTGTTCAAGGTCTGGGAACATAGATCACGTACTACAATGTATGTCTATACTCATTTGCTACTTTAACAGACTTTCCATCTTTCCTTAGAAAATTTGCACATTCAGTCCCAAGCCTTTCCCCAGACTCCTATGATTTCTTTGGTGTAAGCAACAGCACAGCAATGTAAACTTATATAATAACTTCTCATGTAGGCATGCCTTTTTGGCAAACATATCTGGCTATTTGCCTGGCCTTTTTCTAGATCTGCTCCACTGGTTCTCAACCGCAGATCCTTTGGAGCTCAACTCTTAGAATCAGTCACCATTGACTCACTGGTGGAGGCTACTGAGAGTTTAAATCTAAAACAATTGGAGGAAAAAAGGTTGAAAACCCCAGACCTAGACCGTAGTTAAAATCCAAAGAAACTGGAGAATCATAGTTGAGAAGGCCAAAAAAGGAGTTCACCAAAAGTACATAAAGATCCCAATTTGTATGCAACTTTATACTTAAAAAAGATTAAATTGAGGATAGCTTTATTGGATAATGCTTCCTTTCCTAGATATGTTGACTAATTTCCTCTTACACAAATATGGTGTGAGGTGTACCATCTGTAAGCTATGAAAGATGCCAATTGGGCTCTGTAGAAAAGGAGGCATTCCCAAAAGATCATTCACCATGGATCAGGTCCACTTGCCATTTTGTTTGTTGCCGTTAAGCACCCTGTTTTCTACCTCCGAAATCCTTGCACCCCTTGACTGGGCCGTCATTCGATCCGAGACAATGACTCCTGTGACCAGAGCATTGCATGACTGTTGTACCTCCTTTGCCCTGGGAGAGCGGGACTTAATTAGGAATGTTTTGATGACTTGAAACTTTCTGCATGGAGTGTGGGGCAGACTTTCTTCCTACAGCGTCGTTTCTGATCATCCGAGATAGAGAGGTGCCTCGAGGACAGTGTTGTGCCACTCTCGCTTCCCTGATGTGTCCGTCACTTTCCGTTCTCCATTTGCAGTATTAATGGCACCCTGCGTTCTCGGCCCCTCTTGCCCCTCCTGTCTTGATGTGAGGTGAATGATTGTGATCCCAGGTTGAAGTAGTCTGTAACAATTCCTTTGGAGCGACGAGAGGAAATTACCTATGTAGAATTACGCTGTATGTAATGTATATACGGAGAGAGAATGTATTTTGTTCATTTTTTTCTTAATAAAAAATCAAGCTAGTCTTGTGTGCTGGTCATATGAGTTGCTCCAAGCAAATGGGAGAAGCTTGGTTTTGCTGCTTAGTTAAGATACTTTTAAGAAGTGTGTATTGCTTGCAAATTTCATAAGCTGCTACACCATATTTATATGAAAGTGAGGCATTCCAGTCTAGTAGAAGCAGATATTCTCATTTGGAAGAGTTGCTTTGTTGGCTCAGATTAAGAGTTCCTAACCTAGCCAATCCTTTTGTACAAGGCCTTCTGTCAAGACCTCAAATGTGGCATGAGATTCTGCCTAATTTCTATCCACATTAGAACAGTACCTCTTTAAGCATTTTACCTCTATAGATATTGATGTTGAACTTTCCTCCTCCCTAATATTGTCAAATCCACCTTTTAATGTCTTCTTAAATGGGCCTCTGCCATAATGGTTTGTGGTGTATTTGGAAAATATTCGGCATGTCCTGATTCCATTGTCAATTTCATTGTATTTCTTGTCACCCTCAATTATAGTCGATAGGCCCTTGGTATCTGCAAGAGTTTTGCTCCAGGACCCCCATGGATACTAAAATCTGTGGATTATCAAGTCTCATTATATACAATGATGTAGTAAAATGGTTTCCCGCACATACAATGGTAAGGTTTTTTTTCCCAAAGTAGGAACCTGCCCCTATTCTTACCATGTTATTTCAGCGTTGAGTCCACGAATGTATCTCTCATTGATATGGGGGATTGTACTGTACTTTAATTACATGGGGGACTCTGTGGTCAATTACAAGTGTCCCCCCCCCCCCCCATTAACCAACAGAACATTTATTTGAAGCATTTCTTTCCAGCCCTCCCTTCTCACTTCACAGTGAACCACCCTGGAGAGAAAGACAATGGACAAAGCCAAAGCCATTGTGATGCCCAGATTTTGAGCTTGAGATACAGACCGGATACTAGGAAGCAGCAAGGATGAATGCGTGCTAAATTTGGAGCTAAATAGAGTTCAAACAAAAGAATAACTACAATATCAGAAGGCAGATCTTGTATGCAGCAAAAGTGAAATACATCAGCAGCTCACAAAAGAAGCTTTTCTTTATTGCTGGAAATAAAGTGGTGTCTTCAAAATATACTTTGTAGGAAAATGCAACAATAATATTTAAAATCCAGTTCCTTGTTAAAATTCCAGTGTATAGTAGACTCCCTGTTTCAGTGCACAAGAGCACTGCAGAAACCTGTACAATACATTTTACAATCAGCAGTAGAAGGGGTAATACATACATAATAGCACAGTCCAAATTACGAAAACAGTCTTCTTTTGAGGACCAGCAAAGTCTTGTACTTACATGTTGGCCCTGAACGTGAGAGAGAACAAATGTCTTCCTGCTGAGACATGAAGGTTGTATTGCAACCTGGGCACAAATCACACATTTTGCTCTTTCACTGGCTTCATACTGTGGTGGACTAACAGATAGATGGGACCTGAAACACTTTGTACAAAACAGAGAATGAAAATAGCAAATTAGAGCCAAAAATCATTAAAAAAAATTCTTCAGGGCATTCAATGTGCGTTAGAGGGATTTCCAAATTTCAATTTCACAGTGAGTATCACCCTTGAATGGGGAATTGACATCTAATAGATGTGGGCGAAACGTCAGAAGAGAATACTTTTGGAACATGGCCATACTGCCCGGAAAAACCCCTGTCATCCTGGCCATGAAAGCCTTCGACAACACATTGACATCTAATGTTTTCATAAAAGTTTTGAAAACTACATGATGACAACTTCATTGCCTTAACCAGAACTTGACATGGCTTTGCACAAGCCTCCCCACTCAATTTGATAAGTGGAAAGAAAATTGAGTATTTTTACACATGTTTCTAAACCCTTGGGCAAACTGCAGGGTCTTTCCACTCTTGAACTGCTCTTGAAAGACAAGTGCAGGAAAACCCAATACCTCCCAGTTCGTTGGGGGTACATCTTTAGCATCTTGACCATCAAGCTGAGTCTAATGTAGGAGCTGAATTTAATGTAATACAGCCCTCTAGCCTTCCGCTTTTACACACTCCTACTGAATAGTTATAAAATAAGTCCTTTAAATATGGCTGGGCTCTGCTTTCCTTACAAGTTCCACCCATTAATGCTCATTTGCTAATGAAAGGAGGACTAGAAGTGGTCTTCACCATCTTCATAATGACACTTTGGGAATGTGAACTACCATGTGTCTCTTAAACCTTTTAAGGCAAAGTCTTCCCAATTATGCCCACCATTTGTGACAATATATACCTTCAGGACTCTTCTGCCATATTGGTGGCCTTCTTATAGACACATTTGTTTCTAAATCTTTCTAATACAGAGGACCAATATCAGCAATGCTGCAAGTCTTGGGCTCTCATTATCAGGACAACCTGTATTTATGCAGGAAGATACGGCCACATGGACCTAAACACCCATAAGGTTCCTGTCTGATCTTGGAGGCTAAGCAAGGTCAGCACTGGTGAGTACTGGGATGGGAACTACTAATGAATACCAGGTGCCCTAGGCTGTATTTCAGAGGAATGAACTATCAGAACAATTCATTGCTTAAGAAAACTCTATGAAATTCATGGCGTTGTCATAAGTTGACAGGCAACTTGAAGGCATCTATGGCCACATTTCTGTGACGATGCTCTGGCTCATCAGTCAGGCTAAGAAAAAGATGCTATGTTTCCTTCTCTCATCGCTGACACAACAATCACTGTGAAATGCTTAATGCATGGCTTTGCCAGTGTTTGAGGATCCGACTATACTGTCCTAATCACCGCTTCATTGTCCATTGATTTGTGGTGGTGGAATCAAATGTGCCCTTTCTCTGCCTTAAAAAATGCTTGTACTTTCTCAAATCAGAATGACTCTCATAAATCTCCCTGCAAAATAAAGGAACGATCTGACATCCACCCATCCTGTTATCTCACACTTTCCCTGTTCATTTGGCCGACTCACGAAAAAGGCCATTTTGGTGTCTTCTATTAACGGAGCTTAAAGGAATTTTATCACATTCTTCATCTTTCTCTCCTGAATAGGGACTGGGTTGGGTTGCCTTTTGAGCAACTTCCCTTTGAAATATTTTTCTTGGCAAGCCGGATGAGAGAGAGATTCGCAACACTTTCCTGTATGGTATACAAGGAGACAGAAGGCAATGCCAGGAGATTTGGAAGAGGCAGACTTGTGCTCTTGGTCGCCTTAAGGCTTTGCTGGGAAGACCAAATAAGCAATCCTTAATCCTTATCAAATGCAATAATGAGGCTTAAATCATCCTTGGAAAGGGATGCCTGAAGCCTCCCTAGGTTTGGGCCGAGGCAGAATTTGCGAGTCTCCAGCAATGCGTACAATACTCTCTTCTGATGAAACAACAAACTGAAATATCCTGCTGTGTCTCCTTAGTGGTCAATTGCATTTCTCTTAGACAACAAACACTTGTCTTTGGAACAATCCTTATGCACACCCAGAGCCACAATTCTTACAATTAAAACAAAACAGTGCACATTTGAATCCCCTGTTTTTAAAGAAGAGGTCTTCTAGTACAGATTTGGGTTTTTTAAAGCCTTCTTGGCCTGTTTTCTGGCTCTCCTGCTTCTGAGTTTCAATTTAACCAATGTGAACGCAACATGCAAACTTCATGTTTTTCCAGTTTTATGGGGAGAGTGAAGCCGCCGGTCTGCAGCAACAAACACAACCAAGAGCATTACGTAATCATAACATTTGAAAAGACTTTGTGACTGCTTTTCAGCACGACTTCCCTTTCTCTTTGCCCTGTGCATTTAAAATGGCCATGATCCCAAAGCAACAGGGACCAGTCCTCCAGCGGGTAGACTTGACTTCGCTGTTTCAAAAGCGTGCGGGTTTCAAAAACCTCCCTGGCCTTGTGTGCACCTCAAAAGGCTTTGCACCAACTTCATCCAACTGTTGCCTTGACATTGCATCGGGTTCCTTGTGTCTAATTCACAGAACTGTACAGCTGGGAATCTATATTTGGCTCAGACTAACAGCTATACAGCATGAAGCTCAAATGTGTAGGTGTCTGGGTGCGCACTGGAGTGCCATGAGCCATAGGCCATCAGTCACTCTGCCATTGTGCAATGGAATGAATTGCCCTAAGTAATCTATATAATCATGTATAAGTATAGAAATGTTAGTCAAAAACGACCCCCAAAATCTGTCAATTTATCCATGGGCCACTTGAACTTTTCCCTCTTCAGGGAATGACTCTCAACTTATCCGTGGGTCATATAAAAATCCATAATTTAGGCCCCCAAACATGCCCTTGACTTAGATATGAAGTCATCTTATGCAAGAGTATACATGGCAGTAACATCACAACAACCTCAGGTGAATACAAACATTGTGAAAATACTCAATTGTATATCTTATAAAATCCACTTATAAAGACACAACTCTCATACTGAATTCCAGCCCACTTTAAAAAAAAACAAAAACGTAACAGCAAAGAAGAGATTTGGGGTGTGCCACATACTTGGGAGTTAAATCGAATGTCTCCGGCCTCAGCCATAATTTCCAAATTTATCCTCAGAAAAAATGCTTGGGAGGGAAGAGTTTAAATTCTCCTTTCTGCTGTACTGGTGAAAGTTCTCTTCCCAGAAGTAGTTTGTACCCATGCAATGCATATCATGATTTCTTATTATATATACAGTGAAATGGGCTGATGGATTAGTCGGGCATCTCAAAGGCACAAAATCTTTGTCTTCGGAAAGCAAAAGGTAGCTGATATTGCTGTAGCTTCTTTAAAAAGAGCCCTTTTAAAAATCAAATATCACAGCAAATTATTTTGAGGGCACATTAAATGTCATTCTCTTAGATGAATTTATACTGATTTGGCCCCAACACATTTTTTGGGAGGAGGCAGTAATGTTGGCAATTTAACTTTGGACAGATCTGTGGCAGAACGGAATATCTCATTTGCTATTTGTCTCACATGATTCCTATCCACAGGCAACTCCATCCTCCCAGCTGTGAAACAAAATGAAGCCACCAACTGGCTAATTCATCATTTATATTTTCTCTGGGTTTCCTGGAATTTTCTCTCCAAATTGATCCAAGAGAATGGCAGAACAACAGAGTCCTACTGGGTGAGACCAGAACCTTCTCTTTGACTCAATCTTGAGCCAGTTGAGATCCTACAGAAGCACACCAGCAGCCATGAGTAACCTCAGCTTCCATTCCATCTTCTTCAAGAACTGATCTACAGGTTCATGATGGAAGTAATAGGTAGCCATCCTGACTCAAAATCACAGATGATTGCTATAAACGTTCTCTACCTCCATCTAAATCCATCCCAATGAGCAGCCATTAGTTTCAGCCACATCCTGTGTAAGAAAGTCCTCCCTATCTCTCCTGAATCTATTTACCTTCAGCAGATGATCCTGAGTTTTAGTATTATGAGATGCAGAATTGCTTCTCCCTGCCATGCATAATTTTACATCTCTCTTCTAATCTCTCCACTTATTTGCCCTAAGAGAAACAGACCCCAATACTGTAACCTTAAAGAACCATGGTTTGAGTGTTGGATTGGGATAATGGTTCAAATTGCCTCTCAGCCACAGAAACCCGTTGGGTGGCCTTGGGTCAAGTCACTCTCCCACATCCCACAAGGAAGGTAATGGCAAACCTCCTCTGAAGAAATCTTGTGGCAGGTTTAGCTTTGGGTTGCCATAAGCGAGAAACAACTTGAAGGCACACAACAACGATGACAACCTTTGCTCATAGGTTGGTTGCTCCATTCTCTTAGTACTTAATTCTGTCCTCCTTCTGCAACAAAAATGACCTACACATCAGGACTTCTTAAGCTACGAGACAGGACTTATCAGTTATTCTTCCCAATGGGCCATGGACTGGTACCATATTTGTGCCCACTGAGAACAACTATTCCTCTTTAGTGTTGTCAGAGGCTTTCATGGCCAGGATCACAGGGTTGTTGTATGTTTTCCGGGCTGTATGGCCCTGTTCCAGAAGTATTATCTCCTGACATTTCACCCACATCTATGGCAGGCATTCTCAGATACCTCACAACCTCTGAGGATGCCTGCCATAGATATGGGCGAAACGTCAGGAAAGAATACTTCTGAAACATGGCCATACTGCCCGGAAAACATACAACAACCCTATTCCTCTTTTCTCTGGAGACTGGCTGCAGACTGCCACCGGTTTATGGTCTTTGAGTATCACCAATCTGCAGTAAAACTTATGAGCACAGTGCAGAAATGGGACTGTATGTACAAATGCATGTTGATCCATGCATGCCAGTCAGTACAAATCTCAGGTTGCCAAAAATGCTGCTTTGCTATGACCTCAAGCCTGGCCCAAAGATCAGGGATGTGACAGGGCAAATTGAGCTCTATATCTGTGGCCTTCATTGACAGCAGACACGTCAAATGCGAAAACAATGCCCTACCTCTGTTCTAAGAGAGGTCTGGAAGGGAATGAGAAGTTTATTTTCTACACCATTGACAACAGGCACGGGCAAACTGGGGCCTTACAGGTGTTTTGGACTCCAACTCCCATGATTCCCAAACACCTGGAGGTCCCAAGTTTGCCCGTGCCTGATCTACAATGACTCCGTGGGGCTTTAACATGCCGAGTTGAACATTTGCTTACATCTTTTATGTGCCTTCCTAGGATTCCCTCCGTCACGTCCCTGAGTGTGCAAACAGAAAGAGAAAATGACGTTCTTGGTCTGAACTAATCTGTCCTATTGCCATATTCAACGGTTCCTGAAAGGTGTCAAAAGCCATCGCTCCAGTTATGTGTGCACGAACTCTTCGGATTGTGACATTTTGCATATAAGGTTTAGCTTTGCATAATGTGCCCTGGTCCCACCGAACTGACCTCCATCCTCAAAACCCTTTCCATTGCTGGGATTCCCTTCCTTCGCTCTGCAACCACAAGGCCTAAAAGGAAACAGCTTTCGATCGATGGCAGGAAAGACAGCCTCCCGGTGGGTTGTGCCAATCTATCCATGTCCCTTTGCATCCACAAAAAGCCCTTTTTAACCCTTCTTGTCTGGTCTGGATTGTTCAGTTCTGAACCTTCCTGACGGTCCTAACCAACGTTTAAATAGGAGGCACTGTCTTCAATATATATATATATATCTATACACATACACATAAAAATTTGCTGGGAAAGCCAATGAGGTTTACAAACAAAACGAAATCGGCCACGGCGGACGCCCATCGTGAAGCTTTCTTGTAACCGCGATACTTCCTTTCCGTGTCGGCACTTGTGGCTGCAAGTTTTGAGTCTTCCATTTTTCAAATTTCAATTTTTTTGCTTAGTATGAAGTTCATCCTCTCCTTCTCTCTCCGACTCCCTTCTCTCCCGGTGTCTCTCTTCTAGGATTATAAATGCGTGTCCTCTTCCTCCTCCAGGTCCTCTTTCATCAGGCTGTCCATGGGGACGATCCAGCTGTCGGCAAGCTCCCCGTTCAGGTTCACCTTCTTCTCTTGCATTTCGGCCGAGGTCTCCATCACCTCCAGCGTCGGATTGTCGTGGTAGCCGTTCTCCATCGTTTGGAGCTCTTCCGTCAGGCGCTGCTGTGGAACGGAGAGGAAGGGACAGAAAAATGGTCTTTCTGGGAATTTGCAAGGTCTTCCGAGTTATTTTAGAGTGGAATTCCGACAAAGCAGGCATGGGTCAACTTTGGCCCTCCAGGTGTTTTGGACTTCAACTCCCACCATTCCTAACAGCTTCAGGCCCTTTCCTTTTCCCCCTCAGCCGCTTAAGCTGCTTAGCGACTGGAGATGGGCGGAGCCAAAGTGACAGCAAGTGGGGTTTCTATATGTGTGGAATAATATCTGGGTGGGAGAAAAAAGTCTTGCCTGTTTGGGGCAAGTGTGAATGTTGCAGTTGGCCAGCTTGATTAGCACTGAATAGCCTTGCAGCTTCAAAGCTTGATTGCTTCCTGCTGGGGGGAATCCTTTGTTGAGAGGTGTTAACTGGCCCTGATTGTTCCTTGTCTGGAATTCTCCTGTCTTTTGAGTGTTGTTCTTTATTTACTATCCTGATTTTAGAGTTTTAACTCATCCCAACAGCCTGGAAAACTCACAGCAACCCAGATTTTTAATTTGCCAAATTCACAACTAAAAATGGGCAATTCCTGGGAATGGTTGAAGGGTTACCTGGTCCTTCCTCCGGGAAATGCGCTGGTGGCAACAGCCATAGATAGCGGCCACGAGGAGGAGAGAGGCCGCCATGCAGACGATGGTGATGATCAAGGGCAGGCTGAAGGGGTCATCACCGTTGTCCAGGGGTTTCCCAGCATAGGTTAGGTTGGTCAGGCCAAGCTGTTGAAAGAACACACAATGAATGGGAAGGAGTGACAGAGTGGCCAAAGCGTCCGTCGTTATGACGTCTAAAGCCACAGCTTTGAGTTGGGACTCAAAAGAGCAAAACATCTGGAGGTCACCCACCGTGGGCTTAGGAATGGGGGATACATTGAGAATGGTTGCCCTCTTCCCAGCTTACCTTCTCCAGTTCTCCAAGGACCAGAGATTCTGATAATTCATCATCTACAGAGTGTGCTAATGGAGGAGGGAAGGAGAAGAGAAAAACAACAGTTTTATCCCAGATTTTTATAGTTTTTCAATGAATATCTCATAGAATCTCAACCAATTCAACATAGTTTGTGGCACCCACAAAAATTAAGTTTCTGGAGTATAACAACTACAGTAGAGTTGCACTTATCCAAGCTTCACTTTTCCAAGGTTCTGTATTATCCAAGGCAGTAGTCATTGTTTTTGTAGTAAATGTTGCAATGTTTTGGTGCTAAATTCATAAATACAGTAATTACATAACATTACTGTGTATTGAACCGCTTTTCCTGTCAATTTGTTGTAAAACATGATGTCTTGGTGCTTAATTTGTAAAATCATAATGTAATTTTATGTTTAATAGGCTTTTTTCTTAATCCCTCCTTATTATCCAAAATTTTCACTTATCCAAAATTCTGCCGGCCCGTTTATCTTGGATAAGTGAGACTCTACTGTACTTTCAAAGCAAGTACTGCACAATTAAACAGGAAATAACACTTTCAAACCAGGAACTGATCCCCCCCCCCCCCAGATTTTTGCTCCATAGTGTAATGGACCTCTTCTGAAGACATGATCAAGCCAAGACTTCAGGAGACAAGGCTTCAAATAAGTTCTCAGACATAAAAACCCACAGGTCGTACTCTTTCAGCATTAGAGGAAGGTGTTGGCAATCTTCTATCTATAGAAATCTTGCAAAAAAAAAACTGTAATAAGTTTATGTTGTGGGAGGCTTTCATGGCCAGAATCGCTGGCTTGCTGTGAGTTTTCTGAGCTGTACGGCCATGTTTCAGAAGCATTCTCTCCTGACGTTTTGCCCACATCTATGGCAGGCATCCTCAGAGGTTGTGAGGTGTGTTGGAAACTAGGCAAGTGGGGTTTATTTATCTGTGGAATGATGTCCAGGGTGGGAGAAAGAACTCTTGTCTGTTTGAGGCAATTGGCCAGCCTGATTAGCATTGAATAGCCTTGCAGCTTCAAAACCTGCTTCCTGCCTGAGGGAATCCTCTGTTGGGAGGTGTTAGCTGGCCCTGGTTGTTTCCTGTCTGGAATATCTGTGGAATAATGTTCAGGGTGGGAGAAAGAACTCTTGTCTGTTTGAGGCAAATGTGAATGCTGCAATTAGCAACCTCGATTAGCAATGAATGGCCTTGCAGTTTTCAATAAACAAAGAACACTCAGGAACCAGGAAACAATCAAGGCCAGCTAACACCTTCCAACAAAGGATTCACCCAGGCAGGAAGCAGCTAGGCTTTGAAGCTGCAAGACTTTTCAATGCTAATCAAGGTGGCCAGTTGCAACATTCACACTTGACTCTAACAGACAAGAGTTCTTTCTCCCACCCTGGACATTATTCCACACATATAGAAACCCCACTTGCCCGTTTCCAACAGACCTCACAGCCTCTGAGGATTCCTGCCATAGATGTGGGCGAAGCGTCAGGAGAGAATGCTTCTAGAACATGGCCATACAGCCTGGAAAACTCACAGCAACCCAGTGATTCTGGTCACGAAAGCATTCGACAACACATTGGTTCAGATTTTTGGAGAGAAATGTGTGCGAAACGTCAGGAGAGAATGCTTCTGGAACATGGCCATACAGCCTGGAAAACCCACAGCAACCCTATGATAAGTTTGTCACAGGGCAGTCATATGTCAGAAATAACTTGGAGAAAAATATCAACAGCAAGAGGACATGAGGGTGGAGGAGACAAAAACAATGCACATGAAAAGTCAAACCAGGCATGGGCAACCTTCAACCCTACTGTTAGGAATTGTGGGAGTTGAAGTCCAAAACACCTGGAGGGCTGAAGTTTGCCCATGCCTGCCCTATATTTTGAGAGACAGCAGTATATCCCAAACTGTGGCTGACCACAAGGGGGCAGCAGAGCACAGGAAGAAAAGCCTCCCCGAAAAAAATCTATTTGTCACCTGTTGCAAAAGAGGAAAAGAAAGGGTGATTCCACCTCTATTCATGTACAAACCTCTACTCAACCTGTTGCTCTGAGTCTCTTTTCAGAGAGTAATAGTGGGATATGAATATATATATATATATATATATATATATATATATATATATATAGTGCTTGCAAACCTAAACCTCTTTCTATGCTACTAATAGGACATAATCCTTTATTGCATCTGATGGCAGCAAAGCAGTTTAGTGGGAGAAAAACTAGCCACAAAGCCTTCCAACTCTCCTGGTTTGGCAGGGACAGTCCCAATAAATTATACTTATTTATATCCTGCTTTTATCTCTTCATCAAAGGCTTTCTTTCGTGTCAGGAGTGACTTGAGAAACTGCAAATAGCTTCTGGTGTGAGAGAATTGGCCCTCTGCAAGGACGTTGCCCAGGGGACGGCCGGATATTTGATGTTTTAAACTTCTCCCATGTCTCTGAGCTAGAGCTGACAGACAGGAGCTCATCACGCACCCTGGATTCGAACCACCGACCTTTTGGTCAGCAGTCCTACTGGCACAATGGTTTAACCCTTCGTGCCACTGGGTGCTCCATCAGATGCTTTAATAATGTCTCAATTTCTCTCCTCTGACACTTAAGCAGGAAATAACACTTTCAAACCACGAACATGATTATTTTTTTTGCCTTTGCGTTAGGTAGGTAAAGGTAAAGGTTTCTCCTGACGTTAAGTCTAGTCGTGTCTGACTCTGGGGGTTGGTGCTCATCTCCATTTCTAAGCCGAAGAGCCAGCGTTGTCCGTATACACCTCCAAGGTCATGTGGCCATTGGCATGACTGCATGGAGCACCGTTACCTTCCCACTGGAGCGGTACCTATTGATCTACTCACATTGGCATGTTTTCAAACTGCTAGGTTGGCAGAAGCTGGGGCTAACAGCAGAAGCTCACTCCACTCCCGGAATTTGAACCTGGGACCTTTCAGTCAGCAGCTCAGTGCTTTAACACACTGCGCCACCAGGGCTCCCAGAACAGAGGTAGGGCATTGTTTTCACACTTGACATGGCTGCTGTCAATGAAGGCCATTGATCTACTCACATTGGCATGTTTTCGAAGTGCTAGGTTGGCAGAAGCTGGGGCTAACAGCGGGTGCTCACTACGCTCCCCGAATTCGAACCTGCGACCTTTCCATCCACAAGTTCAGCAGCTCAGTGCTTTAACACGTTGTGCCACTGGGATCTTTGCATTATCGGAGCAAAAATAGTTTGCAGTCCCATATACAGTGTTCCCCCGCTACTTTGCAGACTCGCTGTTTTGTGGGGAAACGGGGGTGTATTTAAACATTATTTTAATTGTTATGCAGCCTTTCTCCCCCAGTCCGGAGCAAGGGCCCAGCCGGCGCTGGTAGGGAAGGGTTCACTAGCTCCCCGGGGCTTGCAAGGGGGAGAAAGGCCACATAACAATTAAAACAATGTATAAATATTAAAATTAAAATAGTGTCCCTACTTCGTGGATTTTCAGGTCCTGGAACGGAACCCCCGCGATAAGTGAAGGAACGCTATACTCTAACACGATTCCCAAGAAAAAGCAGCAAAGCACAGATTTGGAAGTTCTCAATGTAAACTCAAGAGCCCTCGACGTTGCCCAAGATACCTACTTGTGACAGACACGCGGAGGACGGCCAGTTTCTTGGGGTCATCGGAGACGGAGGCGAAGCTCCCCGTGCAATCATCTCGGCTCTTGTTGAAGTTGGACTTCACGGCCCGGCAGAGTTCGTGCAGGAGGGGCTCCTTCAGCGGGCTGCCTTCCAGGCTGCTCTGCAAGAGGGAAACACACTCATCCTGGTCAGGGCTCCTCTCATGACAACCTGCTTGTGTCTGGCTCACAATAAACCCACGAACCCCTTTTCTCAACATCAATGATAGCCTTCAAAGAGGCCAGGGAATGAAATGTCATGAGATGAGACATCTCCAGGTAAGTACAGAGCAGTTACGAACAAATAATTGTAGGTTATATACACATACCCGCAGAACCTCTAATTTGCAGTTTCACTTACCCAAATTTGGGGGGGAATTTGTGAGATCCTCCAAGGGATTTCTATAGTACGCTTCCCCCAGAGGTTATTAAAGAATTGCCCTGGAAGACCTCACAAGTGTCAGAGCATTTGCAGCACAGCGGTAGTTGGATGGAAGCAGTGGAACGCAGAACGAGGAGACACTCAGAGACGTTGGTAAAACTATTTACAAAGTTTTGCTCTATGCAGCAGTAATCAACACAAACAGACTTGCAGATGACAGATGAACACAGGACTGCTCTGTTCTCCAACAGAACTTGACTCGAACTCTAGGCAGACAGAACTCAACTAAACAGAACTGAACTGATGTAATCGTTATGCACAAACACTTGTGTCAGGATACTCCCTAGTTCCAGCCACACATCAAGGTCATCCTAGCTTCTTGGCAATTAACTCTTTCCACATTATGGTACATTCTGGATGATGCAATCAGTTGCAATACAAGCATGGCACAAACTGCATTTAAACACTATCAATACACAAATCCCACATTAACAACAAGTTCCTAGAGAAGATGGCTAGACTAGATGGACCTTGTGGTCTCTTCCAGTCCTGAGAATCTCTAGAATAGATCATCCAGCACAACTCTTCAGTATGCTGGAAATATTAGCAAATTTAATGGTGTTTGGTCACATCCATAGTTCCACTGAACTTCCAGCAAAGTATCCCTCATGCATACAGGAGTTTCATTGGATTCTCAATTGTCCAAAATCCTCTAATGAAAAAAGAGAGATGTAAGACTTGAGAGGGCAGTCATGAAGGATCTAGTTCAGGCATGGGCAAACGTTGGCTCTACTGACTGTTAGGAATTGTGGGAGTTGGAGTCCCTTGGAGGGATGTTGAAACATGGTAGGATTGGTGTGTGATGTATAGTTTTTTCCTTTCTCAATCATGCCCTCCCTATGCTGCTGTGCACCAGACTGTCTCAGAGGCAAGCTAGAAAAAAATCAACCCAAACATTGCAGAGTCTTTATTGGTTCTCAGCAGTTTTTATATCACAGCCTGACCTTATGCCTCTAACTGTTTAAGAAAACGCTTTCGTTCTGTTTTCATCCAAACTCATACTAGAGGGTTATAATCTTGACACATTGCTTTATCTGCAGCTACTCAGGATCCCCGATCCCCTATCTGTTAAAGGCATATACAGAGATATACCCATGACGGTAACAGATATCAGCAACAGATGTTCTGCAAGAAGCAAGAGAATCATGGCAAGAGAAAGAGCACGTGCTTGCTGCCTTCTTTTATACCCATTGCTCCTCATCAGCCAGGGACAAAAATGAATGATACAACCCTCAACATGCCTGTCACATTGTCATGACTCAACGTCTTCAGTATGTCCCTCAAATTCCACATTATCACCCACTTAACTCTATCAGTAGGTGTGCGACCACATGTCCATTAGAACTGCATTTTCCACCAGTTTTACACAATGAGGTTACACCCAATGCATTCCTATCTAACAGTGCATTATCGACCTAACAAAAGTTTTCCCATGCTTGATCTAGTCCCTCAAGTGCAAAAATATATCATTACATACCAATGTCAACTGAAGTCCTGCCATAGCATTTTCTATTTCTAGGTATGGTTGTGAAAGCTGGGTAGTGAAAATAGTTGTCAAGAAGGCAATCAGCACATCCGAAATGTGGTGCTCAGGAAGGATTCTGTGGATCCCATGGACTTTTAAAACACCAATGAATGCATCTAAGAAGAAACCAGGTCTAAAGCCAAAACGCTTACACTGAGGCTATCGTACTTTGGGCATAAACACACCACGAAACAACATGACTCAATGGAAAAGACAATAAGGCTCTACAAAGTGGAGAACAGTAAGGAAATAGGAAGACCCCTCTACAGGTGGATTTATTCAATCCAGTTGGAAGACCTAAGATAACCCAGTCATAGGATTGTCAGAAGTCAAAGCTGACTTGACAGACAGCAACTACAACTAATTATTTAAAAAGCATCCAAGAAGGGAAAACTCACATGTTTTCCTGGTATAGTTTCTGACGGTTTTATTTATTTATCGTGTCAGAAATGAATTGAGAATACAGTTATAATGTATAGAAAAACCACAAACAAAGTTCAAAACTTGGCCGGTCACCCCTCCCCGCAGCTGCGCATTGTCGCCAAAACACTGCGTTGAGGATGCAAGTGGCAGAGTTTTGTGGGGAAGGAGTTGTCAAGCTCATTCATCACTATGATAAGTGCCTAGATTTGAATGGCGACTATGTTGAGAAGTGACATTTGGGTGTGGCTTTCAACTGCATATGGTAAATGTTTTTTTCCTATACTTTGTTCATTTTTAATTCCAAAACGTAATCTACTTTCTGGATAACCCTCGTACATAACAAATAACTAGTGGAGCCTTGAAGAAGGTTGCTATTTCCAACATCTCCTAGGATCCTAGGCTGTAAAAGTTATTAAAGTCATGAGAAGGTTGAGAGTCTGGGGGAGAAAAACATTCCCCAAGTCGAATGTCTGACAAAGATTTACTTCCTAGGGCTATATTATTTTTTTTTTCCTATTTCCATCCACAGGCTGTTTGACCCAGTTGTTGGGGAGCAAAAGTCATAAAGAAACCTCTATTTAAAATTTGGAGCTCGATCGGTTTTGGACAACGTCCTCACCATGACATCCCTACCGCTCTTTATCGAGAGGCTGCAGCTTGGAGAATTACAGGAATAGCAACTCCCATGAGGATCCGTCACGGAGCAAGGGAGGGGCCGCTTCCTTGCTCCCCTCAATGTTCATAAAGGTCACGTTTCCAAAAAAAGAGACACGGGAGAGGGTGTGGGCTGGGATCACAATAAAGCCGGACTTTCCCTTTTTCTTTAGCGGCACATGAATGATAGCACTGGTTCAAGGACACAAGGAATGGACAAACTTGGGCCCTCCAGGTGTTTTGGACTCCAACTCCCACAATTCCTAACAGCCTACCGGCTGGGAGTTGAAGTCCAAAACACCTGGAGGGCCCAAATTTGCCCATGCCTGGTGTAGATCGAGGGAAGTCAATAGTCCCATTCTATCTGCTTTGGTCAGACCTTCTGGGCACCAAAAAATCAAGAAGGATATGGACAAGCTGCCTACACCCAAAGTTACGTTTCCAAGCTCCTTTGTCTCTCCTGGCACTTTCTGTCCCCGGGATGGAGGGGAGGGATGTCGGTGGCTCCAGATCTTGTCTAAATATTTTGCAGAAAGGCGCTGGGGAGGAGGAGGTGTCGAGGGAAGGGACAGGAAGCAGGAAGGAACAGACTCCCCAGGCTGTATTGTTAAGCCTGGGTTGTTCAAGGGAGGGTGGGCGGGGTGGCCAAAAGAAAGAAGCAAGAAAGGTCTCCATGAGAATAGAGCCGCTTCGGAGTAACCCTTCGGCCTCACAAAGATGTTCTTGTGCTCCTGTGTACCTTCAAGTCCCCTGTTGACTTATGGAAAACTTCATAGGCTGTTCTTAGTCAAGTATTGCTCAGTAATGGTTTTGCCAATTACTTCTCTTAAACTTAACCTAGAGCATATTGCAAGTCTAGAATACCATTATTAACCAAAGCTGATCTTGCTTAGCTTCCAAGACAAGAGCTTACATTCCCTTCTAAAAGAAAAATTGGGAGGGAAAACACCTTGATTATACAAGGGTTGAATGAAAAGTAATGCCTCCACCTTCGTAACTCCTCAACAGATGGCAGTACAGTGTTCCCTCACTTATCGCTGGGGTTAGGTTCCAGGACCACCTGCAATAAGTGAAAATCTGCAAAGTAGGGACACTATATTTATTTTAATATTTATACATTATTTTAGTAGTTATAAACTATTTTAAGTCTTTGTCAACAAATCGTGTGTTGATAAATTGCCTCCTTCTCCTCCTGTTGCCGCTTGGGCTCCTTTTCTCTCCCTTTGGCTTCTCCTTCCTCCCTTCCTTAGGCGGTAAATTGTAATTTTTTATGATTTATAATAGTCTTTTAGAGTTTATTGAAAAACTGCAAAACAGCGAATCCGTGAAAAGTGAACCGCGATGTAGTGCTGGAACACTGTACTGGTATGTGGCAGGTAGATTCTCCTCTACAGTTCCATTTGGTGGAAAGCCTTAGCATTGAACGGTTGTGTTGTTAACATGTGAAGTATAGAACCCTGTGCAGACGGTTGGTCAATGCGACGTAAGCAACGTGCAGTTATTGAATTCTTGACAGCAGAAGGTGTCACCCCAAAGGAGATTCATCAGAGAATGCAAGCTGTTTATAGTGATTGTGTTGATGCGAGTCCTGTGCGTCGTTGGGCGAGTAAGTTTAAAGATGTTGAGGTGGGAACATCTGACTTGCATGACAAAGAGTTGTATGTCCTATGACAGAAACCACCAAGTTTCACAAGCAGAAGATTGACAGATTGATTCAGGACGATTGCCATATCACTCAGAGAGAAATTTCTTTCAAATGATTTTTTATTGTGATTTACAACAAACAAACAAACATATATTAACACTAAAACAATACAACAATAACTGTGTGGGGAACGGGGGGGGGGGGGAAGGGGGTGGAGGGGGGTAGGGAAGGGAGGGGGTGGGTGGGTGAGTTGACTTCCATTTTTGGTTCTTCTTAAATCTTTAAATCAATCTTTACTTGTTTGTATTTTATTCTTTAAATAGTCCTCAAAGTTGGTCCAGTCAGTAGCTTTCAATGTCGTTCCATTCGTTCTTTTGATCAGAAAGGATAGTTGATCCATATTTTTGATTTCCAATATTTTATCTAACCATAATTCTTTTGTTGGTGTTTGTGTAGATTTCCAGAATCTTGTGATCACGAGTCTTGCTGCGGTAATAAAGAAAGTAAAAAGTTTGTCTGTATTGGGATCAATCTTATCTTTGGGGTCATATAAACCTAACAGGAGCAGTTCTGGTTTTTTAACAAATTTAGTCTTTAAAATTACATTACTCTCCTCCAGGATATTAGTCCAAAATCTTTCTAATTTTCTACATTTCCACCACATGTGGAAGTAGGAACCTGTTTGGGTTTTACACCTCCAGCATTTGTTATTTGTATTTTTATACATTAGACCAACCTTTTTTGGTGTTAAATACCACCTATGTATGAGTTTGAGCCAATTCTCTTTCAGGTCTACGGCATATGTATATTTGATTTTTTTATTCCAAATTGATTCCCATTCATGCATCTGAATAGGTCTTTCTATGTTTCTTGCCCATAGTATCATTGCATTTGTTACTGTCGCCGTCTCAGTATCCCATGACAGTAGATTATTGTACATTATAGTTATATTTTTCTTGTCAATAAGGATAAATTTATCCCAGAATCCCTGTTCTTGCTCAAAACCCACCAGTTTATCTCTTTTGTAAGCCTCTTTAATTTGGAAATACTGATACCAGGACACGTTTTTGTTTATCGCTTGTATTGTTGTTAGTTCCTTCAATTTTGGCGGGGTTTTTTTATCATTTGCTACAATTAACAGTTCTCTATATGTCGGCCAATTCCTCCAACCCAAAAATCTTCTGTGGTCGGCTTCTATTGGAGATAGCTATACTCAGAGAGAAATTTCAAGCATAATTGGTATTTCACAAGAACGTGTGGGTCACATTATTGCTTTGCTTGGCTATCGGAAGATCTTTACTCGATGGGTCCTGTGAGACACTGGTTGCGGAAACAGAGTGTCGACTTCTTCCGTGACGGCTTCAGAAAACTTGTTCATTGTTGGCAGAAATGTATCCAATTGTCTGGTGATTATGTGGAAAAGTGAATAGTGTGGTGTCGGAGGCTTTCTTACCATACATCAAGGGAACCACTGACCACATAGGCAAACTGAGGAAGAAGCACAACCTACAAACTATCTACAGACCCAAAAAGAAAATCCAACAAATGCTACGGTCAGCGAAGGACAAGAGGGATCCTCTCTCTTCTGCAGGAGTCTACCAGATACCATGCAGCTGTGGACAAGTCTACATAGGGACCACCAAACGCAGCATTGTCCAAACAAGAGTCAAAGAACATGAAAGGCACGGCAGACTAATTCAACCAGAGAAATCAGCCATAGCAGAGCATTTGATGAACCAGCCTGGACACAGGATATTATTTGAGAACACAGAAATGCTTGACCACTCCAACAACTATCATGTCAGACTACACAGAGAAGGCATTGAAATCCACAAGCATGTGGACAACTTCAACAGAAAGGAAGAAACCATGAAAATGAACAAAATCTGGCTACCAGTATTAAAAAACTCAAAAATCAGAACAGTAGATGGGAAGCAACACTCTGAGGGCAGAGGAGCCCCAAGGATGGCTAATGACTCTGAACAAAGGATGCCCCCCAGGCAAGAGACAAACCTTTCCAATGCTGGGTTGTTGTATGTCTTTCGGGCTGTATGGCCATGTTCCAGAAGTATTCTCTCCTGACGTTTCGCCCACATCTATGGCAGGCATCCTCAGAGGTTGTGAGGTATGGAGAAACTAAGCAAGGAATGTTTATATATATATCTTTGGGAAGTCCAGGGTGAGGGAAGAACTCTTGTCAGTTGGAGGCCAGCGTAAATGTTCCAGTTAATCACCCTAATTTGCATTGAATAGCTACATCTACTAGCTACAACATACAACAACCTAAAGTGAATAGTGGTAGTTAAAGAGCACATTCTAAGGAATATTTCTGCACTTGATTTATTAAAATATTCCCATCCAAACCCAAGTCACGAAGGTGGAGGCATTACTTTTCATTCAACCCTCATATACACTCCACTTGCCTCACCTCCAACAGAACCTCTGAAGATAGGCCCGGGCTGTGGCACAGGCAGGAGAGCAAGCCAGTGCAATTAACTGCAATGAATCACTCTGACCAGGAGGTCATGAGTTCGAGGCCCGCTCGGAGCCTATGTTTGTTTGTCTTTGTTCTATGTTAAAGGCATTGAATGTTTGCCTATATGTGTAATGTGATCCGCCCTGAGTCCCCTTCGGGGTGAGAAGGGCGGAATATAAATACCGTAAATAAATAAATAAATAAATAAATAACAGCCACAGATGCAGGTGAAACGATAGGAGAGAATGCTGCTGGAAAAATGGCCATGCAGCCCCAAAACCTCACAGCAAAAGAATGTACTGTTCTTGAAAACAACCCAGCAAAGGCCACCCTGGTAATACAGCGTGCCTATTTTGCATTTTTAATACATAAAACTTGTTTTGGAAATCTGAATATAGGTCTGGAGGGAAATTAAGTTCCAGGAAGGGTCATTTTAAGTACACGCTGGGGACACAGATGAGGGACAGTCGTAAAGGCAGTGCTTTCCAGCCGGGAGTAGCAATGCCGAGTCCGTTCCTGGTCTGACTGGACGAGGCCCATTTCCCTTCGTATTTCTTCCCGCCACCACCACTTTGCACCCTTGTAAGCCTTTGAAGTGCTTCGCATTCTTTGGCGAGACTTAACAGGCTCTGACAATCTGAGCTAATCTCCTTCCCACACTGGCAGGAACCTAAAACTAACATCCCACCCCAAAATGAGGTAATGGCACTTGAATCAACAAAAGGGAGTACGAGACAGATGTAACATAGGCATGGGCAAACTTGGGCCCTCCAGGTGTTTTGGACTTCAACTCCCACCATTCCTAACAGCCGGTAGGCTGTTAGGAATGGTGGGAGTTGAAGTCCAAAACACCTGGAGGGCCCAAGTTTGCCCATGCCTGGTGTAACATTTGCAACATTTGTAAGTAATCGCCTTGCTGGTTTCCAAGAAGCAGCTGCGTGCAAAACAGCAGGGAAAGCAAAGGAGGTCAAGGAAAGGGAAGGCACGGACGAGGCAGCTCTGAAATGATGAATTATATATTTGCAACAGGTGTTGGGAAAGTCATTGGAGATGCTCTCCGGGTGATGCTATCGCACAGCGGGAACATGAAAGGAAGCAGAAATCGTTCATTCAGTCACCGAGGGGTGCCTCTTCTTTTTTGCCAGGGAACCGGGATACAATGACACCATACAATTACATTTCCAGGAGGTTTAGGGACACAAGATTGTTGCCAAAGTGGAGACATCACGAATAAAAACACCTCCTTGAAATGAGAGGACATTCTTTAGAAATCTCTAGATATTTGTCACGTCAAGAAAATTGGGAATACAGCTATAATGTAGAAAGAACCCACAAACAAAGTTAAAAATTTGGCTAGATTTTCTTTGACCAGAAGTTTGCCACTTGGAGTGTATCTGGTATTGCTATATGAAGTTCCTCCATTGTGCATGTGGCCGGGCTCAGGTTGCATTGTAGTAAGTGGCCTGTGGTTTGCTCTTGTTGTGGACTCCACTTTGTAGCCCCATTTCTTAAGGTCTCTGCACCTCGTGGTGCCAGAGCGTGGTCTTTTCAGCACCTTCCAAGTCGTCCAGTTTTCTGTGTGCCCAGGAGTCTCTCATTCAGCTTCAGTCATTGATTGAGGTTCCCGGTTTTAGCCTGCCACTTTTGGACTTTTGCTTGCTGAAGTGCTCCTGTGAGTATCTCTGTAGATCAGTGGTTCTCATCCGGTCTCAGCCACTCATTGAGGTTCCGGGTTTTAGTCTGCCACTTTTGGACTCTTGCTTGCTGAAGTGCTCCTGTGAGTATCTCTGCAGATCAGTGGTTCTCATCCGGTCTCAGCCACTGATTGAGGTTCCGGGTTTTAGTCTGCCACTTTTGGACTCTTGCTTGCTGAAGTGCTCCTGTGAGTATCTTTGTAGATCAGTGGTTCTCATCCAATCTCAGCCACTGATTGAGGTTCTGGGTTTTAGCCTGCCACTTTTGGACTCTTGCTTGCTGAAGTGCTCCTGTGAGTATCTCTGTAGATCAGTGGTTCTCATCCAGTCTCAGCCACTGATTGAGGTTCTGGGTTTTAGCCTGCCACTTTTGGACTCTTGCTTGCTGAAGTGCTCCTGTGAGTATCTCTGTAGATCAGTGGTTCTCATCCGGTCTCAGCCACTGATTGAGGTTCTGGGTTTTAGCCTGCCACTTTTGGACTCTTGTTTGCTGAAGTGTTCCTGAGAGTATCTCTGTAGATCGGTGGTTCTCAACCAGATGTTTCTGGCCTTCAACTCCTAGAAATCCCAACAGATGGTAAACTGGCTGGGATTTCTGGGAGTTGTAGGCCAAAAACATCTGGGGACCCCAGGTTGAGAACCACTGCTGTAGATCTTAGGAAGCTGTTTCTTGATTTAAGGCATTAGCATGCTGGCTGATATTGGAACAGAGGATGGGCTGGAGATGTCAATGCCTTGGTCCTTTCATTATTGACTGCTACTTCCTGGCGGATGTCAAGTGATGCAATACCAGTTAAGCAGTATAATTTCTCCAGCGGTATATGGTGTAGGGTTAGGGTTAGGGTTGATAATGTCTCATTAAGAGCCACATCCACTGTTTTATTCCATACTGGGCATGGGTATTCAGCAGTGAAGTAGCAAAGCACAAGGGCAGATGTCTTCACTGTGTCTAGTTGTGATCCCCAGGTTGATATCTTATGATATTATTTCTAGCACTCACTTTTTGCTTGACAGTCAAGCAGTTCTTCTTGTAAGTCACAGGATGGTCCAGAGTGACTCCCAGGTATTTTGGGAATGCGCCAGTGGGATTCCTTCTCTAAATGAGTCACTATGATCAACTACCAGTGGAAGTTGACTACAGGTTGCACGGGAGGACCTAGAGATATCTAAAAGAGACTATATGAATCAAATCTGCCTACAACCAAACCTGTTAAATGTAAACCTGCAAATGTGATGGACCAACCATATTGGACCACAAGAAGATCCAACCAGTCCAAACTCCATGAGATAATGCCCAATGGCTGCTCACTGGAGGGAAGGATATTAGAGGCAAAGATGAAGTTCTTTGGCCACATCATGAGAAGACAGGAAAGCTTGGAGAAGAGAATGATGCTGGGGATATTGGAAGGAAAAGGGAAGAGGGGCCGACCAAGAGCAAGAGCGGGGCCGACCAAGAGCGCTGGGCTGTGGTGCAGGCTGGTTAGCAGCCAGCTGCAACAAATCATTCTGACCAAGAGGTCATGAGTTCGAGGCCAGCCCGTGCCTGCGTCTTGTCTCTATCTTTGTTCTATGTTATGGCATTGAATGTTTGCCTTTTTGTGTGCAATGTGATCCGGGGACTCAGGGCGGAATATAAATGCTGCAAATAAATAAACAAATAAATAAGATGGATGAATGGTATCCTTGAAGTGACTGGCTTGACCTTGAAGGAACTGGGGGTAGCGAAGGCCAACATGGACTGGTCCATGAGGTCACAAAGAGTTGGAAGCAAGTGAATAAATAAACAACAACAACAACCATATCGCACTTTGATACCATGTTTGCTGGTATCAAACACTGTGTTTCACTGTGTTTCTTAATATCTAATTGCATATGTTTCTATGCTATTCTGATGCTTGTAAATTTTATGTTGCTGGTCATCGACCGTAATAAATAAATAAATGTTTGCGATCATATGTCCATCTGAAGGAATTGTAGGATTTATATTGTCAGAAAGTATTCAGATTTATCTGCCAGGTATCTTTGGAGCCTCAACAAAGTACAAATTCCAGAACTCCTTAGGATGCAGCCATGAAAGCTGGTTGCATCAAAGTGCTATAATGCTGCACTGTGAAAGAGACCAGGATAATGTCCTTTTCCCTCCTTTATCATCGACTATACACCTGCATAGATAGAGAAGACCTTCATCTGGAATGGGATGCTTTCAGTCTTCATTGTTTGTTGTGAAACACATACAAAAAAGAGTCATATGTCTTGTGATATCCACTCCCTGAGGCAGAGCTGGGAACTGGAACCGAATTATTATTATGGTTGTATAGATAATGATGAGAACTAGTAAAAACAAGGGGGCATGAAACATCTCTATGTGTTGCATTAGTATCCGTTTTAGAAAAACAATTACTATGTTATCATTAGCATTTCAGATTGGAACTATAACCCTATGGAAATAAAAGCTGCAGATGTCCCGGCTTGGCTGCCAGAATGATATCGCAGCTGCTGTAGCTGTAAACACTAGGAAGGAGAACCGAAAGAAGCCGGGCATATTTACACACTCAGGATTAAGCTTAGTGGGGGATGCAGCTCAAAACGTGGAATGCCGTTGGGAACAAGTAATGAGATAACATTAGCTCTATTGCATTTTAAAGCAGTAACATGTTTCAGCCTGAGAGTCCTTTATCCAGAATTTGAAAATCCCTAAATACTTGGAAATCCAAAACTGCCCACATGAGTGACTGAAATAACAATAACTTTGGCTTTCTAGTGGTTCAAAGGATACAAACTTAGATGCGCAAAATTATTTAAAAATATCGTATACAACTTCCTTTAGAGGTGATGTGTACAAGGTGTATTGAGACCCCGGTGGTGCAGCAGGTTAAACCACTGAGCTGCTAAACTTGCTGACTAAAAGGTTGTAGGTTCGAATCCAGTGAGCAGGGTGAGCTCCACTGTTAGCTCTAGCTTCTGCTAAGTTAGCAGTTCAAAATATGACAATGTGAGTAGATGAATAGGTACTGCTCTGGTGGGAAGGTAACGGCACTCCATGCAGTCATGCCGGCCACATGACCTTGGAGGTGTCTATGGACAACGCTGGCTCTTTGGCTTACAAATGGAGATGAGCACCAACCCCCAGAGTCAGATAGAACTGGACTTAACGTCAGGGGAAACCTTTACCTTACAAGATGTATATGGAAGGTAAATAATTTCATATTTATTCTTAGGTCCCATTTCCAAGATATTTCATCATGTATGTCTGTGCAAACACAAGTATGCTGAAATCCAAAGGAAATCTGAAATCCAAAACCTTGCTGGTCCAAACTAAGGCCACTTCTACACTGCTATATAATCAGATAACCTGGATTATATAGCAGTGTACAAGGGGCCTTAGTTTGGATCAGCAAGGTTTTGACAGACAATCCACATTATCTGCTTTGAACTGGATTATCTGAGTCTACACTACCATATAATCCAGTACAAATCATCTGGATTTTATAGGGTAGTGTAAAAGGGGCCATAGTTCTCTTTATGCAAAACTTACGATACATCTCCCGATTTATGTTCTCCATATTACAGACAACCTACATATAGGAAACAATCAGGGCCATCTAACACCTCCCAACAAAGGATTCTCTCCAGGCAGGAAGCAGCCAGGCTTTGAAGCTGAAAGGCTATTCAATGCAAATCAAGGTGGTCAATTGCAATGTTCACACTTGTCTCAAACAGACAAGAGTTCTTTCTCCCACCCTGGGCGTTATTCCACAGATACATAACCTCCACTTGCCTAGTTTCCAACAGACCTCACAACCTCTGAGGATGCCTACCACAGACATGGGCAAAACGTCAGGAGAGAATGCTTCTGGAACATGGCCATACAGCCCGGAAAGTTCACAGCAACACAGTGATTCCATGAAAGCCTTCAACAACAGAAACCTACATATAATTGACAACCTTGTTTCTTCAGGAAGTTAACAACAACAATAACAACAAGAACACACACACACAGGGCTACTTGCACCACAGTTGAGCCTGTTTACCTTCCAAGCCCTAGACTGGAACACTGTTGCTGATAATACCAATTTTCCAAGCTTTATAATGCATGCCTTCAAAGTTGACTGCCTAATAATTGTCCCACACTCTATTTTTACTTGAATCGTAATACATCCTCTAATTTATTGGGCATTGCTCCAAGCACTTTACAGGGTGATGATTTATGCAGAGCAAACACATGAAATGATAAAAAAAAAATCCCAGCTGGACCAGTTTTGAGGGGATGCCAAGAATTCAGAGCTTCCAAGCCACACGTTGTAAGTCGAAATTGAAACCCGAAAATAGCAGCTCAAGAGATGAATGCGTAGGATTCCATTAACAAATTGGATCGTGTTGCCATTTAGACTTAAACGACTTGCCCACTTCAGAAAATAATTGTCTCTGTGATGACTACACATATTTGTCATGGATGGCTGCTACTTGGGCCCCTTCTACACTGCCATATAATCCAGATTAAGCGGCTGAGGGGGAAAAGGAAAGGGCCTGAGGCTGTTAGGAATGGTGGGAGTTGGAGTCCAAAACACCTGGAAGACCAAAGTTTGCCCATGCCTGCTAAAGACGACTTCTTGTGACCTTGTGTCTCCTTCTGGCTGTTTATTTTTCCAAACTGCTTTAAACTCTCTGATGCAATAATCGAAGAACCTGGTAAGAATGATTTACATGGAAACATCATTCTAGGTAGGCAGCTTCCGCTGACATTTATTCTCATGATTGCCATGATGGGATCTTGTGAAGACAAGTATTTTTTTATGAAAAGAGAAGGTCCACCAAGATGTACTTACGCATGGTGTGGAATCATTGAAGGTCAGAATAATTCCTGGGTATTCAGATGGAATCGCCTTCTCACAAACAACCTGGAGACGGAACAAAAAACCCCGAAATAGAAAATCTTAGAATTGGAAGAAGCCACGAGGTTCATCTAGTCCAAGTATCTGTCATGCAAAAAGTATATACCAAAACACCTTTATAAAGTGTCTATCTAACCCAGGCATGGGCAAACTTTGGCCCTCCAGATGTTTTGGACTTCAACTCCCACCATTCCTAACAGCTGGTAGGCTGTTAGGAATGGTGGGAGTTGAAGTCCAAAACGTCTGGAGGGCCAAGGTTTGCCCATGCCTGCACTAAAGTCTTCTGAAACACAGTTTGGAAAGTTGTGCTTCAGATATTTAAAATGAGGCACCTGGGTTCTGCCTTGGGTCTGTTGTTCAACCTTTCTATAAAAGACTTGGATGATGGATTGGAAGGCACATCAAATTTGCGAATGACACCAAATTAGGAGGGGTAACTAATATCCCCAGAGACAGGTTCATGATTCAAGACAATCTTGACATCTACATTGAGCCATGGTGTCAAACAGTATTGATTCACAACTGTGGCCCAATGCAATTACATAGGAGCCATGGTGGTGGCACAATGGGTTAAACCCTTGTGCCGGCTGAACTGAAGGTTGGGTTCGAATCTATGAGACAGGATGAACTCCTGTCTGTCATCTCTAGCTTGTGGGGACATGAGAGAAGCCTCCCATCAGGATGGTAACACATCTGGGTGTCCTCTGGGCAACGTCTCTGTTGACGGCCAGTTCTCTCTTACCAAAAGCGACTTGCAGTATGTTCTCAAGTCGCTTCTGACACAATAAAAAAATGTGATGACATTATAATACTCATTCACGAAGAGAAGGTCTTTCAAGCAGACTGTATCCAAGCCGTATAGGGTTTTAGAGATCACAAGCAGCGCTTTGGCCACTCTTTTGTTCTCTCATATTTATTCTGCACATTTTATTTATTTATTTATTTATTTATTTACAGCATTTATATTCTGCCCTTCTCACCCCGAAGGGGACTCAGGGCAGATCACATTACACATATAGGCAAACATTCAATGCCTTTTAACATAGAACAAAGACAAACAAACATAGGCTCCGAGCGGGCCTCGAACTCATGACCTCCTGGTCCGAGTGATTCATTGCAGTGATTCATTGCAGCTACTCTCCAGCCTGCGCCACAGCCCGAGCCTGTTTTCTATCTTCTGTTTTCTACCATAAACTCATATAATAGCACTGCCTACATTGCAATCTGCTCTGCTATGGATAACAAATATTGCTCCACTTGGATAGTACCTTCATAGTTCAATCCCAAATAGATGCAATGCTTGGAAACGGCTGTTTTTTAAATGTGTGGATGTTGGTGCACAGCCAAGAGGAAGGCACGTGAAGCCAACCCTGACTGGGACCACCTTCCACCTGGAAACAGATGCTCTCACTGTGGAAGAACATGCAGGTCAAGAATAAGGCTCTATAGTCACCTACGTATCCAAGACACTACACTTGGAAGGCCATCATACATGGTCAACGAGGGATCACCTAAGTAAGTAAGATACAATGCCTCATTGACATTGGAGCCAACATTTCCAACCCCATTGAGTCGTAATGTTTACCTTTGTTTGGGCTTGAAACGGAGCCTGAATAGTCCCGCTGGCAGGAGGTGGAGAATGGTGCTCTGGAGACAGTGTTGGTGCACGAGTGGTTGCGGCAGCCGTATGGGTTGAATCTGGCGTGGGCGGTGGTGCTCCCAACGGAACCAATGTAGTTGCACTGTCTTTCTTTCCTTCGTGTTTTGTTGCTGTTGTTGTTGGCACTGATCCCTTGGGTGATAGAGGCCCTGGCTTTGCGGTGGTTGTCACAACGGACACCGTAGTGGGGCCAGTCGTTTTCTCCTTTGTAGTAGCGGCACTTCCCGGAGGCACAACACTGCTACCATGTCCCGGAGCTGTAGTAGGCCTGTGACTTGCAGTTGCACCAGGGCTAGTTGGCACTTTCATGAAGAGGAAAGTTTGAAAGAGAAAAATTACAGCATGGCAATATTTAAAATGCTATCACTTCTGCATCAACATAACAGTAAGACCCCAATAACAGTGAAACCCGTATTTGCGGTTTCATTGACCCGAGCCCAGAGGATAAATGGTCTCTCTAGAAATTTGCTATATGGTATATTTTCCCCAGAAGTGACCACACATCTGCCTTGTGGGGCCTAAAAATTTCTAGAAAGGATATCAATCTAGGAATCTCTAGGTTCTCTAATACAACCTTATGATATCTTGGGAATGGAAGTGCGGCAATTCAACTGTGTTCGATTTTGCATTAACACAGTCTAGTGGGGACCATTATCACCCATGGATAAGAGGATCCTACTGCGAGGTTGTTGTGTGTTTTCGGGCTGTATGGCCATGTTCCAGAAGTATTCCCTCCTGATGTTTTGCCCACATCTATAACAGGCATCCTCAGAGGTTGTGAGGTATATGGGAAAACTAAGCAAGGAAGGATTCCGATGCTGAGGTAAACGGTTTTAACTGCCACTTTCATCTCGGAGAGGGAGGAGAGCGCTGACTGAAAACGGTCAGGGAGGAAATGGCTGCCATACTCTCTGAAGCCTAGTTATTTATAAGGCAAATGAGGCATATTTAAAGAGACTATTTATTCCTATGTTCTCTGTGTGAATTCAGAAAGACTGTTATATATTTTGTTGCCCTGTTTGAACTTTTGAACTAAAGTAAAGATACTGTTACTTGTTGCACATGCCTGAGTGACATTTTATTATACTGCAGGGTTTATCTTGATTCAGAAACTGTGGTAAAGCTTCTATTTATCTATTTACTAGCTGTGCCCGGCCACGCATTGCTGTGGCTTATGGGAATGCTTTGTTGGCCAGGTGGAATAGCAGTGAATAGCCTTGTAGCCTCAAAAGCCTGAACCCTGTCTGTACCTTGGCGCTATTGTGGCCGAGGTTGCTAGGAGATGAAGTGGGCGGGGCCTAAAGGGGGCAGGGCCTACCCTTCTGACCAGCAACCAGGGTTGGAAACGGCTCTTCCTCATTCCTAATTTGGACTTTATTTTCCAGGTTTTTTTGTTTGAAAGACATAGATTGGATGACTATGTCTTTTGTGGCCAAATTTGGTGTGATTTGGTTCAGTGGTTTTGTTGTTTACTCAGTCCTACAAATGTACATTACATTTTATATATATTTCTACAACTGTCATCACCAAGTATCAGGTGTCAAAACCACAAATGTGGAGGGAGGACTGTACTTTAAATAGTAACAACAATTGTGACACATGGGCATTGATGTCCCTCCCCGAATCCAAAATGTTACAGTCCACCCTGCTCCATATTCTGCTACACCCGAGTCAATGAATAAGTTTGCTTCCCTTTGTTCCCTGGGCAATAAAGTATAAGCTCCATCAAGAATACATGGGAAGAAATGCCAACAGAGTTTCTCAGCATGTTCAATTTTGACTCAGTGGGGAAGTACCTTTGGCGACAATAGGAGATAATGTGCTCTTCGATGGCGAGGACAGAGGGGGTCTCGTCGTCGTTGTCCCTTTGCTAGATGAATCACTGCTTGGCAGAACGGATGGACTTGCTCCTTTTGGGCCAGTGGGAGATGAAGTTGGTGGGGCTGCGGGAGGTTTAGAAGCAGTTGTGACACTCATCACCCCAGTAGTTTTGCTCGACACAGATGCAGAAAGTGGGTTGATAGAGGACGGTGCTGATGCAGCGGGTGCTCTTGTGGAAGCAACCAAAGTGGTTTTCAGTGTCTCTTTTGTGGTTGCAGCAGGGACACTCTTAGCTGTCGTCATACTGGCCGTCGTGGCGAGAAGAGTTTTTGAAGTTGTTGGTTTGAGTGTCGAAGAAGCAGGGATTCCAGAAGGTGCAATGCTGGGCTTGACTGTGGTTGCTGCTGCTGCTGCTACAGACCCACTTGGTGTAGTTCCAGTTGAAGGAGTGGAGGCATCTCCTGAAAAGATGCAAAGTTTCAATAAGGAGAAATTTATGGTGCTACGCTTAGGCAGAAAAAAATGAAATGGCCAACACCTGGATTGAAAACAATAAGTGTGAAAAGGGTCTAGGGCAATGATGGGCAATCTTTTGCACTTGGTGTGTCAAAATTCACCAAAAAACCTAGCATGACTTGGGTGGTGTGTCATTTCAAGAAAAAAAAAACATAATTTCACAATATATATAGTTTAAATAATATAATTGTAACTATATATATTGTGAAATTATGTTTTTTTTTTCTTCCATACTTTGCCACAGCAACGCGTGGCCGGGCACAGCTAGTCTATATATATAAAAGGGTAATGAAATTTTGGCCTAGGACAAAACAACAAAACTACACATCCCAGAAACATTAAATGTGTTTCTGGGATGTCCCCTCGGGGAGATAGAACGGAATATAAATAAACTATAGTAAGGTAAAGGTTTCCCCTGACGTTAAATCCAGTCGTGACTGACTCTGGGGGTTGTTGCTCATCTCCATTTCTAAGCCAAAGAGCCAGCGTTGTCCATAGATATCTCCAGGTCATGTGGCTGGCATGACTGCATGGAGTGCTGTTACTTTCCCGCTGGAGCAGTACCTATTGATCTACTCACATTTGCATGTTTTCGAACTGCTAGGTTGGCAGGAAAATAAACTATATTATTTTTATTTTTATTATTATTATTGACACAACAACATAGTATGACACAGCGAACAAGATAGATATGCTGGATTATTATTACTCCTCCTCCTCCTCCTCTTCCTCCTCCCCGGATCTGTGCATTTATCTATTGCAGGTCATTCAAACTAATCCGGGGAGAGCGTGGATGAGCTCCCCCTGTCAGCTCCAGCTCCATGCGGGGACATGAGAGAAGCCTCCCACAAGGATGGTAAAACATCAAAACATTTGGGCATCTCCTGGGCAACGTCCTTGCAGGCGACCAATTTTCTCACACCAGAAGCGACTTGCAGTTTCTCAAGTGGCTCCTGACACGAAAAAAAAATTCAAACGAATACAGATCAAGAATATATATATATTTTAAGTGGTCCCTTCCCATCCTCCTCCACCTTCGCCCACTCATTTTGGGGTCCCTGCTGTTGGGAGTTTATTCCTTGTCCAGGAATGTTTCCTTTCTGGGGAAGGACTTCCTCTCGCTCCAACCACCTTGGTGACACAGCTTAAGACAGGCTCAGAATCTATTAATAGGGGGAAAGGGAAATGCAAAAGAATAACTTCAGGAAATACCGGGGGACACACCCCGGCCACTCGACACAGGCAGGCATGTCCCTGGCAAAGAGCCACAGCCCGGCTCCCAAAGCGGACCGAGAAAAGCCGGACGGCGGCACCAACACGAACGAGCCGGAGGAACTAAAGTCTGAGAGTATTGCAAATGCAGATCAACTTGTGCCAAACCAGGCATGGGCAAACTTTGGCTCTCCGGGTGTTTTGGACTCCAACTCCCACCATTCCTAACAGCCTCAGGCCCTTTCCTTTCCCCTTAAGGCTGTTAGGAATGGTGGGAGTTGGAGTCCAAAACACCCGGAGAGCCAAAGTTTGCCCATGCCTGTGTTAAACCCTCTGAATTTCTGGAACATGGCCATACAGCCCGGAAAACTCACAGCAACACAGTGATTCCGGCAATTAATGTCAGAGCGATTTTGCTAGGCACACGCGCAGCAGAAGTCACTGACAAGAAAACACTAGATAAATGATGACGCTGGAGTCTTCAGCTCTCTATCAAAAGTTTACTCACGAATGGAATTCCACAAGACAATACACAGCTCTCACGTAGGCACACACGGGAAGGAATCCAGAGAAGAGGAAAAAAAGATAGGAAGCAGAGGGCAATTTATCCCAGACTCTGCTGTCTGATGCAATCCAAGTTTGCAGGCACTTAACCCTTTACACACTGGCATAGTAAACTGTACACAGTGCATGATGCAATCTCCAGCACATATTGCACCACCATGACTCAATTACATTTAAACAATTCTATATACAATCATTCCTACTTTAACAATTAAAACAAACAGCCACCTAACCCCACAACCAATTGCCATCAAGCCATCAGAAGATGTGCCATTCACCCAGCCGCAAAAGGGACAACCAGACGAAAATGCGTATCCTTTTGTGGCACGGTGATGGAAAGCCGGGCGATCTTCCAATCTCTCCCGTCCTGCAAAGAACACTCTTCTGCTCTTATCACCTCCGTTCAGACAGGACTCAAAGGATAATGGCTCACAATGAGCCTCACTTTATGATATTTGGAAGCGGCGCGGTTAAGGGTATATAGTTTGACGGATGCTGGCAGCTTGATAATCTGTGTCGGGATGGGATTGATGCCCACCAAGGGAATAAATGACCATGAAAAGCAGCACATTGGTAGCCCTGGAAACTAAGAGCCCATTAACCAGGCTTGCAGCATGGAGTTGCTCAAGTTGCTCCTGATACGGAAAAAAAAGCATGGAGTGAGTATCTGTTATCGTTTTCTGTTGATCTATACCTCCCCCTTGCTTGCTCCAAATCTATATATATAAAAGGGTAATGAAATTTCGGCCTAGGACAAAACAACAAAACGACACATCCCAGAAACACTAAACTTGGCAGCACAATCCCTCATCCATGCCTCTACGTTCATACAACAAAAATAAAATAAAAATAAAATCCTAATTAGAGGGAGAGGAATAATTGTTTTTATCCAATTGCTGCCAGTTAGAAGGCTAAGCTCCACCCACTTGGTCTCCTAGCAACCCACTCAGCTCAGGGGACAGGCAGAGTTAGGCCTCACTTAGGCCTCTTGCACACTGCCTATAAAATACAGATTATCTGATTTGAACTGGATTATATTGCAGTGTAGACTCAAGGCTCTTCCACACAGCTATATAACCCATTTATAATGGACTTAATGTAAGGTAAAACCTTTACCCTTTACCTTAACTACCACCAATTCCTCAATACTTTTATTTCCCATACCACCATACTTTGCCACAGCAAAGTCTAGTCTATATATATAAAAGGGTAATGAAATTTTGGCCTAGGACAAAACAACAAAACTACACATCCCAGAAACACTAAACTTAGCAGCACAACCCCTCACCCATGCCTCTACGTTCATACAACAAAAAGCCCCAGCTACTCCAGAAAACGGCCAGGCTTTGAGACTGCAAGGCTATTCACTGCTATTCCACCTGGCCAACAAAGGATTCCCATAAGCCACAGCAACGCGTGGCTGGGCAAAGCTAGTTATTGTATATAAGGACACTTGAGCATTGTTTGTGTATTGTGGTATCCATGGTGTGTGTGTGTGCTGTTGGAACCAAAGCTTAGTAGATATCAAGGACCCAGTGTATATACATTCAAATATGTTGTCAAAGGCTTTCATGGCCGGACTCACTGGGTTGCTGTGAGTTTTCCGGGATGTATTTATTTACAGTATTTTATATCCCGCCCTTCTTTCTCACCCCGAAGGGTTGGGAGTTCAAGCCATGGGTCGGGGTGAGTTCCTGCCAGCAGCCTAGCTTCTGTCTACCTAGCAGTTCGAAAACAGTAATATGAGTAGATAAATAGGTACTGTTTTGGCGGGGAGATAAAAAGCACCCCTGAAAAACATGTCAGTACTTCGATCAGGAAGGCGTCCATGGACAACAAGGTTCCTCAGCATGGAATAATGAAACAACAGCACCTCCCCATGGCCGGGCCGAGCACAGCCTCCAGATGACAGAAATGAAAAAAAGAGGGAAGCCTTGCCTCTGTTTATGTACTGTCTGTCTTGTCAATTGTATAACGGCATTGAATGTTTATTTATTTACTTACAGTATTTATATTCTGCCCTTCTTACCCCGAAGGGGACTCAGGACGGATCACAATGCACATATACATGGCAAACATTCAGTGCCATTAGACATACAACATATATAGACAGACACAGAAGCAATTTAACATTTTTCAGCTTCTGGCTTCATGAGGGTAGGTTCGATTCCAGCCACTTCACCGTCCACTTGTGACACTGAGTCCTTTATGGAGTACTTCCTCATTCTTCCACTTGCTGCCAGAAGGTTTTATGGTGTCATAAATTTGTTAAATTAGCCTCCCCACATAAAGTGGTACCTAAATTTTCTACTCGACAGGTGCAACTGTCTTTCGAGCTGCATAGGTTAACAGCGAGCTAGGCTATTAATGGTCTGGAGCTCACTCTGACCCGGGCTGGCTTCAAACTCATGACCTTTCGGTCAGTAGTGATTTACTGCAGCTGGCTACTAACCAGCTGTGGCACAGCCTGGCCCAATAAAGAAATACAAAGTCTGTCACTGCCTCCACGTTTTCTTCCTCTATTTACCAGTTATCAATCAGTCTGGTTGCCATTCATCTTGGTTTTTTTGATGTTTAACTGCAACCCGTCCACTTGTGACACTGAGTCCTTGATGGAGTACTTCCTCATTCTTCCACTTGCTGCCAGAAGGTTTTATGGTGTCATAAATTAGTTAAATTAGCCTCCTTACACAAAGTGGTACCTAAATTTCCTACTTGGCAGATGCAACTATCTTTCGGGTTGCTTAGGTCAACAACGAGCTGGGCTATTTTTAATGGTCGGGCGCTCAATTTGACACGGGCTGGCTTCCAACTCATGACTTCTTGGTCAGTGGTGATTTATTGCAGCTGGCTACTAACCAGCTGCGCCACAGCCCAGCCTTCTTTCATTTTGCTCCTCCTCACTGTCATCTGCATATCTAACGTTAATATTTCTTCCAGCAGTTTTAACTCCAGCCTTGGATTCATCAAGCCTCGCATGTCGCATGATGTGTTTGTTCTACATACACTGCTTCTATGTTCCCGATATAGAATCTTTACTCTTAAGAGAACCCTTGAAATTGGAGATCCCTGGGAATGACCTTGGGATTTTTTTGTTCCAGTGAATCCACAAGCTTCACCACTGAACTCTATCCCTTTTCCTTATGACTGATTTCCTGGGGAAAAAATAGCATATAGCAAATGCAGGAAATTGATTCACTTTGAGAGAGAGAAAGAGAGAGAGAGAGAGAGAGAAAAAAATCTCTCCCCCTCCCCTAATAGCTCTGTGATGTTAAGGCCATTATCGTGCCTTTGTATTTGTTGACTTGATGCCTAGTTTCTTTTTCTTTTCTGCCTTTAATCTTCTGCTGCATCTAGTTCAGAGAGATGTATCAAGCAGGGGAAGCTAGAGGTCGACAAGGTGAGTGGAACAAATCGTCTTCCACTTTTGAGTGGAAAACAAGCGATGGCAAAACATGACGAGGCAAGGGACTGGATGGATATGTTTTCTCACACATTTGCAAGATAAAGAGCACTCTCAGATAAATACACCTATATTTGGTTATTACCCCCCCCTCCCATAAATGAATTCCCAGCGAACCCTGGAAAATATGTCCTGGGCTACTGGTGTGAGAGAGGTGGGAAAAAACGATTCACACGCAGCAGGAAATGAGATAGGAGATGAGTGCAGGAAGAGAAAGGAATGGAGTCCAAGTCTAAAACAGATGCTGGGATTTGACTTGGCTCCATGCAGTCAGGTGCCGTCCGGTGAAGGCCTGGGACCTAGATGTCATAGCAAGAGCAAACTCCTCTAAATGTTTGGACAGATTTGACTTAGCGCAGGCATGGGAAAACTTCGGCCCTCCAGGTGTTTTGGACTGCAATTCCCACAATTCCTAACAGCTTCCAGTATTTTTTGCTGGTCATGGAAGTTCTGTGTGCCAAGCTAGTTCCAGGTCCATTGTTGGTGGAGTTCAAGAGTGCTCTTAGATTGCAGGTGAACTATACATCCCAGTATCTACAACTCCTATACATCATGATGAATTCTTCCCAAACCTCTCTAGTATGTTCAGTTGCTGATAAATTCCTCTGTTTGTTGTGTGCCATAGAAAAGACTAGGAAAGGGTTAAGGGAGAGGCAGTGGGCAGGGTCATGCAAATTCCACACCAATGGAGAGAGTCAGATGACTGGACCCAAGGCAGTGAAAAGACCCTTGGCTTACCTACAGGTGATATCAAAATCCATAATTTTGTCTCCCTGAAATCTATATATATAAAAGAGTGATGGCATCAGGGCAGCGGACAAAACAACAAAACTACAGGCCCCCCAACCTCAAAATTTGACAACACAACCCATCATCCACACCTCTAGGTTGATACAACAAAAAGAAAAGAAAAATAAAGTCCTAATTAGAGGGAGAGGAATAATTGTTTTTATCCAATTGCTGCCAGTTTGAAGGCTAAGCTCCGCCCACTTGGTCTCCTAGCAACCTACTCAGCCCAGGCACAGTTAGGCCTCACTTAGGCCTCTTCCACAGATTATCAGATTTTAACTGGATTATATGGCAGTGTAGACTCAAGGCCCTTCCACACAGCTATATAACCCATTTAGAATCTTATATTATCTGCTTCGAACTGGATTATCTTGACTCCACACTGCCATATAATCCACTTCAGTGTGCATACTAAACATAAAGACAACCATACAACAGACATTCAATACCACCACTACCTCAACAATTTCTCACCAACACCACCAGACAACGCCACAGCAACGCGTGGCCGGGCACAGCTAGTATCTTATAATAAGATTAACTTTATGATTTATTTATTTACAGTATTTATACCTCACTCTTCTCACCCTAAAGGGGACTCTGAGCAGCTTACAGAACACACATACAATAAACATTCAATGCAATTATACAATTAACAAGGACAGACAACACAAACAGAGGTAAAACAGTTTTTCCCATCTTATTTCTGGCATCTCAGAGACTGTGCTCGGTCACGGGAAGGTGCTGTCCCTCCATCTTCCATGCCGAGGAGCTTTCCTCTGATCGATGTCCTTAAGGGCACCTTTATAACCTCCCTGCTAAAAGCAGTACCCTATGTATCTACTCGCATTTCTGCTTTCGACTTGTTAGGTGGGGAGTTGAGCTGGGGCTGACAGTGGCTGCTCACCCCCAACCTGGGTTCGAACTGCCAACCTTTCGATTGGCACGATTTTTCTGCAGCACAGCAATTTAGCCTGCTGTGCTAAAGCCCGGCCCCAACTAATATACGAATGTAGTCTATTTTAATGAACAGTTCCTTACTAGCTCATCAAAGTAGAACTTGCAAGGCAGTCCCATGTAAAATGTACTGCAGTAGCCTTAATAAGTAGCCTAAATAGCCAAGCGATCAAATTGTACTTCACTGATTAAATGCAAGGTCCATGTTAGTCCTTTGTTTATGGGAACACAATGGAGGAACACAGGCACCTGCATCATATGCCTTGACGTGGGGTGGATGTTTTTTCCATTGCTATATTTTTCCATTTTCAATAATACATTGTTTCATAAACAATCAGTACTAGTACGATAGTGAATTGATATAATATAACTTGAATGGAGTAAATAGAAATGGGCATAGTACCAGTCAAGTCTAGGGCAGAAGTTGTCATTCTCAGGTGGCTGCTGCCTGTGGGAAGCGCCATTCTTTGTGCATGCCAGCATCGGTCAGCGCCTTCCTGCCTCCAACTCCTGGAGGCAAAAACAATGCCAGGGAGGTCTGTGTTATTATGTTGTCATGGCTCAAATCTACATGCAGTCCAACAAAATAATTCCCAAATAAGAGCTTGAATTTGTTTTGAGAGTAACAAATAAATAATGCCCAGTAGAGATGTGCACATAATCTTTTCCTTCTTTCCTTTGTGCTATCGTTTCATTTTGACCGTTCATCTAGACAAAATAAATGATGACATTTTCGTAGGAAACGAGAGGTGACACGAAAATGAAAACTGCACAGTCATCGTGCTTGCTTTCGTTTTCCTTTCGTTTGGTCCCGTAACCATAAGCAGGTGCTGATAGAGGGCTGCTTTCCCGTTACAGCTGATATGTACCAATGGGTGTTAATAATATTAATATTACTATTAATAACAATAGTTATTCTGGGACCCTAAGCTGAGTCTGGGAGAGAAGTACTTCCCCATCACATCTGATGTGGACCAATGGGTGTTAATAATAATAATATTAATATTAATAACAATAGTTATTCTGGGATCCTAAGCTGAGTCTGGGAGAGAAGTGCTTCCCCATTACATCTGATGTGGACCAATGGGTGTTAATATTAATATTAATAACAATAGTTATTCTGGGATCCTAAGCTGAGTCTGGGAGAGGAGTGCTTCCCCATTACATCTGATGTGGACCAATGGGTGTTAATAATAATAATAATATTAATATTAATAACAATAGTTATTCTGGGATCCTAAACTGAGTCTGGGAGAGAAGTGCTTCCCCATTACATCTGATGTGGACCAATGGGTGTTAATAATAATATTAATATTAATAACAATAGTTATTCTGGGATCCTAAGCTGAATCTGGGAGAGAAGTGCTTCCCCATTACATCTGATGTGAACCAATGGGTATTAATAATAATATTACTATTAAGAACAATAGTTATTCTGGGATCCTAAGCTGAGTCTGGGAGAGAAGTGCTTCCCCATTACATCTGATGTGAACCAATGGGTATTAATAATAATATTACTATTAAGAACAATAGTTATTCTGGGATCCTAAGCTGAGTCTGGGAGAGAAGTGCTTCCCCATTACATCTGATGTGGACCAATTGGTATTAATAATAATAATAATAATAATATTAATATTAATAACAATAGTTATTCTGGGATCCTAAGCTGAGTCTGGGAGAGAAGTGCTTCCCCATTACATCTGATGTGGACCATTGGGTGTTAATATTAATAATATTATTAATAACAATAGTACTCTGGGGAAGACCCAAACGTTTTAAATGTTGGTGGGCTAAAAGTGGTCAAAATGCCCTTCATGTGTGGCGACTTTCACCCCTTTAGCCCAAAAACTGAGCGGGGGGGGGGGGGGATGAGCCTCGGAAGCCCTCCCATTGCAGCCAATGGTCCAAAAATTTTCGTTTATTTTGTAAGCCAGATGAAAATTTTATTTGCATAGGCGCCCCATTTTCATTAGTGGGACACGAATATGAAAATGAGACAACATGAGTGAAACTACACAAAACGAACAGCAATTCCATATGAAAGCACAACACTAATGCCCAGGATGCATTATTGTTCTTATGAGAGTCAGTGCAGTGTAGAGGTTTGCGCACTGGACCAAAAATGACTTGATGGAACACAACAAACCCTAAGTTGATTTTTCATGCGGTTTCATGACAAAATGTAATATCTTTTCCTTCCTTCAGGTTCTATATTGCCCTTCAACAACATTGGGAAAACTCCTGAGATCATTATCTCCACTGTGCCAAATTACAACGATATCCTTCCAAACAAAGCTTTGTTTGCTAAATGTAACAGTCCAATAAACACATTGAGTTCACAGATCTCAATCTATTTAGGAAAAGGGCAGGCCTTTAATGTTTAAATTATGAGGCAGAATGGTTCAGCTGTCCCTCCATATCCACAGATCCTGCATCCATGGATTCAACCTTCCACGGCTTGGAAATACTTGATGGTACCACAGGCCATCAAAAAGATAAATACAGGAGACCAAGAGCAAATCAAGTCTTGACTTTCACTTAACCAAAAGGACTAAATTGAAGCTGTGATACTTTTGATTATATCGTTAGATGACATGGTCAAAGGAGAGCTCCAAGTCTCCGGACTGCTAAGTGCTTTGCTTAAGTCCTGCAAGTTCAATGCCTGGTTTCTTTGACTGACTGTGTTCACCTGCAATGCAGTCTTCCTTCAGTGACTCATTAGAAAGATAACTGTGTTTGGGAAAGTGGAAGGCCGTAGGAAAATGGGAAGCCCAGACAGTGCAAGACCTGAGCTGAACTAACTGCTGTGTTGTTATTGTTGTGTGCCTTCAAATCGTTTCTGATATATGGTAACACTAAGTTAAATCTATCACAGGGTTTTCTTGGCAGAATTGGTCTCTCCAACACACTCAAGTCTACTGTTGAACAGCTCTTACAGTAAATATCTTATTCTTGGTGTTTCAGTGAAATCTCTTTTCTGTGTGTTGTCGAAGGCTTTCATGGTCAGAATCACTGGGTTGCTGTAAATTTTCTGGGCTTTTTTTCGTGTCAGGAGCGACTTGAGAAGCTGGTGTGAGAGAATTGGTTGCCCAGGGGATGCCCAGATGTTTTGATGTTTTTATCATCCTTGTGGGAGGCTTCTCTCATGTCCCCGCCTGGAGCTGGAGCTGATAGAGGGAGCTCATCCACGCTCTCCCAGGGTTGGATTCGAACCTGGCAGCCTTCAGGTCAGCAACCCAACCTTTAACCCACAATGCCACTGGAGGCTCCAATATTTTCTAGGCTGTATGGTCATGTTCCAGAAGCATTCTCTCCTGACATTTCACCCACATCTATGGCGGGCATCCTCAGAGGTTGTGATGCCTATTGGAAACTAGACAAGGGAGGTTTATATATCTGTGGAATAATGTCTAAGGTGAGTGAAAGAACTCTTATCGGTTTGAGGCAATTGATCAGCCTGATTAGCATTGAATAGCCTTGCAGCTTCAAAACCTGCTTCCTGGCTGAGGGAATCCTTTGTTGGGAGGTGTTAGCTGGCCTTGATTGTCTCCTGTCTGGAATTCTCCGGTTTTCTGAGTATTGTTCTTTCTTTACTGTCCTGATTTCAGAGTTTGTTTTTTTTATATAAAAAAAATGCTGGTAGCCAAATTTAGTTCATTTTCATGCTTCCCTCCTTTCTGTTGAAATTATCCACATGCTTGTGGATTTCAGGCAGGAAGCAGCCAGGTTTTGAAGCTGCAAGGCTATTCAATGCAAATCATGGTGGTCCATTGCAACATTTACATTTGCCTCCAACAGACAAGAGCTCTTTCTCCCACCCTGGATGTTATTCCACAGATATGTAAACCCACTTGCCTAGTTTCCAACAGACCTCACAATCTCTGAGGATCCCTGCCATAGATGTGGGTGAAACGTCAGGAGAGAATGCTTCTGGAACATGGCCATACAGCCTGGAAAACTCACAGCAACCTATCTCTTTTCTAGTTTGACAAGGCATTGTTGGAAATTTACATGGTGCTGTAGTTCATAATGAGGTGGTCTGTAAAGGCTCATCAGAGTAGCAAAGGGAATACTAGAAGTCACTGAAATCTATGGCCAGTCCCACCAAATAGTTTTAATTGGGAGATCACAGGATTCAACTGGGAAAGGCATTCCCACTGTTTTATTTAGCTTTAAGAGTGATTAAATCACGGCTCAGCATTAGGGGAGGGATGTTGGGGTCAACTTCAAGAAAGCATCCAAGCAATGCGGCTTCAAGTCTCCATGTCTCGTTCCCACCACTTTGAACAACAGTGGGATGTTGACACAGTCTGTGTTTGAGCATTTCCCGCCTGAAATTCGAAGGAATGTAAAGTGGGCAGCAGGCTGTAAAATAGTGGTGCTGCTGACTTGTCACAGTTGTGACGTTTGACAAAGGCTTCCCCAATGGTAGAAGCATTAGACGTAGTAAAACTTCTTGGTTGCCATGCCAGTCATGGGCGAGATATCCACTGTAACTCACAAATTACACGGAACCAAGAATGGACAAATTATGGCTCAGATTTTGTATGGTGCTTTTCTTATGATCTTACTCAGAGTCTGAGCAGATTTGGGAGTTCAGCAAGCTGGAAGACATGATGGTGCCCTTGCTTTTTCTATTTCAACATACAATACAGGGAAGAGGAGGAAGCGGCATACAATAAATGTCCTTTTGTTGGCTGGACACGATCTTTTTCTTTTTAAGCTTTCCTTACTATTGAGGGAAAAAAAACTTCTGGTAGACTTCTTGTGGTATACTTGCCTAGTTTCCAACAGACCTCACGACCTCTGAGGATGTCTGCCATAGATGTGGGTGAAATGTCAGGAGGGAATGCTTCTGGAACATGGCTTGGAAAACTCACAGCAACCCGGTCCTCCAACTTTTTAAGCAGAGGCCCAGTTCATAGTCACTCAGACTGTTGGGGGTCCAGACTATCGTAGTAGTAGTAGTTGTTGTTGTTGTGTGCCTTCGAGTTGATTAAGACTTAGGACAGCTCTTCATCTGAGGCTGGAAGAGTGTAACTTGGCCAAAGTTACCCAGTGGGGTCAGAGCCATAGCCCGAGGTTCAAATTTATGAAATCCTTTCCTCTTTTTTCCTACCTACCTTTCTTTGTCCCTTTTGTTTCTTCCTTCCCTCCCTTTTTCCTACTTACCAACCCATCTCCCTCTCTTTCCTTCCTTCCTTCCTTCCTTCCTTCCTTCCTTCCTTCCTTCCTTCCTTCCTTCCTTCCTTCCTTCCTTCCTTCCTTCCTTCCTTCCTTCCTTCCTTCTGTGTGTGGAAAACCAGCCCAAGCAAAAGGAATAACTCTTCTAGGTTTCCAAGGTTTACCTGGGAAGGCTTCCATCCTTCTGATCTGCAAAGATCTTTCAACAAAAGTGCCGTGTGCCGCCTTGCCAGTGGCTGAGATTTGCAAGCAATACACATGCTCCGTCTTGTACACACACCAGAAATGCAATAATCTCTACAACCTGAAAGCTAATGTGTCGACAAAGAACTGGCTGGCTCTCTCCCTTCGTCCCCATAATGTGTAGAAGCTGATAACGGGAAACAAAGGATCGAGTCTTCAGGGAGAAGCTTGTTAATTTCAGACACTGATTTTCTGTAGCGAAAACAAGATAAGCCCATCAAAGGCTGAGCCCAAACCCAACGCAGTAGATGAATCCGGAGGCCCCTCTATTTAGAAATAAAATAAAATAAGAGAAACGGAGCAGCGCAAGCCAGCTGGGCATTAGCCTCCTAGCCTTCATACTTTCTAGATGCCGGAGGGCTGAGGAGGAAATCGGCTTAGTGCTTAGTAGATCTGCAAGCCCCGGAGCCAATGGTCCTCCTCTCTTCCCAGCAAGGCCAATGGGCAGAAAGGCTTAGTCCAATTCTCATGCGCATATAGACGCAAAGAAAAGGATAGAGAAACAGACAAAAAAATAATCCTAGTGTAACAAGGGGGGAAGAAAGATCTCATTCCTTCCACTCTGTTAGAACACAAACAAGAAGCAAAACAGCTCCCATTTTTGCAATAATATCCCAAAACTACTCTAAATGGACAAAGAGCAGTTTGTCCCCAACTCTCAGTAAAAGCCAACATGATACACTGAGGCTATCATACTTTGGACATATGGCAAGAGACTATGGCTCATTAGATAAGGCTAGGAAAAGGTAAAGATTTTCCCCGACATTAAGTCTAGTCGTATCCATCTCCATTTCTAAGCTGAAGAGCCGGCGTTGTCCGTAGACTCCTCCAAGGTCATGTAGCCACCGGTATGAATAAATTTATTTATTTATTTATTTATTTATAGCATTTATATTCCGCCCTTCTCACCCCGAAGGGGACTCAGGGCGGATCACATTACACATATAGGCAAACATTCAATGCCTTTTAACATAGAACAAAGACAAGACAAACATAGGCTCCGAGCGGGCCTCGAACTCATGACCTCCTGGTCAGAGTGATTCATTGCAGCTGGTTGCAGCTGGCTTGCTCTCCAGCCTGCGCCACAGCCCGGGCCTGTTATTAGATAATGGAGCGCCGTTATTAGATAAGGCTATGATCTGGTAAAAAAACGATGGCAAAAGGTAAAAAACTGCATTACAGCTGGATAGACTCCATCCAAGGAGCTATGAGGTTGCTATAAGTCAAAAGCA